>NC_142086.1:49494529-49812029 GCF_054644295.1 Miniopterus natalensis | reverse complement strand
TCTTCCCAATGACACCTGGGACCTGGGTGTCCATCTATAGAGAGCAGGGCTGGATATAATCTCTGCACCCTGCCGGATGTGAGTGTTGGTAGTTTTAAGTTGTGTTTTGCTTGGATAGAAATGAAAACCATCCTCATATTATGAACAAATTGTGCATCAAACTGTGTAGTGTGATCCCACCCTCCTCGGAATCCAAAGCACCCAATTCGCCCCCCACCCATGAGGCAGTCAATTAATCACATGTTGTATTGGACTTCTTTTTTCAGTATTTATCGTGTCTTGATTCTTTTACTGTGCAATGTTTCCTGTTTGCATATTTTGTGTCTCCCTCAGCCATGCCTCAGTGCCTTAGCAGGGGCCGGGTATAAGGCAGGTGCGCATACAGTGACTGCTTTGCCAGCACTCGGCCTGGTGTTGCACAGGAAAGAAGACGCTGCGTGGCAATGCCTACCTGTGAGCATGCCTTCGTTCACCACACAGCTTCCGTCAATCAGAACAGCGTCGCATGGCAGTGAACACTTCCCTGCAAGAATGAGGACATCTCCGGGAACCAGGAGACGGGATTCCAGCTCCTGCAAGCCTGCACAACAGCAGAGTTTTCATGACTAGCTGACCTTTTCCTCAAAAATGAAAGCGACTAACAAACTCTTGTCAACCTGTTGACAAGCACTACCCTGAACGTTCACCCTTTCCAGCCCCTTCCCACTCAATCACAAATTCCCAGGAACCAGGATTAGGGATTTGATTTCTGGGCTAGAGCAAAGAGTTAGCTCAGCCACAAGACTCGACGTCGATCCTCGTACCTGGGACAGTGCTCTGCCCACAGAAGACGCTCGAGGGCATTGGTCAAAGGAAGACAGACTGCCCCTCTACCGCTGCTTATTCTCTTGGGCTGAGTTCCTGACCCCCGGTGGCACACTCTGTCCTTTGAATGAGACCTAATGTCAGACAGCTTCTGCTGCCCTGGGCTACAGCCTCTGGTCCCTCACAGAGAGCCATGGCCGCCTCCCACCCCCGGGGCTAGGTCAGGAGCCAATACCAGTGTCCAGCCAGCCACCTACAAGCCTCATTCAGGCTTGTGTTCTGGATAACAAATTAAAGTGCGTGATGCGGAGTCTGTCTGGAATGCCTAGTTAGGGAAACCAAAAAGCCATAAGAAGGCTTACCTAGTAATATTTAAATTAGGGAAATACGGAGGGCAGAGGAAATTTGAAGTAACCCATACATTGGGTAAGGCTGGTTTAACCAGGGCTGGGATGAGGGTGAGCCATGTGAGGTACCTATGGTAGAAAATTCAACAAGGTTCTCACTCTCAGGGTTGCTGCAGGTACAGGTCAGCATTTGCATGGCCTTGCTTTCTTAAATTTTGCATCTCAGATGCCTTATTTGCCTCACCTTAGCCCCAGTCCTGGGTTCAATCAGAAAAGCCTTTTCTGTCATTGACTAATAATAATACATGAGACTGATTCCACCCTGAAATATTAGGGTGCTAAAGGTGGCAGAACACACATCACTTACCTTTGCCTTTTACGATGATTGTAACCTGGACTTTGTTGTGGTCCTCCACAAGGTTGTGCAGCTTAACTGATTGCTACCAATTGAAAGTCAATGTTTAAATATTAGATTGTCCATAACCCAAAAACAACTTGTTCTCAATGCAGTAAATACCGAGGCTGCTGTCACAGTCAAACATTCTTAGCAAAGACTCAAGTTCAACTTTGGACGCTCTTGTTTCCCTGCCTCAACCCCTCCTCTATCCAACCTTCTATTTGCAGAAGCAAATATGCTCATTAGTTTGATGCTATTTCAATCCCAGGACAAATAATGCACAGCCACTGCCCTCCAGGGACCTAAGCTAAGCTGAAGCACAGATGCTTCACTTCTGCAGGATGTATGGTTAGACTGGGGAAAATGAGATCACAAACGGGTCACTTCCTCCTCTGTGCCTCTGTTTCCCTGCCTGTAAAACATCAAAGCTGAATGTGACTTGTAGGTGAATTTTCCTTGTAAGAGTCTGTGAATACTTGGGTTGTGTTTTAATTGTATGTGAAACAGTCATCCCCTCCTTTAGGAACTGCTGGATTTTCATATTGGGTAAGTCTACAGTCAAGTCACACTGCTTTGTTAGAATCCTGAAGCTGCCACTTACAAGTTATTTGGCTTAAGTCCTTTCCTTCAGCTGAAAGTGAAGAGAACCATAGCTATTTTATGGGGTTGTTTCAGTTAGTTGATTCTTGTCTTAATTGTTCCTTTGGATAGTACGGACTACTATGATAAGAGCTCAGAGAGTGTTGATGATTAATAAGAAGTTGTTGGGAAAACCGTTGTCTGAGTACACCAGCCAGAAACATTGGCCTGAGGTGGAATTCACTGAGATACGACCCTGTGCAAAGCAAAGCAGCCTGGAGAAGCGGAGGCAGCATCTCTTAGCTCAAGAGATAGGAAGGCAGAGGTGAGGCTGCTATGCTGTCCACACAGTTTCCCCCATCGACTGTAGGGGGCGCCATCAGCTAGAGGGAATGGGATGCTGCCTCCCTGGGGCATCCTTGGAAGGCACTGCCCATCTCTGTATAGATATCAGTTACTTAGAAACCCATAAGTAGAAGAGTTCTGAATACTGTCAACAGTACTTAAACACAGCTCAAGCTAATTCAAATACAAACCTTTTCCTTTTCTATGTTAGAGTAAATTATTTTTACCTGTTCTGTGGGTGATTTTTGACATTACCAATGTCACCAGGCTAAGACAAACATTACACACAGTTATGCAACTCTCCTCTTGAGAGGACATAATGAATTCTGTGTTAATATTTATAGACAATTTATTATTTACTTCAGTTTTGCATGAAAAGCTAAACTTCAATCATTTGGACCAATTGAGTAGAAGAAGTGATATTACTGTTCGGCATGTACTCATAGCCCTAACTTGACATCCTGAGGCCCGCCTGTGGGGCAGCCACTTCAATAATGGGTAACAGTGAGAAAGTCTGCGGTGTTCCGTGGCAAGAACACTGGATGCCGTCAAGGTTCCTGGGTTGTGGGCCAGGCTTCCCCACTAACCAGCTACGTACCTGTATATCAGAAATTTCATCACATAAGTTAGTTGCTTCCTCTATAAACAAATGACATTGAATTGGATCACTTTTAAGTCCCCTTCAAGCCCTAAAATGGCATTGTACTGATCTATTTTGTGTATCAGACATTTCTTCAAAACCTCCAAGGCTTCCTAGAAGAAATACCCAGGGTATATTGACTCAAATTAGTGTTCTTTTGAAAACGTTATGCAACTGCTTCATGCCAGGCAGTGTTATAAGCACTTAGAATATACTGCTTGATTTTTTTTTAAATTTTTAAAGTAATCTCATAATAAAAAGGTTATTGTCTCCAACATACATATAACAAAACAAAAACAGAAAAACAGGGATTTGAAAATGTTAAAGTAAGTTGCCCACAGTCATTTACTTACTAAGAATTAAGATTGACAATCAAACCCAGGTTCATCCGGCTCTAGAGCCTTTTCTGTGGATGAAAAGTGCTTGGAAACAGCTCCGTCTCCTTTAAGAAGATAAGCATCCTTCATGATAAATTTCCTTCAGTTACTTTCTTGCTTAGCAAACCCTTTTAGTCAATGCTGTGGTAACTTCCACCGAGTCAAGACGATGACAACACATTTGGAAGTGGTAAAGCATGAGTTAAGAATGCTGGACTGTAATTCTCAAAACTCATTCTGGCCTGAAGCTGGCTTTGTTGGTCAGACTTAGCACTCTGCGTAGCTTCCACGCCTCTGCCAAGCTATTCCCTGGAATGTTCATGGCAGTGTCCTACTAGCAAACTCTTTCTCATTCTACACAGAAAGCCCTGCTCAAATGTCACCTCCACTCCATAAGTCCCTACCACCCCCAGGAAGAATTAATTGCTCTGCTCTCTGTGTTCCCACCTGTATCAGTGTACTGATCACATTCCATTACAGCCATCTGTCTTCTTGTCAGGTCTCCCCTGCGAGTCAGGCGGTTCAAAGAAGGGACCGCGTATTCACCTGCGTATCCCCTGAAGTCCCTCACATAGTAGGCCCTCAGCAAATATTTATTTAATAGAAATGAATTATTCCGCTTCTCCAGCAGCACTGGAATAGGGTAATGTAAGCATCCTCTTTGAGCTAATGTACTCAGAAGCTCTACAAACACAGGTTTCTATGACAACCACCCAGCTAGGAGAAAGCGAGTGTTGTGGTGCTTGCCACGATTTTGAAGCTCACTGCCTGATTTTCATTAGGCCCCCTCTGGTTCTCTAGTCCCTGTTCAGTGGGACCGGAATCCGTTTTCAAGCCTAATTTGCATACTGTTATTATTCGGCATCTGTGCTATGCATCATCCTGGTATTTGCTGTGGCTGGATTTCCTCCAGCGATAAGTAATGACGGCATTAACTCAGGTGTCTTTTGAGCCCAGCTCAGTCATGAATGAAGCAGTATTGGCCAGATACTCTCAGCGCTATTTCTAGCAGCCACCCGTGGAGCCAGCAGTGGAGTGTGCAATACAGTTCAATGGAAATACAGTTGAGTGTCAAGGTTTGCCCTCAGACCCGCACCAAACTTGTTAGAAAGGGGCTGGACAGGGTGTTTCTTGCTTTGACAAGGTAAAATATTTCTGTGTGGCATGATTTAGGGCTACTATAGATGCAGGAAGATGTTTTATTCCACTCTTGTCAACACCCCCTTCTTACAATTTTTAAAAGCATGTGCTTGTTTAGCATGACAGGATGGCAGTAGATGTTCCTTCTTTCATTCCTACCAACATCTGCTTCTGTTATAAAATTATCAAACAATCATTTACTACCCCAAGGAGCTCACAGGTCTCTGAGATTTTGCTCAGTGGGATGGGGTGTTGTTCTTGACTGAGGAGTCAGGAAACCTGGGGCGAAGGTCTATGGCATGAGCAAGTCACTTCACCTGTCCGAATCCCCTCCCCTCTTGCTCAGGTGGGGAGAGGTATAGCAATGGTACGTGTATCATTTTATGTTTGCCGTGCCCCACACAAGCACATCCATTATGGATGCGGGAGCCCTTTGAAAACTATAAAGAGCTAAACAGATATCAACTATTGAGGATTTGTGATTTAAACTGCAAAGATGCAGTTTCAGGAAACTGGCCCATTTTGTATAGTTACAAGATGCCTTACAGGTTGGGTCAGATCAGCTTTCAGTAACAAATACTGACTGTTAATAGGATTAGTGTCTTTTTAAAGAAATCTTGCAATACTGCCATCAAATCTGAAGTTCCTCTGTTAGTCACTGTTTTGAGCAAAGGCATTTAGGAATTTTGTTAAAATGTAAAACCTAAATGTTTAAATTCCATTAAGGATTTTAAAATAAATATTTTAAGGATTACAGATAATAAAAAGAGGAAACCTAATTTTGGAGAAGACATGTTTAGAAGAACAGGAAAAACAGAAACCATAAAGAAAAGGAAAAGATATTTCATTAGACACATTTTTAATATCTGATAAAAGTCAAGTCTAGAAAAGAAAAATAGGCTAAAAAATAAAACCTTCCCACATATATGGTGGATATAAAGATGCAGTAAATAGAAAAAAATAGAAATCTTTATCAGACAAAGAAAATTTATCTCTTTTCTCTAGTAACCGGGAAAATGTAAATTAAAACATCAATAAGACACAATTTTTAAAAAGCATAATAGATTGAAACATATTAAACATCAACATATAACACCAAATGTAGGTGAAGATCTGTGGAAATGAATACTCTCATATGCTGCTGATAGAAGAATAAATTATTTAATGTGGAAAAAATAGTATCAATATCTATTAGCATCCGAAATGTACATATCTTTTCATTTAACAAGTGGGATTTTGGTTGCTTTGCTAATATATGCGCGCGTGTGTGTGTGTGTGTGTGTGTGTGTATGCACACACTAATATGTAAGGGCACACCTATATTGTAGTTATGTTGAACTAAACATATTTGTGGTAGAAAAAATGGAGAGGAAACTCATTTTTCATAAATAATAAAATGACTGAGTAAACCATGGTATGGTAGCCTGGAATAACACATCATTATTTTTAAACAGGATCTAGAAGTATTTGCTTACTTGGGAGATGATCGTTTTATATTTATAAAGTGAAAAATACAAGTTCCAGATTAATGTCCCTGGTAAGATCCTTCTTTAGTAAATCAAATTAACAAATACATAAATGAATCTCCATATAAACTTGGAGTTGCCTCATGATTCAGTCTGATGAATCCTAAATGAAGTAGTAGAACATTTTCTAGAAAGATGCTATAGAAATCTGAGACCTAAAGGGGCTGTGGCGTTATAAGTAATATTAAGCTAAATACTATTTCAGAATGGGTTGGTATGTGATTTATAAGACTCTGTGTGTGTGTGTGTGTGTATGTTTTAAGGGAAGATTTTAACTGGCTATATAATGAACAAAGATGGTAAGAGAGAGGGAGAGGTCATAAACTATAAACTTACTATCACCAATGAGAAGTTCGCATTACACAGGAATCTGGGAATTAGCAGGACAACCTAGGAGGGTCTTCAGGAGTGAAGAGAAATGTGAAGCCCTTAAAACCCATGTTCTGGTTAATAATGCGCTAGCATGGAAAACATACAGCTCCTAACAAAACTAAGTTGGAGTCACTATGGGAGAACATTTAGTCACAAAGGAAAATAACCTATCTTACAAGACAAAGGAACAAAAATTGAAACACTGAGTTAAAGGAGCTCAAAGAGAGAGGGTTTGGAGGCAGATGAAAACAAGTGGCACTGCTGTCCCAGCCAGGGACTTTTGGGACATAATTGACAGGGACACTGGTAAAGAAGATCTCTCTCTTCATCTGACATCATGAGCCCTGCAGGGAACATATACCTGCAACTGCTGTGACCATCTTTGCCACTGTGTGGAGAATCTCTTTCTGGGTGTAAAGACCACATATAGTAAAACACTTCTCAAGCCATGATTTGTAGAAAAATGATCACAGGCTTGAATGTTGGGACAAGATCAAATTACTATAAAAAATTCATAAATGTCTACTCTTGAGTTCAGTAGTACTTATTAAATCACAGATAATGAACAGTTTGCAGACTAGCTCCAGTCCACAGACCATACTTTGAGCAGCACTCTGGTAAAGCAGGGTGAAGAGATAAAGAAAAACAGGTTCCTATTCATTGTTTGAGTACTGTGCCTGGATCTCTCCAGGCCCAAATAAAAACAACCCAAAAATTGTTTACACGAGTTCCTTAATTTAGGTCAAGTTGGTTTCTGTCACTACAAAGTTGAAGCAGTCTTTACTAAAACCCATGGCTAGGATGCTGCCAATCGTTCTCTTTCTAAAACTATGGCTCGCATCATTAATCCACCACAGCCTTCATTCCCATAATATTCAGACACAGCCTAGAGTCCTTTTGAATATAGTATTCATTGCAGCCTTCAGTCTATAATCGGAGTTTCCAAAGACATTTAAATCTACCCAGTATTCCTGCAACCCTCCTCCTGAGATCTCACAGTAAGTAAGTTCTTGCTTTTTTCTTTGTTTTGACATATGTTTAACACAGCAAGTACTTGCTGTCAGTGGAAATTTCATGGATTTTGCTTCTCATATAACAAGGAATGAAATAGAATCCAACTGTGACTTCAGTTCTTACCTGTCGTAAATCATACACACTTAAGACAATGGAGATGATGGACAAGATGATGATGGCCACAGAGTATTCCACATAACTCTGAGACAGCCACAAAGTTAAGGTGAAGGCTTGGAACACATAAAACGGATTTAAAACCTGCAGGCACAAAAATAGCATTTAGGTCACTTGTAGTCAAGATGATGTCATTTCTTTATAGAACAGTATTTCCCATTTTTTACATCCAACAACCTCTAATATTTAACAATGCACTTAGCACTCCATTAACTTTGGTGGAGACAATGTCAAGCACATAGAATGTAATATGATCAAAACTAAATTATTTTAAGCACTCAAAGGCATGGCCACAAATTGATCATTCTTATTATTTTGAATCTTCAAAAATATATTCCAATAACAAAATTCAACAACTTACCTTTTTAAACAGATTTACCCATAGTGGTAGAGAAACATGAAAACTTCAATTTTGAACATTTTTACTGCAGGTTTTTTGGGGGGTTTTTTGTGTGTGTAATCACATGCTATCGAATAAGTCAAGTTGTGCAATAAAAATTAAAGATTCTACTTTGATCCAGGTCATTGTAAAATAATATACTTTTGTGTTAGAAGTCTGGGCACGTGCCCAGGTTGCAGGCTCGATCCCCAGTAGGAGGCGTGCCGGAGGCAGCTGATCAATGTTTCTGTCTCTTCTGTTTCTTTCTCATAGGTGTTTCTATCTCTCTCTCCCTCTCCCTTCCTCTAACATCAATAAATACTTATTTTTTAAAAATGATAATGGGCCCGGCCGGGCGTGGCTCAGCGGTTGAGTGTCAACCTAGGATCCAGGTGATTGGGGTTCGATTCCCGGTCAGGGCACCTGCCCAGGTTGCGGGTTCGATCCCCAATCGGGGGTGTGCAGGAGGCAGCCGATCAACGACTCTCTCATTATTGATGTTTCTTTCTCTCTCTCTCTCTCCCTCTCCTTTCCTCTCTCTGAGATCAGTAAAGATATATTTTTTTTTAAAAAAATGATAATGGCAGCTGAAAGGGCAACTCCATGGAGTAGAGCTAGAGATGGTCATATGACGTTCACAGGTGGTAAGAATTAAAGAGCCTATCTGAACAAAGCAAGGACTCTTTTCTTGGTGAAATGCTCTTTATGATGATTATAAATTAGATGAAATATCTAAAACTAGTGCCATTTTTTCTTACCTCTACTTTCTATAATCCTCTAATATATTAAATACACTTCTACTTTAGTCCTAAAAGTGAACTGATATCTGACTAATAAGCTAATAGGCTGTGTCTTAAGAGTTTTTTAAACCCTTAGATATATTTTGTACATTAAAAAAGCAGACCTTTTGGGACAGAATGGATGAACCTGGAGAATATTATGCTAAGTGAAATAAACCAGGCAGAGAAAGACAAACATCATGTGATCTCATTTATATATGGAATCTAAAGAACATAATAAACTGATGAACAAAATAGATCCAGTGACATGGAAGCATGGATCAGACTGACGATTCTCAGAGGGAAGGTGGTGGGGTGGGGGAGGAGAGATTAACCAAAGAATTTATATGCATAACCCGAGGACACTGACAACAGTGTGGTGAAGGCCTGGGGAGGTGAGTGGGTGCGGAGTGGAAGAGGTCAATGGGGAGAAAAGGGCACATCTGTAATATTTTGAACAATTAAAAAAAAAATTGTTTAAAAAGTGTTTGTTCCTTAATGATTCTTATCATTTCCTTTGCACCATGCTTTTCTTACACATTATAGCTTTTCTGGTCGCTTGGCATAAAATGCTCTAATTGTAGAGTATGCACTAATGATAAGATGATTTCCAGTTTATACAAACTCAGTAGAAAATTGGTTAAATACTCCTTGTAAAAGAAGCAAAACCATCATAATTAATGCAGTTCCCTTATTTAATATTCTTCTGAAACCACATGTGAACAAAACAGTTTTACTTGCTTTTCTTATATTAAAAGCCTGGTAAGTAGGTGCCAGAAAAACTAGCACTCCTTTCCAAATAGACCAACTGACACCTGGGAGAGTCTTTGGCAATTTGAAAATGTACTTAATAAGTTTGAAAAGCAGCCTCCTTTTTCAGAGTGGCAGGGACTGTGTATATGTGGGGACATGGGGTATATGGGAAATCTCTGTGCCTTCCACTCCATTTTCCTGTGAACCTAAGGAAAAGAGTCTAATAAAAAATTTATTTTGTAACAGATAAGACCATGCTCAAAAATAAAATGACCATCTTTGCGGATTAGAAATAGACTAGAAACATGCAATTGAGTGGGGACTAATGTGATCACCCTACTGAGTTCCAGACAAAGACAGAAGAGAGATAGATAGATGCTCAGTTTCAGTGGGAGTAAGACAGAAAGGGCCCCATAAGTAGCAGGAGACAAATTCCAAGCTTGCAGAGAAAACAGGGGTAGCAGTGGGGATCCCCTGCCCAAGAGCAGAGGCTGAGAAAAGTCACAACAAACAGTGGTTCACCAGTGGAGAGAGAAGTAGAAGAGAACAGAGCTTGTGTTTCAACTGTGAACTTGTCCACACCCCAACGTGGCTCAGCGTCTGTATCTAACAGATCCCCAAGGGACGGAGTCCAAACCTCCAGTATAGGCCTTAGTTCTGAACTGGGGACCTGAGAGGACCAGTAAGAGGCAAACACAGAACCATTAACGAGGGAGAGTGAGCGCAGGAGAAAAGACAAAAACGAAGAGGGGAAAATCCCACTTGATGAGAGTTTAGCAAAAAGATAAAATAACTTCAAAGCACACAAAGAAAACACTCTAACAAAGAAAAACCTGCTAACAAAGGAAGAAGTCATTCTAGGAAATGGAAACAGCAGAGCAATATGAAAAAGACCAAAATAATACATCTAAAATCCTCAAAAATATCATAGAAATCATAACATTGCCCCCTCCCCCCCACCATAATCATCACCATCAAAAATTTAAGAAAACAAACAGGAGATGATGAGACTGGACTCTTCCCTCACACTGGGAAGAGACTTTTTTAAGTGGATTTGATTTTAAAACAAGTAATTATTGAAAAGAACCAGTTAGAAATCCTGGAACAAAAATATATGTTTATTAAAACTTTTTTAAAAAAGGAAACTTCAATAGATAAGAAAAGCATAGGCTAAAGGCAATGGGGAAAAACAAAGCAAATTTACATGAAACACAGACTTTGTTCACATCAAAGTGCCCACTTGTTGCTTAAGAATCCCCTGAGCAGCAGAAAATAAAAAGTAAAGGATGGGATAACAAGCGACAGAATTGAGTGTTTTGGAAAGACAGCCAAAGTAAATTGCTTACAAGAAAGAAAGAAAAAACAGGCTATTTTGATGGTTCATTTTACATGTAGCCTTGGCTGGGCTGTAGTGCTTAGTTTGGTCAAACACTAGGGGAGATGTTGTTGTGCAGGTATTTGTAGATGTCATTAACCTTTACAGTCAGTTGACTTTAAGTAAAAGAGATTGCTCTTGATGATGTGGGTGGGCCTCATCAAATCAGTTGAAGACCTTAGGAGCAAAAACTGAGACCTCCCAGAGGAGGAGAAAGCCTGCCTTAAGACTGTAACATAGACGTCCGGCCTGAGTTTCCAGCCTACTACCTGCCCTGCACATTGCGGACTCAGGACTGCAACATCAACTCTTGCCCCAGCTTCTGGACTGCCTACTGCCCTACAGAGCTCAGGTTTGCAACTCCCCACAACGGTGAACCAACTCCTTAAAATAAATTTACATCTATATCTAAAAAAAAAAAAAAAAAGTAAAGTAAATAGTTAGTTACCTGTTTAACAAGCAGCTTCCATATGGGTTGGACTTCAACCTCAATGGCATTGGGCCCGCACACTAGTCGTCTGCAGGGGATTGATCATCTATTAGCATCACACCTATGAACTCATGAATAAGTAAATACAGGTCAAACTAAGCAGAAGTCACTTCTCTACCTTTTTGGGATTTTGTGCTTTCAATTAAAAATGAATGTGTAAGTCCTAAAATACTAGTATATTTTAAAAATGAAAATCAGTGCCTGATGAGCAAAGCTGTTTTTCTGGTTAAAAAATGTCTCACGTTCACTACAACTCAAGAGCCAAGTGATGTTAGAAAGGAGCTGTGAGTTACTTTTAAAATAATGTGATTATACTCTAAGAGCAGCTAAAAAAAAACAAAAAAACCCCACAGAGATGAAGATGACTAGAATGTTCAGGCATCTAGATTGCTCTTGATGTTAGAGATCATGTCTGCCTTACCTTGGTATCTCCAGCACCTAGGACAGGCCTTTAGTGCATGAACTCAACAAATACATGAATGAATGGGCCAACAGATTGGAAGATCATATATGGCCTTCATGACTAACACCTTGCAAATCCACGCATATGTACATTCGAAAAAGAGCCCCCATGTATTTATAGCATTGCACAATTTGCAAAGCTCTTACAAAAGATTGTCTCATTTGATTCTTACAGTAGTCCAAAGAAAGGGCTAATATCCCCATTTTGCCAAAGGGAAAAACCGTTCAGTGTGCATGTTTTGCCAACGGGGCATAAATCTAACATTAATCATGGCAATGTGGCTTTTAAGCAGAGGTGACAGTGTCAGAAACTGCAGTGAGCCTTTTATACATTATCTCCTTTGATCCTCACATTATCTCATGAGATTTCATCTTTATTTAAAGATTACTGAAGTAAAGAAAAACTAAGTAATTTTTCCAGAATATCAGAGTTAGAAAGAAGCAGAGCCACGCATCACAGCATGGCCTCTGCGACTTCAGTTATTCTGCCTCAGGAAGTCCCCGAGGTCAAAATCTGCAGGTGGGTCTTTGGCCTAAGGGGTAAGAGGGAGAAAGCCCAAACTGGTCTGACTTCTAAGCCTTGTTGCTCCAAGTATAATGATTACTTGCAATGGTCAGAGAACTCATTCCAAGCCTTCTGACTCCATGCCATAAACACATTGAGGTCCAGGGATGTTGGGAAGCAGAGGGAGGTGAAACTGCACGTGCTGCTATTTGCCTTTACAAGTCCCTAACCTCACACTGGAAAGAGACCACAACTCAAGTCACTTTGGTGCTCAGGATTTTTTCCCCAGAATCCATGGAAGTAACCTGTTGTTGGCCAAGAATAAAAGTTTCTCGGGGTCCTGAACTTCGTCTTCTCTCATTCTCTCTCTGCTTAGAATGCCCGCCCCAATCCTTCACTTTGCAAATGCCTTCTCAGCCTTTCAGAGCCAAACCTGACAATAGAACCTAGAGGTCGAAAAATTCGAGATCTAACAGACCTGGGGTTGAATCCAGCTAAGCCTTTGCACTTGCTGCTTCCTTCACATGGAACCAGTTTCCCTGACATCTTTGCTCACTTTCTCATTCCATTCAGGTTTCTGTTCAGGTAACACCTCCTCATTGGGAGCCTTCCCCAATAATTCTATTTAAAATTCCTACCCCATCCCCCAAGTCAGATTCTCTATATCTCCTCAACCTATGTCATTTTTCTTTAAAGTGCATTTGATAATCTAAAATTACCTCTTTATTACATGTTAACAAGCATGCAAACAACAGACTGTACCCTCCACTACAGTATAAGCTTCTAGAGGACACTGACCAACCTGAGTGCATAAAGCAGACCCGAATTCAAGAATTTTTTTGTCGAATGAATGACTAGGTGAATGAGGAGTGAACCTTGGTTCCTTGCGTGTGAAATGGGTTTCCTAATACATGCCTAGTAAAATTGCTATCAATAACATGTGGGATAAATACGTAGAGCATTTAGCATAAGTGCCTAGGACATGACCAGCTCGCAATAAGTAGCAGCTATCTTCGAAGACTTCCCTACTCCTTTAGGCACAATGAACTGTATTTTTCTCTCCTCCAAAGAACCCTTCTTTTCTTAATAGCAGCACGTAGCTCCTTGAATTGTTACATATAGTTACATGTCTTTCCCCTTAAATTTCCTAGACACTCCTTAATGGCAGGGATGAAGCTTTTTCGGCTCCGGTTTTCTAGCATCTAGGGGCACAGTGTCTCACACAGAGGGTGTTCCCTAAATATTAGACTTAATAAGTGAGGGCCTTTGTGACCCCATGTCTAGAATACCCTCTCCCCTAACAGGGCTGAAAACCCAGCAGCACACAGGCTGGGGAAATTCAGTGCAGAGGGGAACGAGTCAAGGGCCTGGGGCACTTCCACTTTCCCCGCCTGGTGAGACGGTCTCTGATGTTACTAGTAAGGGAGGGAAGCCGGGTGCTCATGAGGACTGAGATCCGGAGGATTAATACCTGCCTGTAGATTATCCTCTTTAGGGCTTATCTGGGCCATGTTTGAGGTTTTTGTGTATTTCCATTTCTTTACTTCTCATATTATACCCTTACTTTTCATCAAGCAAGCTCAAGGCAATTAATATCACTCAACCAATCAGATTAATTTTTTTGTAAAAGGATTAGTTTTACACTAAAAAATGAGGGGGAAAATTGGGGCGGGGGAATGCTTCACATTTTATTTACTGTCTTTACCCTCCAAATAGATAAGCTCATAACATAAAATGTGCCTATATGTTTATAAGTAGGTTATCGCCTCTATTCTTCATATTTGGAGAATTATATGCTCTGTCTTGTTTATTAGATTGTCAAGTTCTTTATTGTGTGGACCAGATTTAAATTTAATTATGTATGATGTTTATCAAAGCCTGCCACTTGATAAATAGGGACATGTGAGGTGGCTGCCCTGATGGAAATCTTCCCTGCAGAAATGGTTTTCTATACCGTATATCTACATTTGTATAAATGCCCCAGGTCAATCTTTTAAAGTCTTGTGGTTAATGCTATTAAACCAATATGTTTTAATGACATAAACTCTTTGCATTTCAATATATTAAGCATTGCATCTGAAACCTTATATAATGATACCATTCCTAAGGCTTTTGCAATATTGTCATAGTCTAGATGTTTGCTTCATCTTTTCATAGTGTTCAGCCAAAGAGAAAACTTAAAAACAAAACAGATCAGTAATTCTCAGACTTGGGGGATATAAGAATTATGGGGGTGCCTGCTAAATATGCAGTTTGTTCTCTCACCATCATCCCTGGCTTCTACCTACTAAATCAGAACGGTGGGAGCAGAGTCCGAGGACCTGTATTTTAAGTACCTAATTGCGTCTCAGCTTGAGGATTAGTGTTTCTGCCTGACCACAAAGAAGGTCAGGCAGGGAGTGTCCCTAAAATTGGGTAAGAAATGAAGCTGATTATTAAAATTCTGGGGAAGGCTTACAATAGTTTTCTTTCAGATTCACCAGGATTCACCTCTTCAAGTTATAGATGAAGAAAGCAAGGACCCTAATCACTGTGCGCTCACACATAGCATAAGCATCTCCTCTGCCACTGCTCTTCTTAACCTATGTGTCCCTAGATCTATTCTCACAGTTTCTCTCTCCCACTCGTCAGTAGACATCTCTGGGATGATGACTACGTCTAATGTATCTTAACATCCCTAGTGTCTTGCAAAGCGCCCGGAATATTAGAGGCATTTTGTTAATCGACCATGAATGCATTCATTTACTTGTTCACTCCACAAACATCTGTTACGCTCCTACCATGAATCAGGCACTGTCCCGGGTGCTGCAGAGACAGCTGGGAGTGACACAACGAACCGAACAAACAAAGCCCTCGTTTCCAAGGGCTGTTCTTGAACGTAAAATGCGATCATAATATTGTCTTTGTCTCTCTGAGGATTTGGAGGATTCAGGAGCTGATGTTTACTAAATGACTCAAGATGTTTTTGAGAAGGAAATTAAAAAGACAACACAGAGAAAACTGTTGTACGATCCTGAAAGAAAAGATCGAATGTTACTTGATTGCATTGTTCTTTTAGTCTTTTCTTTTTAATAACTTTGCCTATGATGTGAACAATTTAGAGTATGTCTTCTGATGCCAGGAAATAAGCCGGGGTTATATGATGTTGATGAAGCATTATGCCAACAATTCACCGAGCACCAGCCCTTTGATATTTCGCTTCCTGCTGGCAGAGCTCGCCCTGGGAGTGCCCCAAACCCTACCTGATGGCCTGCTCTTCCCGGGTCAGACCCAGTCCGAACATGTGATGGATGTCGTGGCAGGAGTGGCTGTCTTCCAGCAACCTAGGGTGTGGTCAGGACAGGAACCACCCTTCAGTTCATGGCATGCAATGAATAGGACTTTTTTCTTTATATCTCGAAGAAGAATTGAGAAAAAGTCGGACTTACCCCACTTTCTGAAACCTCTTCGTCAAGTTGTCCCAAACATACCTGATTTTCTGCACTTGGATACATCGTAGCTGCAATGACAAGTGTGTTAGGCCGTGTGTCATTCACAAAGTAAAAAGGGGAGGCTTGTTTCATGCAGGTCTCCACACAGCTCTCCTCCTTAACACATAGCTGGAACTCCCAATCCAGCAGTGTGATAGTCAAACTTTCATCTAATAAACACATTACTTTTTTTTTTTTTTTTTTTTTTTTTTAGAAAAAACATACCATAACAATGCACGCTTAAAATCACTTACTTTTAATTCTGGCTTCACTACGGCTTGGTTTATGACAGAGTGGTGGTCAGCTACCAGCGGCTGCTCCGGGTTCTTGCTTATAGGAAACTTTAGTGCGGATAAGTGGAGGCAGATCACCTTTTTCCTCATATATCTTTGAAACTCATCCTAGAAAGGACAGTCCAGCCTGTGAAATTCTCCAATGTTATCCAGTAAGGCCCTCCATCAACCAAATCCCTGCCAACTGCTACCCAGTGGTTCCCAAAGTTTGGACTGCGGACAAGAGCATCGGCATTATCTTGGAACTTGCTAGAAATGCAAGTTCTCAGCCCCACCCCAGACCTACTGAATCAGAACCTCTGGGGTTACAGCCAGCAGTCTGTATTTCAAAGAGCCCTCCAAGTGGTTCTGACTTGCACTAAACTTTGAGAACCACTGTGCTGGGGAGTAAAGAGAAAAATATACTTTTCAGGAAAACTTTATATTTGGAGAATAGTTTCTGGCTATCTTAAAAATCACATCTAGATGTTTTAAATGTGTAATTTCCTTTAAAACACATATTTTTGAAAAATTGAATGATCATTCCATGATAGGTTTCTAACAGTTATAACACCAATAGCCACTGTTCGTGTAACGGCTAAGAGCAGTGCCAACTAGCTTGATGTGGTAGAAGTGTCCCCAGTATGATATGGAAGAAATGGCCTTCATTCCTGGGTTAAAATAAGAGATGGCAAACAGATTGCAAAGACAGTTTTGCCATCTCCTATTTGGGGACAGGAAAATTCTTTAAATAAAGGAAGCTCTCCCGTCTGGAATGCTAGCCAGCCATCGGTCGTGCCACAAAGGCGACACAATAGGCCACGCACCGTCGTCCTTAGCAAAAAAGTATCTGCTTCTTGCAAGGGGCAGGGGATGCAGCTGGCCCACACCCTCCACCGGGGCTTCCAGTAGAACAGCAGCAGCAGGGCCCCACAGCTCAGCACCGATGCTGTAAGGCAGAGGGCTCTGCGCAAACTCCGGGTCTGGTAACCGAACACCTCCTGGAGAGAAAATAAAACATCACCCTACTTTTCTTTTTTCACATAAAGATATAATTTTGTTCCTAGAAACAGACTGTAGATGCGGCGATGTTGACGGGGAGGAAAATCTGGCTTTGGCTGCTTGAATCAGATTGATTGCTTACAGCTGTCAGCTGATAAAATAAAGAAGAACTCATCTCACTGCCCTGGCATATGGAGCTAAGACATTAGCCAGGAGAAGCAAGGAAGGGTGAGAGTTGTTTGGTTCTAAATACCCTTGAGAGTCACCTCATAATTTTATAAAATGCTTCATGCTTTGGACCAGTTCTACTTTCTTTAAGTATAAATTTTTAAAAAATTGTTAATATGAATTTACTGGAGAAGATGATAACGTGACAGACTATGATCCACACTTACTTTCTAGCTTTATTCGAATTTGACATTGATTAATAATAACAGGATTGAGAAGAACTGAAAGTATTAATAACAGTACTGCATTCTGAACCAGTAGGATGATGTAAATTGAGAGATTATCTGTGGACATCAAAGACTTCCAAAGACAGCTTAAAGGTATTTACCCAGAGAGTAACATGCTAGAATATAGGGTGATCCCCCAAAAATGTATACACACACTTAAAATAATTATCAAGGCAGTGTTTATTAAAACACATTTTATTTTCAATAGTGAACTATCAGCTGTTACAGGGTGTCTACATTTTTTGGGACACCCTGTAATTCTACTTTTAATAATCGGCTAGTTAATATTTGTCATAAATTGCATAAAGACTTAAGATGACATTTTAGGGGAAAACAAATAGCCCAAAATAATATATTCATTTATTTAAAGCCAATTTATACTTTCCATCTTCTACAATGAAGATTCACGGTATTGGGTTTGGTTTTTTTATTTCAAAAACTAGATTTTTCAGACAATAAAACGGTGGTAACCAGGGGGTTGCAGAGTGGGGAGCAAGAGTGATGACGTCTAAAGATACAAACATATAACGAGCACTGAAGTAGCCATAGAGATTTACTGAACATAAACAATAATATTGTACTGTAAGTATGTAATGCAATAAATATCATTACATCAGCAACCATATTGCAATATATAAATATATCAGAGTAGCACGCTACATCTTAAATTTACACAATGTTGCTTGTCAAATTTTTCCAATAAAACAAAACTAGCTCTTCAGTGTATTTGGAAGGCCCTAAGGGATGTTGATTATAAGTGACATTATTACTATACTATGATTTTAGGTTCTGTTCTTATTTTTATGTTTTTTTTATGGCTCTGAACTCCAGATCACAGAGCTGTAATGTCAAGAAAATAGTTTTTTACTGAGTTTCTATAGCACTTTCAAATAATGGAATCTTCTGACTTTTACACTAGTTTAGATCATGTTACAATAAATCTCTTGGCTTTATTCTTTGGAAAAGGTTTCATCTTCAATATGGCTATTTTCATTATGTTTTTCTAATAAAGAACTCTATGGTAGATCAAGATTTTAATAACAGTTGTTGAAAGTAATCCTTAAACATAGTGGAGAGGTCACAAGCTTAATTAAGAAGCAAAGATGTAAACTTGAGTCACTGGTCTGCTAGTTACCAGTTATGTGAACTTAGGTTAATCATTTCACCTCTAGAGAATTCCAATTTACTCCTCTACAAAAAAAAAAGGTAGAAATATGTGCCTTACAGGGTGCTTAAGCTCAAATGAGATAATGTTTCCTTAAACTGCAAGGTCATTACAATGTTAAGATTTCCCTTCCCCTGTTCCTCGGCACTATCCTCCGCCTGAGGAAAGGTGTTCATGAGGTTTAGTGATTCAGCCACTGCATTTTGAGATTATTCACGCTAAGGGTTAAACGTTACTTAGAAGCATGTGTGCATTCTGCTTTTAAGTGTATTTTTGGTTGGTCTCTTTTCTCCCTAATCTTCTCTCTGATTCTATAAGCCTATTTTGGTTTTATTTGTGAATTTACTTACTTATAGTTTTATTAGACTCAAATAAAATGTATATGCCAGTTCACATATGATATCATAAATATGAATCATTTTACTAAGTGATTTATAGGAGCTTATTGCCAAAGCCCAAGTGTGTGCAAAACAGATGCAGAAGAGTTAAGAATTTTAGTCCAGCTTATAGCGGAAATGACATTCGTCAATGACTTTCCCACTTTCTGTTTACATACCCACAGCAATGACATTGGTGATCATAATTCTGATTCCTTCCCATTCTTTTTTTATGCAACAATTTTTTTTATTAAAAAAGAAACTCACAATGCTAGCAAGACTGCAAGGAAATCACTACAGCTACATACCGCTGATAAGCTTATAAATTGGAATAATTCTTTAGGAAAAGCAAGGTGACAAATTATATCAAGAATTATAAAGGTGTTTCTATTCCTCGAATCCATAATTCCACACTCAATAACATACCCTAGGGAAATAATACATAAAGTAGAGAGTGATGTCTGTAAAGATGTTTGGTGCAGCGCTATCTGTAATAGCAAAGTTATTGAAAGAACGAAATGGCAGCTAATGGGGCGATAGGATGTGACACATGGGAACAATGGACTGTTGAGGAGCCGTCAAACACAAAATGCGTGACGTCAAGGTAGACACATGGAACATTGTAAGCTGATTGTTCTAAGTGATTAGTTTTCTGATGGAGTCAGAGTCACTGAGCTTTCTCCTAAATATTGAAACACCCCTAGTAAAACCCATGAAGAAGAGCAGAGGAGAGGAGAAAGCGTGGAGCAATATGCATACCGCGCAAGAGGGAGGCAAGTGGAATCCAGAGCCTCGTGAATGTGAGGATACTGGGAACGGGAGTGAGAGGGTCAGAGCGCAAGCCCGTTACACATGCCTTCTGCTGGTAAGTGAGCTTTGTCACCTGTTACCTGTGCGACCTCAGGATTTCCCTTCGCTAAGAGTGTGCTTATGGGATTTAATAACACAGCTGGAAGGATAATGGTGAGGGTTCAATGAGAGGTGCCACATGCGGAGCGTGAGGCAATCTCCGGGGCAGTGTCAGCAGGTGGCTTGATGACAGGCCGGTCAAGGAGGAGAGGGGACTGTTCCGGGCCTGGGCTGGAATGTCCTGAGTCAGGGCTGCTAATGCAGACAGGCTGGGCTCCCCGAGGACAGGAGCCCAGGGCTGCCACCGCCTGCGAGTTGAGTAGAACAGCCCAAGAGGCCGTGCCCACCTGCACGGAGGCTGGAATGGTATTCTCTCGAAGCAGCGATCTTCCCTCACTTTTTCATTTCCCACTAGAATTCTGTACCCAGGCACCGGGAGAGGTAGTGGTCCTAACGACCCTTTCCGAAGCCCAGAGCGAAGCAGCAGCAGCATTAGGAGCAAGGATGAAATACAGACAGGCCTTTGGACAGAGGTTGCCTGAGGTGAACGTAGAGCCCTGTGGGGGTCTTTCAGCAGAGCCTCTGTTCTTTGTAACCCTCCCCCTTGCCTGCTAGAAGTTCTTGCTTCTGTTTCTTGCTCCATCACTTACTAGTTAATGTGATCTCAGTATATGACTTAAATTCCCTAAACTTTATTTTTATATTTTATGTTTTAATTTATCTTTATTGTTAAAAGTATTACAAATGTCCCCCTTTCCCCCCTTGGTCCCTTGCATCCCCTCCTCCCCCCCAGGCCTACTGTCTGTGTCCATGAGTTATGCATACAAATTCCTAGGTTAATCTCTCCCCACCCCGCCTTCCCTCTGAGATCCCTCAGTCTCTTCCATGCTTCTGTGTCTCTGGATCTACTTAGTTCATCAGTTTCTTTTGTTCATTAGATTCCACATAGGAGTGAGATCATGTGATACTTGTCTTTCTCTGACTGGCTTGTTTTGCTTAGCATAATCCTCTCCAGGTCCCACCATGCTGTCTTAAAGGGTAAGGGTCCTTTTTTATTACAGCTGCATAGTATTACAGGGTGTAAATGTCTGAGAAGATGCTTGATATGATTTCAATCTTCTTGAAGTTGGAGAGACTTGTTTTGTGTCCTAACATGTGGTCCATCTTTGAGAATGTCCCACGTGCACTTGGGAAGAACCTATATTCTGCAGCTTTGAGGTAAAATGTCTTGTAAGTGTCAGTTAAATCCATTTGATCTAGTGTGCCATTTAGAGTGAAACTCCCTAAACTTTAGATTCCTCATGTGAGAAATGTGGCTGGTTGTAAAATGCAACTGAAGTAGTCTGGTATAGCAGTTCAAAACTGGGCATAAGGCATGAAAAGACCAAATTCAAATCTCTACCATGTAGCCCCACCAGCATGGCTCAGCAGTTGAGCATTGACCTGTGATCCAGATCGAGGTTTGATTCCCGGTCAGGGCACATGCCTGGGTTGCAGGCTCGATCCCCAGTGGGTGCTGTGCAGGAGGCAGCCGGTCAATGACTCTCATCATTGATGGTTCTCTCTCTCTCCCTCTCCCTTCCTCTCTCTGAAATCAATAAAGATATATTTTAAAAACAAATAAATAAATAAATAAATAATAAAAATGAAAGCAAAGTAGGTTTAAAAAAAAAAATCCTCTGCCATGTAACTACAAAAATGTCCTTGGGCAACCCAGTTTACTCCCTCTGATGATTCAATTTCCTCCTCCCAGAGTGAGAATAAAAACAATATCTTCTAGGGTTGCTGTGAGAAACTAATGAGATAATACATGCAAAGCATTTAGCTCAGTTCCTGAAACATTTTGAGCATACAATATGTGTTAAAAGTTAATATTAGCTTGGGTAATATACAGTTCAACAAAACTTCAAGCCATTGTGAAATGATTTGACTACAGGCAATATTCAGAACTAAATGTTATTTACCAAAACCATAAGTTATATATCTAATAGTGATTGGTCCAATGGTTTACATGAAAATTTTGCTTTTTCCACAGAGCACAAATTGTCAAAACTGAAGTCAAATACAGGCCCGAAAGAACACTGCTCACCTTTGTAAAATGTGAAACTCAGAAAAGGGCTTTAAGATAAACAGCAAACTGATTCAAAGGTTAACTAGATGCCATAACTATACATATGAGTGTGCATGCACACACACAAGCACATGCGCACACACACCAGCACAGTCATTCTTCATTTGTACAGAAGTAGCACAGTGTCATAGAACATCCTCTGATGCTATGCAATGTAATCTTGTATATGTTACTAACTGAGCCTCAGTCTCCTCAATTATAAAATGGATATTTGAGGGGCTCGCTCATAGAGATTAAATGAGAACCTACATAAATTTCTAGCAGATAAACAGTACTTTTTCAATTATTATTTTTTCTTTCTTTTCTTTATAGGTAGCTCTTACAGTTGCCATTGAAGATAGAACCAATTGGCTAAATTCCTCAAGAAGAATTGTGGGGTGCTGCTTCATCTAAACATGCTTTCTCCCCCCAAATTCTCCTTTGGGGATACGCTTGGTCACATGGAACCATCCCCTTGGGTCTCCTCCTGTCCCTGCTCCTGACTTTTCACTGCATCTGGAGCACTAGCACTTAGGAACGACTGGTCTTGTGAACAGGTCCTTTTTAGTGTTTGTAAATCCTTTTATTCCTATGTTCACTGTTCACTTGTTTATCCATCAAAACTATTTGTTGTGGACCCACCATGCACAGGCACAGTAGTATGTGCTTCAAATCCTTGCAATGGGTATTTAGGGTAACAGTTCATAACACTTACTTACTCAAACAAAGACTCTCACAGCAGCACAAGGTTATAAATTTATTTACTCAAGACATAAATAACTCTCAGTATTACAATTATTTCCTGTGAATGGCAAGGCCAGTTTATTTCTATGACATGTTAGGCTTTTCCATGAGTGAGAAGTTCCCATAACCTTAGAGTAAGTCAGCTTCTTCTACGCAGGCTACAGATTTCAGTCCCTTGAATTAGGGCCAAGGAAAGATAACTTCTCTGTGTCCTTTCATGAGACTAGAATTCATCATGTTTTAGCTTCTTTCTTTTTAAAAACAACCATCGCAGAGCCAAGTTTCTATTCATTATTCACAATCTACCCTTTGTTCTCTTTATCTGGACATGTCAAATTGTGTTCCTTTGTGTGTCAGATAGGAGTGCATTCTTAAAACTCTGCTCCCTTATCTCTAACTCTGCCATGTTTCTAGGTTCTTTTCTTTAATGCAAAGATAATATTGTCTCTATCAATGGCCCCTGTTAGTGTGGTCATTTTTCCTCACCCTCTATTAGCAGCTTGGGTTTCGCCACATGTAATAATTTGTGTTAGTTTCCACTAATTACTAAGCATTGTTAATTATAGTTTTCTATATTTTGCCCTGCATTCATACCATGGAGTGCCCTTTGAATGGGATAAAATGTCTTGAATTACTTTCACTTTTGTCTGTATTTGACAATAAGAACTAACTTTTCTAGCATGGAGACTTTGTGGGTCCCTGGACCCAGTTCCCACTACGTGTGCTCTTGTGTGTGTGTTTGTGTGGCGGGGAAGGGGTGGGGACTTCCCACACAACACAGAATATATTCTGAACACCAGGTGGATGTTGTACAATTCAGCTCAATTCTGACACCATTTACCTGAAGATAGCATCAGATGCCACAGGTTGAGGGCTCAGTACTATAACGCTGCCTCCCCCCAACTCCAGGCAACAGTGGCAACTCCAGGTAGCCACCTATACTTCTAACCGACTGGCTACAAATTGGAGATTCCCAGAACCCCCTGCTTGAGTTTGATTAACTTCCTAGAGCAGCTCATTGAACTCAGAGAAACATTTTACGTAGTAGAATACTGGTTTGTTATAGAAGGATATGATGCAGGAGCAGCCAGATGGAGGAGATGCATAGGCCAGGGTATGGGAAAGGGCACTGAGCTTCCACGCCCTCTGCAGGTGGCCACACTCTCAGCACCTTCGCATATTAACCAACCAGAAAGCTCTCTGACCCCAGACCATTTAGGTTTCTGTGGAGACCTCATTACCTAGGCATGACTGACATTGGCCATTGGCAACTGATTCAACTTCCAGCCCCTCTCTCCTCGTAAAGTCCAGAGTGGTGGGACTAAAAGTTCCAAGCCTCCAATCCCATGGTTAGTTCTGACAACCAGCCTCCACCTTTAGGGGGAGTCCAAAATTCACCTCATTACCATAAAAAAAGGCACCATTGTTGCTTTCATCACTTAGGAAATTCCAAGTTTTTTAGGAGCTCTGTGCTAGAAATGATGACCAAGACCAAGGATATATTTCTTTTTTTAATTTTATTTTATTGAATTTATTGAGGTGACTCTGATTAATAAAATGTTATGTTTTAGGTATACAGTTCTATAACACATCATCTGTATATTGTATTGTGTTTTCGCCACCCCAAGTCACCATTTATCCCCCATACCCCCTTCTGCCTGTCCCCACCCCCATTTACCCCTGGTAATAACCACACTATTGTCTGTGTCTATGAGTGAGTGTGGGTGGGTAGGAAGAGATTAACCCAATAACTTATATACGTATGTGTATAGCCCATAGACACAGACAATAGTGTAGTGAGGGCCTGGGCCGGGGGGGGGGGGGCAGGTGCAGGGTAGAAGGAGTCAATGGGGGTAAACAATAAAGGCCTGTACAGTGAGGGTTTCTATCGGTGGGCTATTGTGAGGGTAACATGAAGTACTGTGTGTCAAGTGCCTAAGTCAGTGCCCCATGCAGTAAGGATTAGCTGCTCCCCAGAGAACAGCGCTCAGGAATGACAACGAGGTTCAACTCTGGAGGCTAGTACAATGCCTTAGGTCCATGCTGAGCTCAGCAAAGTGACCCTGAGCTGCACTTGAGTAATCTCACAGGCCCACCCTACCCAATTAGGTTCTTTGTGGGTGTTTGATTGAAGGAATTTATTATGTGCCCGAACAGTGTGTGGTTTTCACCACAGATTCTCTCACACAATCACAAGTGATTGTTCACTTGAAATGATGAATGCAAATAGAAGTCTGGGTGGGCCATGGGGAACCTTTGGGAAAGTAAGAACAACTGGGCAGAGGTTGTAAAAGTCAGGGACTGACAGCCTCCAAAGGCTGGGATTAGACTATGCCCAGGTTTAGTTTGGCCTATCGATTAGCAAAAAAAGTAAAATAAAAATTATTTTTCCAAATTTATAATAAGGCTATTTCACACAAGCATACCAATTTCTGGCTTCCCTTTCAAACTCTGAAGAGCTGACAACACTGGGCCTGAGACTGGGTAACAGCTTCCTCTTAGTCTATGCACCTCTGTTCCCACCAGAGCTACTAACTCACCCATGGCTCTGATCCAACTGAACAGGATTTGCATCTGTGCTCTGTGCCCAAGCTCACAAAGAAGATTTATGAAGGAGGAATCTGTAGCCCCCTCCCCTTCCCCAGCATTCCCTGACAACATGACATCAGTGTAGTGGGATTCCTAATAGATTTTTTTGGTGGGTGTTTCTAGAAGTGTTTGATCACCAACGAAGAAGTAAACTGTGGCGCCTGGCCTGTTACTTAATGCTTTGATACCCATGCCTCCTCTGTGATTAAAAGAATTATAATACTAGGCTATGAGCTTTACAAATAGTGCACCTAGAGAAAAATAAAGAGCAGCCAAAGACTTTTATGAACACTCATCTACATGTTGAAAAAAGTAAGTACTGGCACAGAGTTGTTTGGCCGTGAACACAGGTGAATAGATTTTTATTCTGTGAATTTCTCAGTCTGAAGATTTTAAAGTACCTTACCATTGACAAACATATGGGAGCCACACTTGTTATTTAAATTTCCTAGCAACCACATTAAAGAAGTAAAAAGAAGTGAGTGAAATTAGTTTTTATAATATGTTTTATTTAATCCAACAAATCCAAACATTGTCATTTCAATGTGTGACCAATGTAAAAATTATTGAGATATTTTACACTTTTTTTACTAAGTCTTCAAAATCTTGTGTGTATTTTACATACAGTGCTTTTCATTTCAAACTACTTTCCTAGTGCTCAAAACCCACATGTGGCCAGGGCTGCTGTATGGGACAATGCAAGTGATTAAATCACTTATTTTCTTTAGGTTAACTAACAAGGGTAAATGCATGGATTTCCCACAGAATTCATAGGGAACTGGGAGGCCAGGCAGGAAACAGACACCCTCCTGACATAAGAACCCTACCCACTGGGTTCTTTTCTGCCCCCAGGGCACCTTCTCTGTCCCATCCCCCTCTCTCTTTGTTTCCTTTCTCATTACCTAACCAGAGACACTATTACAGCACAAACACAAAGGATCTAAAGAGGAAGGAGTGGGCTGGATGCCTAGCCTGTCACCTGTAGGTTGATGACCTTCTACATTATTCAGCCTCCTTGGAATCAAACTTCTTTTCTATGAACTAGGATTAATTTCTTCACTGAGTTCTGCAGATCAAATAAAATAATAAAGGTAAACTCTTCAGCACCAAATAGACACTGTAGGAGTTTTCAAGCTTTCACTGATTCTTTTTCAAGATTTATGTATGTTTGGTGAAAGGGCAGCAGGGGAAAAAGAATTGCAGAAGTAAGAACTTTTTAAAACATGCACTAAATCCCACACCACACTCTATTCCTCCTTCAGTACTTGGTGCTTCAAACCTCTCTATGCAACTAACGTGACTTCCACGCAAAGCACACTGAGCCTAAGCTATACGTATATACCAAAAACATAAGAACGATAAAAAGAATAGTTTCAGTTTTTGCCTGTTTGTCCAATTACATTAAGACCCAGAAGATAAAGAGGGAACACCTCAATGAGCACCATGTAGGAGTGCACCTGATTGCTCTGCAAAACGTCTGAGGAAGCTTCACGCAGTCTTATGCCTATTAAGATGGCAAGAGCACCATCATCTAGAAGACACACTTTTTCGGACCCTTAGGTTCCCCCACTATAAAACTGACCTGGGATCTCAAGGAGCCTTACAAGGCTGAAACCTGTTCAGGTTCTAAAGCCAGCACCTACTCAACAGGCCCTGCCCACAGCCCCAGGACTTTGAGAAGACTATAATGAAAAGAAGGGAAGACTCACCAGTTCATTCTCCTCTCCTCGGTTGAGCAAAGCCCAATGGTCTTTCTTACTCTTCTCCTCCATCTAAACTGGACCTCCTGGCTAATTCCTTGGGGAAATGCTAAACCTGCAGAGGCTTATATGAACTCCGAACAGTTACTACTTATCATTGCTGTTCTCAGATGCTTAAAATCCCTCAGCACATACCTCACCTATTATGCTAACAAAGGAAAGAGAAGAAATACTTTCCTCAACTGCAGGATTAGTCTGTTAATCTCTTTGCTTGTGTGGGTTTTTTTCCTTCCTAGTACTTACTTGCTG
Organism: Miniopterus natalensis; assembly: GCF_054644295.1. Lineage (NCBI taxonomy): Eukaryota > Metazoa > Chordata > Mammalia > Chiroptera > Miniopteridae > Miniopterus > Miniopterus natalensis. Next base: position 49,784,529 of record NC_142086.1, on the reverse strand, counting down.
AGCTAGATGTGAGTGCCTCCAGACTTAAGCTGCTGAACTAAATAGGTAATTTCCTGGGCTGTCCATAAATGTCTCAGCCAATGAATGGAAATGACCACTTTGCTAAAAACCTGAGACAACAGGATTAACCAGCAAGAAATGAATAAAAACACCATGGATTTTGAAAAAGGAATGGGCATATTGGGAGTGAAAATAATTGAAGGAAGAGATGTTGGCTCACAAGTGGGAATGTAGGAATCATTTTGGAATCAGAAAACTCTGAATTCTAATCCCTGCTCTACTGATGAACCTGGACAAATAACTTAAAATCTGAATTCTAGGTTTCTTTGTAAAATGTCAAAAATAGTTAGAGTTGATATGATTTTTAAGATGATATTTATAAAAGGCCAACTATATGTCCCTTCACACTCAATGAGATAGATCATCATCATTACCATAATCATAACACTAATCAAGAAGAGACAAGCTTTTAAATAGTAACCTATAACAATAATTTGATTTCTTCCCCTTTCCCTTTTTAGTTTACAAAAGCTTTCAATAAGTGAAGTATATGGAAAGAAGAGGAGCCAAGAGGGCTGAATATTGGGGGTGTCATCTAAATTTCCACAGTTGTATAATCACCATTATATTGGATATTTTGAATTGGATAAGTTCATCAAAAATTAAGTATACTGTGATCTACTCAGTGGTTCGATTAATTTGTTCATGATAAATATTTTGTCATTTTATTGCCTTTTTATTGCATCCAGTATACTTAACAAAATCCTTGCCACTTTGGCCATGGAGGAAAATTCACTAACCATGAAGACTACTAGAGAACATACTTGACTTTCCATTGCCTGAGATAGTCCTTGGTTGCCTTGAGGGGGAACCAGTGCCCACCCTGAAGTTCAGCAGAAGTCAATGTGCTTTCTGGCCCAGAAGAAAGTGACTGATGAAAAGAAATAAATAATTACAGCTTTTCGTGCCAGAGAGGCTAACTGAGGTATCCACACTAAGGAATAAATATGCCATTGCAAATGTTGCATTTTTAAGTAGTACCAATCTAAAGTTGTGCTCCTATTTGGAGAAAAGAATCCTGGATTTTAGAAAAAATTAATGAAAGACTTGAGGGGCAGTCATCATTCTCTTCTTACTGATCATGTATTCAATCATATTTTTGCTAAAAGAACACTTACTTTGGGCAGAATGACTTAAAAGCACCAAGGATGAATCATGATTTGTCTAAAAGTGGGCATGTGACCTAGGTCTCAACCATAAAATACAAAGGAAAGGCAGGTGGGGGCTGGCGTCTTCTGGGAAGGATTATCTGACTGATGAGGTAACTTTTTTCCATCCTTTATACTCTTCCTTTCTTTCAAGGTGGTGTGAGAGGAGGCACTGCCTAAAGCATGGCAGCATTCTTTAGATCATAAAGATGGAAACTGTCATGTTAAGGACAGTGGATAAAAGAATAAAAGACCTTAGATTTTGATACCACTGAGCCATGGAACTAGGCCTAGGACTCCCTAGCTCCACACACCTTGTTAAAGATATAATTAAATGTTCTTAATAAAGCCACTGTTGTCTGCAACTCCATTCAACTTTTCCTCAACAATTTTATGGTCCAGGCATTATGTTAGGCCTTTGGGATTCAGTGGTAAAAGGAGCGTCACTATCCTAAAGGAGTGGACAGTTACTTGGGAGAGACAAGTAAATAGCCTCTTAAATAGGAAGGACATTGAACTCAGACTTAATGGGATAAGAGCAGCTTCCTGAAAGAAGTGACATCTGTGCGGACCTTTGAAAGATGAGCAAGAAGCGAACCAGGGGGAGGAATGAAGGCAGAGGCAGGTGGTGAGCACACTCGAGGCCTGAGAACAGAAGAAAAGAATGTGTGAAGAGGTTCAAGGAGGTGATAAAATGTAGGGGTATTTGGGGTATCAAGAGATATGAAAGTAGAGTTGAGAACAGAAGGAAAAAGGGAGAGTAATGAGCCATGGCACTGGAATATAAACAGAGATGTACCCAGTCATAAAGAGCTTAAAAACTGGGGGGAGGAAATAAGATGGCGGCATGGGTAACAGCTGCACCCCCGCCTCCCGCAACCACATCACAATGACAACTAAAATACAGAACCACCGTCACTCGGAGCCTCCTGAGATCCGGCTGCACAGAAGCCCTACAACCAGGGCCCTGAAGGAGCACCGAGACCGGGAGGAGGGGTGGAGAGGCGGGCGGATCGGGGCTGGATCATGGCGACGCAGCCGCTGGCCCACACCCGGTGCCCCAGTTGAAACCCGGGAGGGAATCTCAGCAGTGGGGGTTTCCCAGAGGAGGGAGGGGTCCCAGCCCCATAGCAGGCCCCCAACCCAGGGCTCCAGGGCCAGGAAGAGACGTCCCCACAACTCTGGGCTGTGAAACCAGCGGGGACTGTCGCTGAGGGTCGCAGAGGCTGCGGGAGCCCCAGCAGCTCCTCTAAAGGTCCCGGCACGGACTCACTTGGACGCTCCCTCTGAGCCCAGCGCCCGGCAGCAGCCTGAAAGGACCCGGGACACTCGGGGAGGAACTAACCTGCCTGAGATCCGGGCGAGAGCTGGAGGGCGGCTTCCTCCCGGGCAGAAGGGCTGGCAAAGGCCATGGTTCCTTTGGCGAGTCCTCCCCGCACACAGCCGGCAGGCAGGTGCCATGTTTGAATCTCCAGCACCTGCGTCACACCTTCGGCCCCGCCCCGTGATTCCCGGAGGCCCCGCCCCTCCCCACCTGCAGCTCAGCCAGGCCATTTCCAGGGGCTTTTCTGTGCAAGTGGCCTCTCCAGCCTCATGCTTAGGACTTTCCTAAAATCTATCAAACAAGCAGCGGCGTGCCCCATACGGCTTGATAAGTAGCCCCAGGCCTGGCACTAGTGGCAGCCTGCATTGGTTCACAGCTTGGCCTCTCCTGGACAACGCCAAGCCTACCACAAGTAGCAGCCAACTACAGTTTGCTGTGTAGCTCATGCTGGGTAGCCTCATGCACTGGCAGAGGCTGACTTTGCACCTCCCCAGAGGCCCCAGAGACAATGCACCTGGTGGTCAGACTCGACCACGCTGGATTACAGCCCTACCACATCCACGAGTGACACACTCAAGGGGCACACTCAGTGAACACCAAAGCTCCACTGAAGTAAATCCTGCTCCACAGGGGTGTCTCCAGCACAGCAGCTCTTTGGCTGTAGTTGCAGCTGGTCCTCACAGCTGATTGGCCTGGGGGTCAATTCCTCCCAGTGATGCCAACAGCAACCAAGTCTCTACTACAACAAGACATTGCACACAGGCCACACAGGGGAACACCTAGAAGACCCAGCTCAGGTGACTGGGGAGGCTGAGCCACTGGACCCTACAGGACACCTACTACACAAAGCCACTTTACAAATTCCAGGAGACATAGCAGCTCTACCTAATACATAGAAACAAACACCTGGAAGCAGTCAAAATGTGGAGGCAAAGAAACATGTCACAAAGGAAAGAACAGAAAAAAATTCTAGAAGAAGAACTAAATGAAATAGATCCAAGCAAGCTAACAGATACATAGTTCATAATTTTGTTTATAAGGATGCTCAACCATATTAGAGTATTATGAAAATAACTGAGAAAATCAATGACACAATAAAGGACCAATTTGAAATGAAGGCTACAGGAACTGAAATGAAGAATAATTTACAGGGAATCAACAGAAGAGTAGAGGACGCTGAGAATCAAATCAGGAATTTGGAACATGAGGAAACAAAAAACACCCAACCAGAAGAGCAAAAAGAAAAAAGAATCCAGAAATATGAACATAGTATAAGGAGCCTCTGGGACAACTTCAAGAGGCCCAACATTCGTATTATTGGGGTAACAGAGGAGAAGAAAGAGAACAAGTAATTGAAACCCTATTTAAAAAAATAATGACAGAAAACTTCCCCTACCAAGGGAAAGAAATAGACTTACAAGTCCAGGAAGCACAGAGGGTTCCAAACAAGAGGAACCCAAAGAGGCCCACAGCAAGACACATCATAATTAAAATGCCAAAGGTTAAAGACAAAAACAGAATCTTAAAAGCAGCAAGAGAAAAGCAGTTAGTTACCTACAAGGGAGCACCCATATGACTGTCAGCTGATTTCTCAACAGAAACTTTGCAGGCAAGAAGAGAGTGGCAAGAAATATTCAAAGTGATGAAAAACATGGAACTACAACCAAGATTGCTCTACCCAGCAAAGCTATCATTTAGAATTGAAGGTCAAATAAAGAGCTTCACAGATAAGAAAAAGCTAAAGGAGTTCATCACCACCAGACCAGCACTACAGGAAATGTTGACGGGTCTTCTTTAAGAAGAAGCTAATGAACAAAAGAATCTGATGAACTAAATAGATCCAGAGATGATCAAATATCAGAGGGAAGAGGGAAGGGGGGATGGAGGGTGGGAAGAGATTAACCAAAGAAGTTATATGCATATATGCATAACCCATGGACACAGTCAATAACGGGGTGAAGGTCTGGGGAGTGGGTCAATTGGGGGTAAAAATGGGACACCTATAATACTTTCAACAATAAAGATAAATTTTAAAAAAAGAGCTTAAAAATCAAGTCAAACTGATTGATCTTTTCTTTGGGTGATGGCTAAAGGACTCTCTCTACTAGCCAAGATCTGAGACTGATACCGTTATAAGTAGCTAGTTATTAATAATAGGAAACGAGCAAAGGGAAGGCCAGGCATTATAGGCATGATCATCTGGGCAGCTTCACCAGGAAGTTGCAATTTCACACTCCCCAGGGAAACACTGGCCATTCCCTGCACTTTGCTGGGGGAAGGGCCTGGACAAAGGGGAAGATGGGTACATGCACAGTGAGTCAGGCTGCCAGTCAAACCTGGGAACAGAGATCATTGGCTATAGGGAGAAGGGCCACTAAAAGCCCATGAAATTTTGGGGATACATAATCCCACAGACAAAGGAATTCTCTCTCTTGGCTTGGCACTTTTGGCTCTCTGGTCCCTTTGGCTTTGTACCTGCCCATGTCCCCTCCATAGCCATGTGGCCCTGTAGACCTCACCCACAATGGACTGATGAACTGCAGAGGGGAACACAAACTGGACTAGCCTGATGCTGGATTAGACTGTGCTAACATGGAACAGAAACTCTTGGCAACAGCTTTAATCCTAGCTCTGCTGAAGCCACAGCTACACTTCTACTATGGTGGGACAGAGGGAAATGGGACCTTGGAAACTTGGGGGTTTGATCCCACAGAAATAATGCTTTCTACAATATCTCATCCCCCCTGCAAGTCTCTCAGTCTCGCTCTCCCTTCCTCTCTTTGAAATCAATTTTTAAAATATATATTTTAAAAAATCTCCAAAAGGTAAAATTTGGGCAATTATCAAATTGTTTTATTCATGTAACATTTTATTTCCTTGACCCACTCTTTAGTTTTAAAACAATTAAAAATTTGAAAAGAAAAATAAATTTAATTTTAAAAATACTATTCAAATTAGTAATTTATTTTAAGTATGAACTATGCACTTACTATACAAAAATATTTCTACTTGCAATGTGCGCTCTGTTTCATTCTTTCTGAGGAAGAACCTTGGGGACAACAAAAGACAAACAAACAAAAAAAAACTGGACAATTAAATTGGAGCCAGGGAATGGAAATCTGAATGGTCTAGTTAAGGAATTACATTTTGTACGGTTTACAGAAAGCATCCCTTAGAGGTGTCATAGTAGCTCATCAAACTCTTCAGCTCTTTTCAGTTCTATTCTGCCCGCATGTTCTAGGTCCTAAAAGGAGAATCCAGAGATAATTGAGGCTAGAACGCTGGCCTTGAGCTCATTCCACTGGACCCAGGCTCAGAATGTCAGTCTTTTGTGTTCTCTCCTTTCCTCTAGCTACTCTTGTGACCCATATGACAAAGGGGCTTTGACAAGCTCTTCTGTCACTGACAGGTTCAAGCTCGGCTAATCACAGACATACAAAGTGTTCATTGTTTAGCTTGGACGCTCTGAGGTGACTTTCTCCTTCATAAACTGGATGGTTCAGACCCTGCTGGCAGAAGTTACGATGTTTGAAAGTGATTGATTGTTGGAATATGTGAACTGGTAATAGAAACAAGGCAGCCCAGGGACTTCTGATTAGAGCATGTGAAGCAAAGGGGAAAGAAATATTTCTACCTCACCCACTTACAGCTGACTCCCAATCAATGAGGAATAGACTTCCCTCTTCTATTAATGACTTTCCCCCCAGAGTTCTCATTTATGTTCCTATTCTAGGCATGGCTGCCCCTCCAGCTGCCCTCCAAAAGGGCAAAGACACAAGTTAGGTAGCTGAGCTAGCTCTTCCATGGCCCTCATGGGAGTCAAGTACCAGAACATGGACAAATCCTAGGCTCTACCTGGTCTTTATTATAAAATTAGCTTCATGCATTGCAGATATATTGGAATTTGGTGTCGACCACTGAAGCAATTTTTCTTTTTTATTTAATTGTTTTTGTTTGGAATTTTTAAAACATATTCTCTTCAGTCATTAAATAAGTATTAATTGTTTTACTCTATTATGGAGTCAATTCTATTTCCTAATGCTGTGTGTGTCCCAGGCCTGTTGGTACTCACTGCCCTTTGGATCTACCAACTTCTCTTTGGAGGCCACTCCCATAGCTTATTATACAAGTGAAAAATGGCTCTTACCATTCAAGGGAAAGAACCATCCATGTTCAAATCTAAACACTTAGCTCCAGGAGTTGCAGGTTATGGTAGGTGCTCAGTAAACACTGCATGAATGAACAAGTCACTTTTTCTACCTTGGGAGTCTGCTTTACCATATTCCATTTTGCAGATTAGGTAAATGTTTACAGAGATTTCCCTTTAGGATGGTCAGTAGCAGAGTGGAAAATGGAACTAGAGCTGGTGTTGTCTGTGGTCTGTTCAGATCCCTTTGGATGCCTTCAATGCCTCCACAGGCATTTGTGTGTCTTCTTCTAATGACCTGTCTCTGTAACTCTGCAGAGGATTGCCCTTGATCCCCTTTGCCCATTCCAGCAAAGACCCAAAAGTGCCTGGCATTTCCTCCCCACCCCCACCCTGGCCAAGCAGCCCTGAGCCAATGACTAAGGCTGGAGCCTGAAGAGCCTCTCTCTTCCCAAGACTGGAGACATTCAGGTTTATATTCCAAAGCTCCCTGACAGCACTGGGTTGAGGTTAAGACTGTTCCCAAAATCACATTGTTATTTGTTTCTTCTTCCACTCCCTTACCAGTTTCTCCTAGGACATTTCTATTATAAAATAAATCCATGTCTCAGTATCTGTTTCTGGGGAACCCAACTTCAGAAAAGAATTCAGTGTTGCTAATATTTGTATATTTCCCTAGATTTATGTAGGCACCATCAACCCATTTCTCTCTCTCTTTTTTTTTTTTTTGGTAGGGGGAGAGGAGGCGACCTGAAATATTAGCAGATTTCATCTTCTCATTCTCTCACCTGGCTATTGCCCATTACTCTCACTTCAAAGCCTCCAGTTTCCTCTCCCCTTAATTTAAAATTTTCCGTGCAACCACCCTGAATTTGTTCTAACCATTCTTTCTGCCAGAGATGTTAAGATTGTTCCAGGAGAATTCAACAGCTCATTTCACGCTGCTGGGAATGTGTTGACTATTGTCAAGGACTTTAGGCTTCTCAAAGTTTATGCCATGGTACTCTGTGTATTTAGTAGCTGCATGGATGCAGAATGTCTGTTTAACATCCTGGGAGGTTTTCCAGATGACTGACCACAAGAACAAATCTACACAGACTGCCAGTTGTATGGCTTGTTGGCTGAGCACAGTAAGTGCCACCAGGAATGAGTTAAGTGTTAACCATGTTTGTCAGGTAAGTCACCAACTGGAGTCTGACTAGCGGCCAAAAAGATGCCCCAGTGCTGTCAGATAGATACCTTGGTGAACATTAAACTTGCATCTCTGCTCCTCTCTCTGCTGCTGAAAACACAGATGATCATGGAGCCCAGGGAAGGACTCTGAACAGAAGGAGAGAAATAGGTGTTGTCTCTGCTCAAAGAATGGGTTCAATTTTGTTTGTCAGCTCAAGAAGCTTCCCCAGGAAGAAAAAAGCTGGGATGAGGTGAGATGATTACAAAAATGTGGAATGGATTTACTTATAACACAGTACACTGGATTCCAAGATCTACCCTAAAAAGAATATAACCTCTAAACTGATGTCCTGAAGCTGGTTGATTTCTTACTAATCAATTCCAGGTGATCTAACCTGGTTGGAGAGATGAGGATTCCTTCGAGGTATTCAGACCTGCCCATGGTCCAGGATCTATTATTCTTTTTTTCCCTTCTCTGAAGGGTGGACTAGATTGAATATTTTAAGGAGTAGAGGTTTTTGGCATAAATTTTCAAGCAGCTTAAAAAATACAAAATATTAAACACCGCTCTGTTTTTGCCTTTGGCTGGTGGCAGTGTTTTCTCCCCTGAACTTTGCCATCAGGTGATTATTTTGTCAAGAATACAGTACTTAGATTTCCAACAAAGAGCCGGGGAAACTGGGCTCACCTCAAGGGAGAGAAGTCCATTAGCAGGGTTTCTTCCCACCAGGAACAGCTTTTATAATACAGAGTAGAGAATGCACAGGGACAAGCATACCATTTCCAAGGGAAATATACCACAAAATGCTGTGAACACTGTTAAAATTGGCAGGAAGAATTATAGATGAGTCTTTATGAAAACAAGTACATGATAGCACATCTAGGGAAATAATCTAAGTTATTCTTTTAGGAGTATAGTTCCTAAACCAGACCCATCCCAGAGATTCTGATTGAATATACCCGAGGTTGGGTCCTGGACTTTATTTCTAACCATCTCCTTGGGTATTTCCATGATGGGTCAAGTTTGAGAACCATGTTCCAAAAAGAAGCCCATGAAGTGCTGGAGATTAATTCCCCAGAGAGATAGGCTAACACGAAGGGATAGCAAAAAGGCCAACTGCACACCACCTACAACTATGCCTGAATCTGGGCTGCTTTGTACACATCTTTGCATCTCAGAGGAGAGCTTAAAGACTCGGAAATCATCCAAGAAGGGCCTATTTATACAGCAATTTTCAAGACAGGCAGATAATGAGACAAAATGAAATCTAAAAAGAAAGTTGACTCTTTTGAAGTGGAAGTAATTGATTCTTTGAACAAAAGGCTGGAGGTAGGCCACTCTGTATGGTATTTTAAATAAATAAAAATAAACAGATCAACTAAAAAGAATGATTTTAAACCATTCATAAATTATAGGTAATTACAATTTAATTAAAATAGAATTATATTCAGTCAGTTCCTAGAAGTGTGTGTTTATTAGTTCATTCTTCACTTATGCATTCTTTTATTTCCTCCATTACTGATTCACACAACACATTAAACAGCTATCCTATGTGCAAGGCCAAGAAATTATGCGCCACATTTAATCTCCTTTGATTTTTGCAGTTATACATGCGGTAAGAAATAATATTCTCATGAGAATAGTCCAAAAAACTAAGATGTAGACATAGGGACTGATTTGCTCAAAATTACAAATCAAAGAAATCAGGATTAGATCTCAGACCTGCCTGACTCCTAGGCTTATATTCTTAACTGCCATACACCGTCGCCCTAAAAGGCACCTTTGAGATTGACTTTATCTATCCAAGTGATGTGTGGCCCCTGATGATGTGATCAGACATAGGGTACTGGTTCAAGAGCCCATGATTTCAGCTAGTGTGGCTGCTCCTATGCCCCCAAAGGCCACTTTGGCTGCCCTCCTACAGACCAAGTGCAGTCTCAGACTTTGCTGGTCTCAGCCACCCACTCTACCCTGGGACACCTGTGAACCCTCCTGCCTGCTGTGCCAGGGTGAGGTGTGGGCAGATACAAAGACTTTTGGCATCCAGACCAAATCAGAGTTCAGGACCCATCTAGGGAGGTTCCAAACCTACAAAGCTACCTCCAGATTAAACCAGTTTTTAATTAGTCATGGATTGTGGCTGAATTCTTGAGGCTATTTATATTATCAAATTCTCAAAGTTGGAGGGAGAAGATGGTGGTGGAATAGGCAGACCTTTCTCGCACTTCCTCCCAGGGCCAGACTGGAAATACAACTAGATTGGACATTCACCCAGATTTACCAACTGAGGTCCAGCGGAGGAGACATATCAAGGAAGGATGGAAAATACCTGGAGGCTGGTAGGAAGGGCGAGGTCGAGAGAAGGCTTGACCAGCTTCCCCTGGGGCCAGACGAGAGTGAGGAAGGATCTCTCTTGGCTGCAGGAGGGTCTTTTCCCTGAGAAGCTCGAGACCCGGAACACAGGCTGTGCCCCCCAGCCCTGAGCAACTGAGTCAAGACCAGTGGCCCACACAACATTCAGCCTTGAAAGGCAGCAGGGCTTCTGGCTGCCCTGGAGACTGGAGCCAGTAAACCATAGCTGGTTGGAGATAAAAGTGGCAGTTTTGTTTTGTTTTTTTAAAACCCAGAGCACAGAATTTTTATTTGCAGCTACTCCTGCCACCTGTGTTGGCCATATGGGCCACAGGCCACCACCCTGAGATAATCTATGCCGATTCCATGAGGATTCTCTGGGTCTCACCTACCCTGAGATTGGTTGCAGAGTACCCCAGGGCTCTACGAGTACATGCCACTGCGTCACCCTTGGTGACATTCACCATCCCTTTTAACCATTTTCTATCTCCTTTAGCCATTTGGAGACATGCTCAGACTGTTTATGTCACCTTTGTGTCTCTGTGTGATACTATCTGCCACTAGCAACATGCATCTTCCATATCACAGAGTCACATCACTGCGAGGTGACAGAGGCACAGGTGCATTCTCTCCACCCTGCTTTTATTACACTCTGACACACAGAGTGGGCATCTATTTATTTCTCTCTCTGTCTCTATCTCTATCTCTACCTATCTCTTATTTTATCACAGATTTCTTGCAAAAGGCCCTTGCAAAAGTTCCTAAAGGTAGGGTAAAACCAGGTAATACATTGAGAAATACATATCCAATTGTATTCAAGTTTTGTCCCTGTTTCCTAAAATCTAGTGTTTGGTTTTTAAAGAAGTTTTCTTTGCCTCATTGTCTCTTCTCTTGGGTTGAGTATCTTCCTAATAGAGCCTTTACACTTGTGTGCAAATAAGCCTTTAAGTCCCTCTACATACTGAGATAGCCTTTGTAGCATATGCCCAACCCCTCTAATTCCACAGCCCACCTCCACACAGCCACTATATAAATGGACAGTCAAACTCACTTAGCACAACATTGAAATCACTATACTTTGTGCTGTTGGTTGTTTTTATTCACAGTCCTATTGTTTTAGTTAAGCTTCTTTGTGCTGAATGGAAAACAGATGTTCACAAAGGCAGAGAAATAAATCAACAGTGATTATGATATATTTTTTATTCATTTGTGCCACAGCTGCTTGTTGAGCCCCAACCATAGCCCTGTGCTAGGTGCAGAGAGGGAAGATGATGAATCAGGCTTGGTCTCTACCCTCAGAGGATGTGCCTTCTAGTTAATGTGAGGTTGCATGGGAATTGGAGGAAGTTAAAATACCACAGGACCATGATATAAGGTAAAATGAGCCACACACTACACAGTGGAAGGATAGAGAGAGAGTGATGCATAAGGGGATCTCCCTTCTGGTTTGGCAGAGCAGTGACATTCTAATTGGATCTTGAGAAATGGGTAGGATCTTGATATGTGAAGATGAAAGTAAGAATTATTGATGCCCCCAAAGAGAAAACAGGATGAGCAAAGGTATTAATGAGAAAATTGCTGTATGACAGGGATAAATAAGTTACTGAATGCTGGGAATAATAGTTCATTGCATTACTGAGCACAAGAAGAAATATCTAAGATGAGGTCAGATGTGGCCAGTGCAAAGGGCCTTGAAATATTTAGTAGGCAATCTGTATTTTATTTGGTAGATAATTTAGACTATGAAAGGTTTCTAACCATGGTGTGACATGATCAGAGTTGGGCAATAGAATTCATAGAGACCTTGAGAAGCAAAGATAGAGAGATCTCAGTTGGGAAGACCAGTTAAGAAGCTCTTATAATCATGCAGGTGGTGGCTAAGGGTCCTGGAGAAGAGGAGGGTCTACATGAAAAACACTGCCAAGAGAGAGTACGGGGTCTTAGGAACTGATTGGAGGGGGGACAGGAGGGACTCTTCATTGCGTAGCCATGTTTGTGGTTACAATAGTAAAAGCCTTCACCCACAAACCTTCTTGATATCACATGGAGTCACCATTTTTGGCTTGCAACATAATGTGGATGGTGCCCCCTTGAGTTGTGTAGTGCGTAATACTTGCAACAAATATGAGACCTGTCTGCAGCATCCACAACTTCAACAGAGTTTCCATAGTCGGTCTGTGTGCAGTCTTAATCACAGACCCGTGCTTTCTGAGATTTTTCATTGAGTTGAAACACTCAGGGGAGAGGGCTGGAATGAGACAGCAAGGAAATAAAACTGGGAGAGTCTGGATGGCTAGCTGAGTGCTCTTCAATCAACCATGACATTGCTTCATATAGTCTTACATTCTTTTTCCCAGTGGATTAAAGTTTCACTAGCAGTATCTAGCCAAGTGTAAAGAACATGAAGGACTTTGATTTGGTAATCGGTGGACTTGGACTGTAGACTCGGGTCTCTCATTTCTTAAGGGTGTGGTCTTGAGTAAGTACTACTCTTTCAGCCTCAACCACCTGAAGGGTTGTCCAAGTACTATGTAGAAAACAAACCAGCTAGTGGGGCAAAGACACCATTAGGAAAAGTATTCAGGGAAAGCTTGTTTGAAGAAGGGACAGGTGAGCTGAAACTTGAAAGAGAAGAAATCAGCCAGGAGGGTGGGGGATTGGTGGTGTAGGGGAAGCATTCAAGGCAGAAAGATGGCAAATGCAGTCTTCTTGAGGAAGAAGCTTGCTTGGTGTGTTGGGGAAGGCTAAGGCCCTCTCAATAAGTCCAGAAGGGGTATGTTTTGTAGTTATTATTTGTATGCCTTCAATTTTGAAGGAAGTCATTTTGTTGATTAAGTTTAGAGTGTTATTTTAGCAAGTTTAATGGAAACCAAAAATGCAGACCAAATATTGCGTGCCAGCAGTTTTCAAGTTTTTTTAATGCATAAAGAAATGACCATAGTTCAAACTAAGAGAGACTATATAACCCTAAAAAGCTGTACAAAGCAGGGGCTGAGCAAAGTTCAAGCAGAGATATAGGTGTCTCTGGTCTTCTGATTTTACTCTCTCAGCAGTGGGAGTTGACCTCTTCTGTGATTGATGGTCAGGTTCAAGAAAATGTATATGAAAACTAGAAACTCTCTCTAAAGCAAATTATACTAGTAATGGCAATCCATTGGATAGTTGCCTTTCTTGTCTCCTTGTTTTTCAGTGCTACAGACATTTCATCCAGGGGAAACAACATGGGAGAGACACGGCACGGAGCTCGCAGGGAGAGGTCCTATGTCTGAATCCAGCTCCAGCTCCTCCGCTCACTTGATGTGTGCCCTTAGACAAGTTACTGAGCCTTTTGAAGGTCTGGTACCTCATCAAAATAAGGAGGATAGTAAGTAATCCTTGCTCTGTCTTCCTCCTAAGATCATTATGAGACTTAAATGAGAGAGGGAGTAAAAACTATTATGTATCCTCTTAATGCCCTGTGTACAAAGCCGGGAACAATAACATCTGCAGTGTTAGGAAATGACTAGAACTTTGTAAAGATGTTGCTTTGATTCAGCATCACTGGAAGAGATCACAATGTTTTATTAGCCAGAGTGAAAGACTCTACTACAGAAAAGAGAGAAAGAGATTGATGTTAGAACAACAGAATTATATATTTTACTTGCCTTTATTAATACAGAATAATTTATTATGGCATAAACTAAATACATGGCTCTGAATAAATAATCACTTTTTCCAACCATTACATCTGCATGCACACTGTGGATGCATGTGCATTGTGTGAGCACATACAGACACAGACGGCACAAGCATATTTCCATTCTCAGATTATTCCATATTTAGTGAGAAGAGCCCAGAGTTGGGGTTCTCTATGGATAAGAGCTGTTTACCTTGGAGTGGACATAAAAGGGACCCTCTCAAATGATTTGGGTCAGGTGACTGTCCTTTTCTCCTCCAAATCCTGGTCAGAAAAGCACATTGGGCACAGGTAACTCTGCCTTTGGGTTGGGGCACTCTCCCAGGTTCTTTTCCTCAAAATTTCAAACATCTGTTTCTAAGAAAATGCACACATTAGAAGAACTTCACAGCTGCCAATTTGGCAGTCAGGACCCCGCACTGTGCGCCTCTTTTTTAGGCTCTTACCCCTAGTAGAAGTCATCTTCCAAGGTACAGAGCAGTCACATCTATTTGTCCACACCGTGGGACCTCACAGGGCTGAGAGCCCGTCCTCCTCAGCCCATCTCCACACTGGGTAACCCTGATATTCTGTGCAGTAGTAAACGGTTTACATCGCAGCCTAAGGCTGAGACACTGGGCATATCCAGTCTGAAAGGGATATTGCAGGTAATTGAGTTCCATCTGATACTTGACTTCTTTCTGTAACTGGTCTCTGAATATGCACTTGCACCTCCGACGTCACAGAGCACACACCCCCTGAGGTCCGAACTTCTACCTCCACCAGTGTTGTAAGGGCAGTGGTCTTTGTGTGAGCCCCGTCATTCTCATGGTGCTCTTTACACACTGGTCGTGCCACTGGGCATGGGTTGCAGCCTTCTTTTCCACTGTAATCCAAGTATTTAAGCACAATTCTCACACACCTGGGCTCCCCATTGTTTCCAGAGTAAGCACTTCCTGCTCCTTAATTTATTGCCTCTAAGATACAATTAGTCTCAAGTATGGTCTTCAGAGTGAGTCTCTTTTTGCAAAGATTATAAGACTGTTTGACTGGTGGAGGACTGGAGCCCCTATCCCTTATTCCCTGCCAGCTGCGTGTGAATTGCTGAGGATGGAATCACTTAGTGCCAAAGAAAAAGCGACTTAGTCTCAGATAGACAAACAGACTCTCAAAGGTTGTTGTTTTGTTTTGCTTTGAACGCATCTCTAGCCCAAGCCTGGCAAGATGCCTGAAATTTATTTGAACAGAAGTCCCTGGTATTAGCACAAGGTTATCTCCTTCCACCTGGCAAATGAGAAACTCATTCTTTGTTTGACTGTGAGAATATGCCAGGCACCCTGCCCTCCTGGAGTTTAGTCATGAGAAGGCATTTGGAAGCAACAGATTTGCTCAGAAGATCATGCCTGAGGCTCAGCTCTGCTTTCCTCAGCCTGGGTCTGTTTTCACATCTAGGGTGGAGATGATGAGCCCTTCTTTTTGGGAGTCCAGGAGAATCGTGCAATTCCCAAGAGCTAGTGGAGGTGATAGCACTTGGTGATAGCTTCTCTTAAGTATGAGCTGTGCACTCTGCTCCTTTTTTCTTGAATTTCTTGGGGTGACATTGGTTAACAAAATTATATAGGCTTTAGGTGTACAATTCTACAATACCATGCTCAGGATTTCAGCCAGGGAAGGGAATTATTGCAGGTGCTGATGTCACCCACAAAGCCAGCCACTTGTTCTGGGCTAGGACACTCAACCCTGCCCACCACATTCACCTAGGATTTGATGTTCATAATGAAAATTTTGCTTTTGATTTAAAATAGTATTTGTGGATTTTCTCCTAAAGCTCAGTATTGTCTGTTGAGCTAACAGAAACCTGGGTATTTTCTGTGCTGAATAAATACAGTATAACCAAACTATAACAGTGATGAAATAGGAGAAATTTTTGTTTTCTGAAAACAAAAGCCTCAAACCTAAGAAATGTGTAGGTTGTGTAAAGACTTACATCAATGGTAACATATTATATTGTAGCACACAACTAACTTTTATGAAACATAGAGCAGAGGAGTAAAAATTCTTGGAGTTGGGCATGTGAGATGAGAGTTCTTAAAACTCAAAGGTTCATAGGGTCAGGAAATGTAGGGATTAGTGGACAGAACCAGGATTCTTTGATATGTGCAATGTTTCCTTCTTTTCCGGGAATACAAGGTGGACCAACTACACCTTTTATGGGGTCCAGGGCAAATGGACATGTGAGAACTTATTCAAAGAATTTTAAGATGGCAACAGCAGAGCATTAAACCAAGAGTGGTCCTTCCTGCAAAGTATGGGCCTTGTGTGACAGCACAGGTCATATGCCCATGAAACCAGCCCTAAACACAGGAGACTGTGCTCCATAGTTCCTTTGCCAAACCCTGGTTCATGAGATGTAAGTGGAGAAGAGATATGTGCCACTCTTGGGGTCAGGCAGTGAAGAGCCCTTGTGTGATCTCCAGTATCTTCCTTCCCCTTTGGAGTCTGTGTGTTGAGTGGGTGAAGCTATCAGATTGAAGCAGTCACCACTATAAGGAGAGCCCTTCTAAAGAGTCATCTGGATCAAGAAAGAAGCTCTTGTATGCTAAGCCACTGAGATATGGGAATTGTTTGTTAGTGCAGCATCAGCTTAGGACATCCTTACTAATATGTAGGGGAAGGCCAGATGTAGAAGGAAATGTCTCAAATCTGAAAAGTACTGCAAAGGAAAGGAAACTAGACAGTGAAGATTGTGTGATGGTTCCCATGCATTTGTTTTTCTATCAATGAAATAAGAATTCAAAAATGACCTTTAACATGTTACAGTTCTGTGACTATATGTAGCGCTACTTTCCCTCAACTTATTTAAAAAATCTATTATCTAAGAAGGAAGAATACATCTTCTCCTTGAGCCTTCCAGTCTCTTGGCACATTGCCATCCTTGGCCTAGTCTTGATTCACTGAACATGTCGAATACTCTGAGGCCAAGAGGAAGGCACTCTCCTGGGGCAATGTTCTGCTCTGCAGAAAGTATTTTATCAAACACTTTAATTTGTCACCATGATTGAATAGGTGCTTGATTCCAAAAATTCCTGCTGATATTGTAAGAGTCTCATTGCTTTAAAAAAAAAATCACTGAAACTGGTCCCTTTTGTCATTGTTTCTATGTTTTATCAACTTGGATATCCTGCTGTCTTCAGAGTTGTTCCTCATGGCTCTCAAACACTGGATTGCTGTAAGACACCCCCCTGTCACACTCCGGCAGGTCCAAGTGGGATGTTTGGTTAAGTGGGGGCCAGCGGGGGTCATTTGCCAAGGCCCTCTGCCATATCCGATACTGGCTTTTTGAGCGATAGCCAAAATAACTTCTGATTGTCATCCACAGGGCTCGGTTTTCAATAACGGCCTCCTGCAAAATAAAAGAGTTGCTCTTTACAACCAGAAGTCAAATGTTTCCAGGTTATGGCCCTCCATAGACTCTATAGGCACCACTAAATTGGCTGCTTAGACCCAGCCTGACAGAGAATGTCAGCCCTGGACAAACAAATCCAAGGTGGTTTCACACGATAGGTCTTAGCCTCTCAAACCTTTCCACTTAAGCAACTCTTCTGGGAAAAGAGAATGCATAGCTTGAAGTAGTCAGCCTCAAGGATGAAATTTCTTGGGAATCTCATATAGAAATTAAATTTCAAATCATTCAAATTTTGCAGTCCATTGCATCCCACATCCATATTTGATTTAATATAAAATGACATTTAAAATTACTTACCATCAAATGAAATTGACCCTATAGAAAGATTGCCACGTGCACGGTGTGGCTTTGGTAAACCCTGGCATATTGCTGCACAGTCAAGAATAGAGGTTGGTAAAATGGAAATATGGGCCACAGTCTTGGCATTGAACAGATCTAGATTTGAATTCCAGGTCTGACACCTACTATGGGCAAATTGTTTACCTTATCTGAGCCTCAGTGATTAGAAGTAATAATTCCTTCCTCTGGTTTACAGGGCATAGCATGGTTCCTGCCTCCCCTTTCTACCCTTCTGAACTACTCATTTAACAGGCTATGCACTGCGGCCCTCTAACCTTCCCCTGCAAATAATTGCAATGCATTTTTTTTAAATTGCAAGATGCCTCTCTTTAGAAACATTTTGGTTGGCCATTTTATTTCATGAGTTAGACTTAGCCTTGAATAAAGTACAAGATGTAAGTTATAATACAGAGTGTGTGAGAGGTTATTATGTTAAGTTTTCATTTTTATCATGTTTAGTCATGAAACTGGGGATCCTTGTGACTTTGATTAAATTTAGTTTTAAACCCTGGCTCTAGAAATAATATCTCTCTGTGTGTCAATACCCCTCAGAGACCTATCTTTTCCCAGGATAATCAGCAACCCCCAAGGCAGTACAAGATAGTAGCTGGGACCTAATGATCACAAGGTCCTGACCTCTGACAGGCTAAAGTAACATCTTGACCTGAGTTATATTTCAGTTCCTGAGCCCTAAGATGGAACCACCCCCTGGCTACTTTCCTATGAGACCGATCAGGGGGACACTGTATAAAACCACAAGACCTGAAGAAATGATTCATTACCCTTACCTCACCTCCGACCAATCAGCTCCTAGCAGGACCCTGAACTCCTAACCCATGGTATCTTGTGATTTTTCCCTATATAAACTGTAACTTATACACAACAGGGGACTTTGGGCTTTTGAGCATTAGTTTCCCACTCTCCTGGGTGAAGCCATTCATCAGTAAAATAGTGAACCCTTCTCCACTGCAGTTCTCAGGGTCTAGTGTTTGGCTCTGCTAGTGCCCCTTGAATGAACTCCTTCTGTTCTCTAACAGTCACAAAGGTTGACCATCTTAGAAGTTATGAAAGAAATAAAAAAAAATATGGACAGCCAAGCTGTCCCACAGTATTAGAACTGGTTTTGGTGTCTATATATGGTATCTTTGTTAAATTGAAAGAGTTAATTCTGTAGTGTTTTACAAAGAACTTTGCCAGAGATAGTAGTTTTCCTGAAATCCACTCATCTTTGACAGTTGAGTCCCATTGCCATGGAAATAATAGAGAACTAGTCTGAACTTTCCTATAAAAATTGATCTTTGGTGGCAGGCTGTTAAAGACCCACACAGCCAGTCTTGCAAATCTCAGGACTCACCTAGACAGACCTGTTATTCTACTTTCCTACAGCAAGGCTTTTGTCCTCAACTTCACAAGAGAGCAATAGTTCTCCTTGGAGCTGGGACAAGGCAGGATTATGGGTATCCAATTAGTGGTTTTAAAATCTAACTTACCTTCTGGAAATCTTAGCAGGCTTTAAACAAAACAATAAAACAAATCAACACACACATATACACACGCACACAGAAAGACTTTAGTGCTCTACACCATGCCTTGAGGTTATTCACAACCCTAGAAGTAGGATGACCTGGATCACTTTGCTACTCTGGAAAAGAAAGCTAAGCCTTGAGAGGTAATCTGCCCTGTCACTCTACGTTGTAAATTAAATTCCGAACTAGAAACAAAAGGAATGCCTTGATAAGATGCCATTCCTAAAAAAACAAAAAACAAAAAAACAACTTGATCACATGAGCTCTCCTGACTGGCTACTCAAACAATTCATGCATATCTGTATATGTCTATATATATACATATATATACACACACACACACACACACACACACACACATATACATACACGCACACTCAAACACATAAATAATAAAAATGGGAGAGGGATTAAAGCTACAATGTGTCTTTCAGCTGAAGGTTAGATCATGCCAATCGGAAAATAAGAATAAGGCCTCATTCAAACCTGTTTGTTCGCTGGGCCGCTCTAGGATTAAGGTTAGGGTTAGACCTCTCAGCAAACCAGGCAATGCTCAGGGCTCTGCACAAGGACGCCAGCCGTCCCCCACACTTGTCGTGCGGTACCTCTCTGGGCCATCTCTGCCATAGCCCGGCCAGCTGGGATGGAGTTAGCACAGCCCATCCTAGGATCCTTATTATCTTGTGTCAGACATACCTAGAGCCACCGGGGAAACCATCTTGCTGCATCCACTGTAGTCTGAGGTCTTTTATTACTCTGCTCGGCTCACCTCACGAGGCAGGAAACCATAGAGTGCGTAATTTTCCACTACAATTGTCTTCATCAAAGACCCAGACGGCTGGGGTTTGTTCCTAAGTACTGACAGTAGGGCAATGGGTACTTCATGGAGGAGACTCGGGGTGGGGCCTGGAAGCCTGCACTGCTATTTCTCAGTGTAGAAGCTGCTGGGAACCCACACTAGACATCCACGAGTATCTCAATTTCTCACTCAACATGAGAAACAACGGAGAAACTTTATCTTCCATGAGTATCACATTGCCCTCTCTATGTCTGGCATTGTGCCCTAGGATATGGCACATAGTCAACAAATGCTTGTGGAAAGCATGAATGAAGAAATGAAGGTCTGAATGATTGGTAGACAGATGTAAGGAATAATATAATAATCATAGCTTATATTTACTAAGCTTACTTACTGTATGCTTTTCACCATTCACATTTCATACTCAGGGTAACCCTTGGGGTAAGGTGTCATTATTATCACTATTTTACAGATGAGGAAACAGAAACACAGAAAAGTGGAGTAGCAAGTGCTGCCCAAGGTCAGGCAGCTAGAAAGGGTGAAACCAGGATTCAGACCCAGGTAAACTACCCTTGGCTTGTACTCTTAGCTGTAAAATGCTGACTGTGGAATGGCTTCCTGCAAGGGGACTGTGGCAGACTGTGTCACTTGATGCCCCCTACAACCCATTTCTCCCAACTCTTCCCTGCTTGCCTAAAAGGAAAAAACACAGATAGTCTGGGCCAATCTGTCTACCATTTTGGCTTAAATCCACTTTCCCAGAATCCTTTTCTACTCAGGATGTCAATGAGACACAGTTCTAACCAAAGGGGCATATGAAAAAGTCTGCAGGTGGGCTGTAGGAATTTTTTTGTTCACTGGTAAAAGATTCATACTTGCAGGAAAAAGCTTGCTAGTGCCTCCCTGCCATTTTTTCCCCTACACTGAAAACAGATGCAATGCCCAGCTGTGTGGAAGCTTTCTGGGCACCATGAGCAGCAAGAACAAACATGAAAGGCCAAGACCTAAGGCGAGTGGGATGGAAAGGGCAAAGGATGCAGATCCCCAATGACGCCCAGTCACTAAACCAGCCCTGAGCCTTACTTCCATTCTTCTTAAGTGAGTCAGTAAATATCTTTATTGTTTAAACCACTGCTAGCTGACTTATGCCACTTGCCTAACTGACCTAGGCGTCAGGGAAGCTTCGTGAAGAGGCTGGCACTGCAGCTGTGCCACAGGACAGAACAGCACTGCAACACGCAGGCGTGGGAAATACGGCACCGACAGAGGAAACAATGACAGAGGGACAAGATACCTATTCCCTTAAAGGGCAAAGACCATCTTTCTGCAATTCAGTATGAGGACACCCATGTTCTTTTGTTAACTTGGTGGCTTTGGAAACCATATGTAGTGCTTCTCAGTGTGTGGTCCCTGAACTAGCAGCACCAGAGTCCCCAGGACACCCGATAGAAACAAAAACTTGTGCTTATTCCAGACCTACTGAATCACACATGTTGGGGGCAGGGCGGGACAATCTGTTCTTTGGCACGTCCCCCAGGTGGTTCCGATGGCCAGTCAAGTTTGAGGAGCCCTGGTTAGCCTAGACAGAGAAGCTCCTGTAACCCGCTCTTGGCCTGTCCTGCCACCAGCTGCTGTGCAATCTTCCCCCTGCTTACAAAATACTGCGGGAAGTCAGGCTCTGGGTGGCCTCAGCCCTCCGTGAGGGCCTCCTCACTGGGACAAGCCTGGGCTTGTAATGAGAGTGGGGATGGGGACACCTGGAGTCCTGCAGCTCGCCTCTCCTTCGACATGGATGCCTTCGGGGACGCCTTAACTGACAGCGGGCTTTCAAGAATGGAGACTGTGTCCGGCAGCACCGAAGGACAGAGTGAGCCACGGAGCAAAGGAAAGGGGGGCACAAGCTCATTGTACTGAGGAAACAGGAGCTGAAGAAGAAAGGCCAGGGAAAGCTCACTGTGAATCTCATTTCCCATCTGTAAAGTGAAAACGATACAAGTTCTTAAGTGAAAGAAGCCAGACACGAAAGGCCACGTATTGTATGATTCCCTTTATATGAAATGTCCAGAATAGGCAAATCCACCGAGACAGAAAACAAATTCGTGGTTGCCAGGGGGTGGGGGAGGAAGAAGGGGGCGTGAGGAGTGACTGCTAATGGGTACAGGATTGCTCTTGGGGTGACGAGAATGGTCCAGAACCAGAGAGTGGTGGTGGCGGCACAACTCAATAAATGTACTGAAAATCACTAAACTGAACACTCTTAAAAGGTAAATTTTATAGTGTGTGAGTCATATCTCAGTTTTAAAAAATTAATTGAGTCTTTATTTGTAAATTTTATAAATTAACAGGTCCTTAGAGTTCATAATTCTAGTCTTCCAGCTCCACTTTACAGGTAGGAAAATAAATGCCTTGTCTTGAACTCATCTGAGCAAAGCACCATTTGTCCGTGTTGCCAAGGAAGGGAGCCCCTGGCACGGCTGAGCCTTGTCAGCCAAAGCTGTTCCTTTTTCCGCGTCCCCTAAAATGTGCCCCCTCCCAGTGATCAGCAGCCTGAGGGCACTTACCTCCACAACAAGGGACACGATGAAATTGCAGCTGAGCATAACGACAATGTAGACCCTCCACAGAGCAGGAGTGCAGAGCAGCTGGCAAGAGATGAGGACAAACACATGCTGGAAAATGTCCATGTGTTCACAGCGTATGTTTTCATAGGTTATAAATCACACATGTAATAGACACATACATATACATGTATGTATATCTTATATACCTGTATAACATGAATGCTTTATGTATGTTAATATTTCTATGCATGTATGAACAAAAAATAGTGTGGAAAGGTTATACCCAATGATTCCAGTGATTTGCTGACTATGATAACTACTTTCTTTTCTCTTCCTTTCCTTTTTCTCTGTAATTTCTAAATTTCCTAAAATAAATCTGGTCACCGTACAACAAAAAATAACAATAAAAGTACTTTTTGTTTGTTTGTGTTGTTTTGCTTTCATGGGTAATACAGGAATGTGGCTGTACTCCGAGGAGGCTCTGAGGGTACACATGTCACACCTGCACAGGGACAGCATTGCCCTTCTCTCTCTGGAGCCACATCTCTCCTCAGCTGAACCCTGCTGGTGCGCCCCTGGTCAGGGCTTCACTCTCAGGACTGGGTGCACAGCGGCACAGGCTGTGCTTTCTCAAGGGTGCTCACCAACAGAGCAAGGGGGTGTCTCTTTCCCCACTTCCTCTGTATCTTCCCTAGCTCCTCTCCACACTCAAAATATATATGTTAAATATGTATATTAAATGGATGGATGAATGAGTGAAACGAAGCCAAGTGCACTGTACCCAGCGCTGCTTCTTACATTGCCTTTGCACTGGTGGGAGTAAAGACTGGTACAACGTGGAGGGACAGGCTATTGAAATTAAAGTGCAAATTCACTTCTAGGAATCCATCCTAGAGATGTACTTGTATATGGTTGAAATGATATATGTATAAGGTATTTTATTGCAGCTTTGTTTGCAATAGTAAAAACTTGGAAACGATCTGAATGTTGATCAATAGGGGACTACCCATAATTTATGGTATAGATATATATATATACACACACACATATATACATATATACATATATACATACACACACACACACACACACACACACACACACATATATATATATATATATATATAATGAGATGCTATATTAGTATAAGAAAATGAGGAAGTTTTATGCACTGATAATGGATCAATTACCAAAACAGCCATGACCATGCTCCACTCACAGCTCCTGCTGCTGGGAGGATAAGTGACAGGTGTCCCAGCTGCTAGATGCAGAATCTGCCACCACACTCACCCTAAGGCCATGCTTCCAGGGGCTGCTCAGGACTAATAGCTGAGGACAGCAGGGCTTCCACTCACACTCATTCTTGTGAGACACTAAACACCTCTGATAGGAGGTGACACCTTTGGCTCCACTTTCTTAGAACTGTGCTGTAGTCCGAAACTACTTAGCTATGCCTCCCTCCTTCCCGCTCTCCCCATAGGGGTCAGACCACATAGTGTGGTACCCTCCCCACCTCCTCCAGCATCCTGCTTTTTTTTCTCCCACAGGCAATTCCTCCAATTACTTTCTTACACATCTCATCTCAGTTTGGCATCTCTATTTCAAGAGACCTGGACAAATGTAATAGTTTGGTACAATCTGTGTAATAATGTGACAGAATACACATATAACACACACACACACATGTATATATGTAAAAAAATGTCTGAAATTATGTAAAATAAACTGGTGTCATCAGTTGCCTCCAGAGAGGGGAACTGGTAGCTGGGAAATGAAGATGGAAAGGAAATTTTTCACTATATAACTTCAGACGTCTGAATTTTTAACCATGTGAATGTATTCTCCATTTAAAAAATTCCATTTTTAAAAATGAGCGACAACGTTGCAAAACATCATGATTCAACTTAAAATAAAATAAACTTCATAAATCAGACAGTGCACATTTACAATATATAAAATTTCAAAGATGGAATGATAAAGTGAACGATGTTATAATTTTCCCCGCCTGCATATTCACATTTCTAAAATGTACTCACAATTGTGTACTAATAAGAAAAGTGATTATTTTTAGAGTAAGCAATAATTCTTTGCAGAATCCTTTGCAGAAATGACTTCATGCATGTTCCCTTCCAACCAATTATGTTCCCTATTTTGTTACAGCAGAGGACTGAGCCTCTCGGTTAGAGTCTTCACATTAGAGAGTGTGACTAAGCCCAGCATGTCTTAATCTTAACTTCTGCAGGATTACAAAGTTTTAACTCACTTGGAAGACAAGTGGACAAAGACTCTTTATCTCCGTAAGTACTTAATGTAATTCACAAAGACACTTAACAACAGTGACAATTACACTGCTAACCAGTAATGCAATTATAAAAATGAAAACTGCAGGTAGACATTAGTTTATATGTCACATTGGGTTTGCGAAGGTACTGTTGGTTTGGAAAGCACAGTGTGCTCCAAATGCTTGTCTACATTTAGGAAACTGATACACAGCCACCTGCCCGTCATTTGTTGCCATTATGTGCCATTTGCTATGCAAGGCACTGTCTGTACAAGAATGAATAAAATAGGATCTTGGCCCTCCTGAAACTTGTCTTGGAGATGGAGAGGCAGGGAGGCAAGTTTACAAAGTACTAAGTGAGAAAAGTTCAGTTTCTTTTATCTTCTCTTTTGCTTTCTATTTACTGGTCTAAAGGACATTTAGTAATGATTAACTTCTACTTGAAAAGTAGGATAGGTTAGATTTAAAATTTATATTTTCCCTTGCTTGAATTCATAAAATTTTTGTCCCTTATAAAGTTTCAAAGTTGTAACAAAATCTAAGAGAGTTCATGAGATAAGGCCTGGCTCTTTAACAGTAAGTTTTGCTCGTTGGTTTATTTTGTTTATTACAGCAACAAAATAAACTGAGGGACAAACAGGACCAGAGACATGGATGCATGAAACAGACTGACAGATCTCAGAGGGGAGAGGGGAGCAGGGAGAGATTAACCAAAGAATTTATATGCATATATACAGAGCCCTTGGACACAGACAATAGCGTGGTGAGGGCCTGGGGTGGGGCAGAAGCTGGACAGAGATGGGTGGTGGTGGGGGGAATATCTGTAATACCCTCAACAATGAAAATAATTTTTTTTTTTTTAAATAAAATAAAATAAAGGGGGAGGTTGGTTACCGGAGGGAGGAAGTGATGGGATGGGTGGAAAGAGGAAGGGGAATATAGTCAATAATATTGTGATAAGTTCACACAGTGCCAGATGATTACTAGAATTAGTAGGGTGGCCACACCGTAAGGTATAAAAATGTCAAAACACTATGTTGTACACCTGAAACTAATATAACCAACAGAAGATTATATACCAACTATACTTAAATAAAACATAAATTTAAAACAAAAAAAGAGTAAGTTTTGCAGACATTAAGTATGAACATCAGAAAAACACAGTTCTAAAGAAGTAAATGATGTAAATACAAATTTAAGAATTAACTGAAAAAAAATACTATAGACAAAACTGTTTTAAACAGCTTGAAAACAGAAGCATTCAGGGAGACACTCTCTCACATTTGAGAAAGAAATGTATAAATAGATTTTCCAAACTTGAAGGGAATCTTTTAAAAGAAAAATGTTCAATGCTTTGGAAATTGTTGAAATCAAAACTAGACAAAATTTTACTTCCTGACCCGTTTAAATTAAAAATATGAATGAGCTTAGCAGTTTTTAAAACTGTCCCAAAAGAATAAGTTGGCATTGAGAATCCAGGCCAAGTGCAGTTGGGAGCCTTTTGAAGTCGGGCGTTCGACAGCTGCGAACATCCCCGCACCCCAGAGGTGAGACTTACGTTCAAACGCGTGTACAGATCTGGAATATCGGCAAACAGGATGAACAGACACACAGCCAGCTGCACGACCAGCACACAGACAAACAGATCTGAGGGGAGAAGCGCACAAACTGTCAGAGAAATGGAGCATCCCATCTACTGAAAGACATATTCCAGAGTCATGCTGATTAAATTGAGTTGATTTTCATGTCCAAACACAGCCTAATAAATGAGAAGTGCTCATTTCTATGTAACGGATCTCACCTCCAACATTTCTATGCATGTCCTTGAGGCGAGTGGAAATTTTCACGTCCATGTTATAGGTTTCAGTTAATGAAATTAGGAAATATATATATAGGGCAACATTGGCAAAATACACTTATATTACTACAAAAAGTTATTTTTATTATTACAAAATAGATGCCTTGCAGGCATTCAAGTATCTGAGTCTCTTTAATGTAAATCAGCCATCTCAAATCCTTTTCTGGGAAAAAGGAGGGCTGTAAATAAACAAATGTTTAACTTGAAGTCATATAGAGGTCAGCATTCAACTGCTTTGTTATCCCAAGAAGAAGGGTGAAATAAATTTCTATGAACAAACTTTTATGAGGATGTTAATTTTTTAACTTGTGCTTCTAAATTTTTCCAATTAGAGGGGGAGCGATGGTATCCAAATAAATGCCCTAAAGGAAAAGCAGGTCACCTACTTCTCCTAACACACACTCTACCCCCAGCCCAGAACGTAAGGAAGTAGAAGGTACTTTGGCCAAGAGCCTCCAGAACCATCTGTAGTCAGGTTCCTCCAAGCTGAACCCACTCCCAGCCTGCCAGCCACACAATGCCATCCTGACCATTGTCTTCGGTCAGGAGACATGTTCCAGCTGAGCGCTGGGTCCCTCCTCCCCACCTCCTCCAGGATGAATCCTGACAAGTAGAGAAATAAATGAGTCTTCTCAATTTGGGGTGACCCCATGAAAAGACACCTAGAGACTAACTCTTGGTGAAGGTAAGAGGTGGATAAAGAAGCCTTAGTATTTCATGCAACTTTGAGAGAGGGAGCAAAAGAGGCTGCACAATGCATTTGGCAGGGACCTGGAGTGGAAACCGGAAGACCCCGAATAAGTGCCAACGCTGCACCTGGCCCATGAATGACCCAGGCATGCCTGTCGTCCTCGCTGATGACCTCTCACCTCTGATCCCGTACAGTTTTACTCACAGTTTTTATAGGTCGGCTGCCTAAATGGTTTTCCTTTAGAGAAGATAAGAGCCACAATAATGCAGTTGATTGTTCCCAAGAACCACATAGTAGTATTCTCAAAACTCGGGATGGCACCATTAATTTCAACCTTTCCTGGAGCAGTTGGAGGAGTGGTTACATTTGAAATGTTGTTATTCTGCACTGTGCAGGCACTAAAGAGGAAACGAAAGAAGCTAATGCAGTAAGATGACAGACAGACACCTATGGTGCATACATGCAAAACTTCACGCCTGCAATGTTACTATAATTGCCTACACTTTGGGAAAGAATATACTGAAAAATAAGGAGAAACAAACCAGCACAGATAGATCTATGTTTTGGATAGATGGATAGATGATAGATTAGATAGGTAGATAGATGGTTAGATAGATGATAGATAGATAGATAGATAGATAGATAGATAGATAGATAGATAGATAGATAGATAGATGATAGATAGATAGATGATAGATGATAGATATAGATGATAGATAGATGATAGATAGATAGATAGATAGATAGATAGATAGATAGATAGATAGATAGATGATAGATAGATAGATGTAGATAGATTAATTAGATAGATAGATAGATGATAGAGATAGATAGATAGATAGATAGATAGATAGATAGATAGATAGATAGATGATAGATGATAGATAGATGATAGATAGATTAGAGAGAGAGAGAGAGAGAGGGAGAGAGAGAGAGAGAGCCAAGTCATATATTTAAAAATTGAGCACCAATCATGTATATTAATGCTATGTGGAAGAGAGAGAGATGAGTAAGTCATAATTCCTGCCTCAATTGGCTTAAAATCTCTAAACATTTATAAGTAGGGTGACCATACAATTTATCATTCAACAGGAACAGATTTGAATATAAAAAGAAAAGCTATTAATAATTTCATTGGATATCAGGCTTAAACTGGGGATGTCCTGGCAAACTACAATGCTTGGTCACCCTAGATAGAAAAGATGGTTATAGATCATTATCTAAGGCAGGCAAAGATGAGTGCCAATGAATGCTACCATCAAATTGTGCTACAGAGAAACAAAGGTCACTGGAATTACCCAAGAGACTTATGGAAGCCAAATCCCATGGCTGAATGAAGACCCAGCTGTCTCCCATCATATGGGGCAGGTGACGTTTGACAGAACTTAAAGAGCAGGAAGCTGGAATCAAGTCTTTGATCGTACCTGTGCATCTCTGTGTTGTACCAAGGCTGCCTCTGAACCAGAATGAAGCCCACAATGTGCATGGCCAGGCTGAGAAGGATGTTGAAAATCACAGAGAGCAGCAAAGGTGGGGAGATCAGCCGTCCCGTGGGTCTGAAAGGCACCAGCTTGGGGTAGGCACCATTCAAATTCACTGTAAAATAAATTCAAGTTTTATATGTATGAGAGCAGGGAAATGTTATATTCTTCAGAAGAATGGTGTAACTTCTTGGGTCCACACATCTGAGGAAATTGACAAGTTGAAGTACATCATAAACTGAGTGAACAATACAATAAATGGATTCAAACTGAAGTCATATGAGAAATTCTTAAGACAGCAGACATAGAACTATAAGATGCCCTCTTTGCATCTATTAAATGGGCAAAGACTATTAAATTATAGGTGAGGGAGGATTAAAATGCACACTGCTTGTGGGAATATAAATTGACAAAAACTCTCTAAAGGGCAATTTGGCAATGAATATGAAGAGATTGAAAAAATTTCCCAACTTTTTACATAGTTATTCCACTTCTGAAATTTTATCCTATGCTAAAAAAAATCAGAGATGTAGAAAGATGCTCATCACAGCATCATTTATGATAAATTATGGCACATCTATATAATGGAACAACATACAGTCACTAAGAAGTAATGCTTTCAAATATTTAAAAAATAAAATGAGGGGTAACAGCAACAAAATATAGAGTATGCAGCTCCAAGATCTCATCCCTACACAGAAACATTGAAAACAAGCAGAAATTTTAAGAACCAACTTTGTCAGAACTCTAAAAAAAATAGACAAAGGTTTACAGCATCCAAACAAATGCTTAATCAAGAAAAAGGCAACTTAAAAATGTTAGGAAAGTTTTGTGCAGTTCTACTTGCCCTTGCCTGCCTTCCCCCAGCTCAGTGGCAATCTTGAAAATGGTAGTACACATGTCCTGTGGGGACCCTGCTCCCTGATTACAGAGAGGGAAGAGCAGACTTTATCCACAAGTTATTTTGTATGTCTGTTCTAACTTGTCTGGGGACTTCCTGAAGTACAGTGCAAGGTGCTCATCTGTTTCACCTAATGCAAAACTTACTTGGGATGGAAAGCAGCATGCACTGCTCCAAAGCACTGTAAGGTTAACAAACTACCCGCAGTCACCTGGAGCAAAAGATTACATTTGATACATAAAATAAATGCCTAAAACCTGGCAAGAAAAGCTTAAGTAAATTTCTTTAGGAAAGTATGGTATTCACAGTCACCTGTGTGTACTGGGAAATACAGAAAGCCATGTACATGCCCAGGGCAAGATTCATGCTCAGAAAAAAACAGAAAAAAACTCTACACTTTCAGCTCTGGATGATCTTTAGACTCAACACAAGCCTGGCTAAGTGTTGAAGTGCCCGGCATTAGAACCAACCTGCAAAGACTGGGAGAGGTATTTCTGTGTTCACATTTTTTACACTCACAGAGTTCAAGGAAATCTCTGTCAAAACACTACCTGAACAAAAGCTAAGGGAACAGAGATTTCAGTGACCACACATGACAACTGATACAGTCTTTACAAAAATAATTTAGAAAAGTCACTAAACAAATGGACTACTACAGCCTTCAAAAAACAGAAAAACAAAGAAAATAAAGCCCAAGGGAAAGGGGAGAATCTGATTTCCAGAGTTAAGGCATTATAAAACTCAATGGAACAAAACAAATTAACAGAAATCATCTCTGAGGAAGCCCAGATATTGGACTTACTGAGCAGAGACTTTAAAACAACTGTCATAAATATGCTCAAAGTACTCAGTAAAATCAGGAAAATAATGCATAAACAAAATGAGAATGTCAGTAAAGACAAAAGAACCAAGAACAAGGCTTGGAACACTCCAAAAGTTAGAAGACAGGTAAAGGAGTAGAGATGGGAAGACTGCATTCACAAAAGTGATAGATAATTCAGGAGTGTGTGGTAACACAGACCCAAAAGAAGAAATCTTTTGTGGAAAGAAAGTGCTGTTGAGAGATTCAAGTAAAATTAGGAAAGAGAAGTGATCATTGCTGTCAATGGAAGTCATTGAAGAACTTGACAAGAGCAACATCAATAAGGTGGCTGCTGAAACATAGATAGTAGCTGCTCCCCTGAGCCCATTCTCCAAAAACAGAGCTTTTGAACAAGTTTTTTAAATGATAAGTTGGCATGATGGTTGTTAAGATTATGATGAGAAGATATAAGAGGAAATAATGTGAAAGCAAGACTGTGAGGCATGTAGAAGCAGCAATCTAAGACTTGTACTTTTTCATGTGTCAGCAATGTGCACCCTTCCAGCTGGTGGTGGCTGGAGCTGGCTCACACTGGCTCACAAGGGCCAATTCCTGCTAAATTTGCAAGCCAGTTTTTAAACACAGTCATCATTAAAAGTAAATTATGTAAATTTACAATTAAATAAATATATCAGAAACAAAGATAATGAACCCCCCAAACTGATAATTTCTTAACTATTCTACATATTTAGAATTATCTATGTCCTTGAAGTTAATAATGTAGATTAAACTTAAAAGTGTGTCATGTCTGTTGCCATTATATTGTGAACAATTTTTTTTAACTGAGGAAATATTCTCCTAGCCTTCAAGAACCATTATCCAATTCAGCAAATAAGTTGCTCGCATCACTGATGAATGGTTGAAGTTTCAACTTAAGTTTTCATTGCTTTGCCATTCAAGTAAAGAAAAATGTCAACAAAGATTCACATTAAAGCGAATTCAGTCATCAATAGCATAGGTTTACTATGCATACAAGAATTTGGTAAAACTCAGCTAAAGCATTTTGTGAGAATCAATTGACTAAATGGAATTTGCAAGAAAGACATTGCATATTTTATTATTTAAAAATTGCTCATCACACTTTTTTTTCCAGTGAAGTTTATAATAAACTTACGTGCATATATGTACAAACATTTTTTTGAAAGCCAGCTATTAAACATTTGCCAGCCTACCACTGCCTCACCCTAAACACCAGCTCAGGCCAACCATTCAAATTCATGCCCTTAAATGTTAGAATCTGGCTGATTGAAATGACAGAATTAGAGATGGCAAGTGGAGAAAGTGTGTATACACAGCTAGTTTCAAAGTTTGACAATAAGGGGGACAGCAGATAGTGGTGGATTTGGGTCAAGGAAGAGCTTTCAAAGAAAGAAGCTATGGAAATATATTTGTATGCTGATGGCAATGGTCCAGTAGCCCAGAGAAAAATTGACTAGATCTTGAGAAGCTAGGATTTGGAGATGGAAACATATAAGCTATATATTAAGCACACTTCACCTATAACTGTACCTGAAAGCATACCAAAGAGTGTTCCTGATTTTCAAGGAACTTTTTTATTTTAAATATTTAGTGACCTTTTATGGAAGCTCCATTTTTTGGTGTGAAAAACAGCAAAATAACTAGCCAGCTTTTCCTTTGATAACATTTTCTTTCAGGGCTCAAAAATGAAGACTGTTTCCTCTTTCCCCCTCTCTATACACCTTTGGGAATAGCCAGACATTGCATGTGCTGCAGCTGCTCTCCCCCCTCTACTGGACCAGCCCTTCTGGGGCTGAGGGAGGCAAGCTGAGGGGAGCACCTCTAGGAAGAAAGTTATAAAAACGTCTTACTCGTTGCACCAATAAGAGTTGTAATGACCAGATCCTGGAACAGAAACTGGTAATTTGATAGGCTGTTCGTCTCCTGAAAATAAAAAGGAAAACAGCTCAAAAGAGTCGTGACCTTCTGAATGAAGCTTGACATCCATTTCATTCATTTTGTCACGGCAGCATAGGATTGGCAAGCAAATTACCAAGGAGGTGGTGTGGTCAGGGGCCTGCTTATGTTGGTGGGTGTACTGTGAAATCCTGTCCCACCAGGAGGCCCCGTTAAGAGCTTTCTGGACTAGGTTCTTTGTGCACCACTATTAGCCCTGGAGAGGGGAATATCTCCCTCTATCAGATTCATCTCTGCTCCCTTCCACTTGTTTGCAGAAAAGTTGGGATTTGCTCTGGCACACTAAAAGAGTACGTTTCCAATAGTAACAAGTGACAAATGTGTGGTATTCTTACCTAAATCTTACTGATGAAAAATGACAATAACTGAATCATTTGCATTTTGGGGTATCATTAGAAAGTCCCTGATAAAGCACTTTGATATTCTTGAGAGAGAAAAAACATTTAGGTCTTACAGATTTCAAGTAACTTAACCCTTGGAAAGGAGATAATGATGACCCATGTTCAACTCTAGTTTTGAACAAGAATTATTGTGATTTCAAAATAGGACCAAATTTCTATAAATAGCTCTTTTTCTCCAGTTCATTCATTAGTGGAAAGACATAGGTAATCTGAAGATAACAGAACTAAAACTTTCAACCCAGGAGCAAGAGAGCAAGATGTAGAGATGAATTTAGATGTACATAGATATCTCCAGCACAAATAGAGCTCCCTTTCTCTTTGTTAGTTAATGAAGAATCCCCCATATGTTGAGTCCACAAATAGTAGTCATATTTTCTCCTTTTATGTTTGGTTAAATGGTAAAAGCCATCACAAGACCTATGTTCTTTTGTAGTATGACATGCAAATGTTTAAATCCCTGTGTTCAGGGAATCAGGGATATGCCGACTTGTACTAGATCATAAGAGTCCATTGCTAGATTTTCAAAAATTTTGTGAACACAGACAATATAAAATCTTAAATTATACAAATTTACTATTAAATTATATTGAAAACAGAGGTAATAAATACTCAAAACTCAACACTTCCTAATCACTTTCCTACACTTTACTTTTATCTATGTTCTTGAGGTTATTCACAGGTCTCGTATCTATATGGTGCAAGTACTACATAATGATATTCCATTGCATGTTTCTCCCCAACTCCACGTTCAGGTGGATAGCTTGAAACCAGCCATGGCGGGAGTATTTACACCACTAAAATTGGCAAACATTAATAAGCAGGGCTTATTTTTCCAGGGAGAGCCAGTTTTGAAACATTCCAGCACCCAATCATCTCTTTAATGAGTGTTATTCGAGGGGAGAGCTACTGTGGATTGGAAAGACAAAGACCTGGTCTAAACAGGCGAAAGCAACAGCAAGAGAGAAAGTGATTTATTCTATTCTGATCCTCAACTACCACTAGGTAATTCTCTGTCAGAGTCAGAGAAATCACACCAACAACTTTACCTGTGCACATTTGTCTATTTCTGAATTATTTCCAAAACATTAAAGATCATTTTAGAGGGGTTGTTAGTGCTCAAGTCTCCTATTTGTTCTTTATTTAAGAAGTTGCCAATTGAGAGTGCACTATCCCTGTCTCACTTCTCTCTAACCAAGAGGCTAGGTCCCAAGTCATACCCAGTAGAGCAGCAGAACACCAATATATTGAATCATGCTGTACAGAGCCATGTACTTAAACATGCAAAATGAGGTGACAAGGGCTGCACGTCCTTCCCTGTGTGAGAAAAGAAACAAAAAGGTAATGAGATGAAAGTAATGGAAAGAAATGAGGTCAGTTATTCTGTGCTGTTCGCCTGAGCTCAGGAGAAAAGATCGAAAGTCTGATTATTCCATTGTTTGCCTGACAGACTGGGCAGCCTTGAGCCAGTGGGAGCTGGCTGTCAGTGTGCTAAACGACTAAATTTTCCAGAAAGGCCAATTCCACTCCGAGGTCCACAGGCCTTGATCCAGCCAGGGAGCCAGATTTAGTCACTCATCCTTTCTGCAGACATTAGTTCAGTTCAGAGTCTGGGGACTTGGGCTGGTCCCAGATCTCATACCTACTCACTAACGTGATTTGGAAGGTCATTTCCCTTCCCTTGGTCACAGCTTCTTCATCTGTGAACCGAGGAATATGAGTAAGATTGAGGGCTTAGGGGCTATTTTCGTGCAGGTGCTTCAGGAGTTTGGCAAACACTTTATTCAAATTTCACTTGAGAGTCCCACCTTTTTCTAAAACTGGACTAAAATAATAAACACACTCAAATTAGTCACATATCAAACTTAAATAGACTAGAAACAATGGGGATGTTCATTTTTGTTACTATTGTCTTACTTTGAGTAAATAGTGTATATTTAAAGCATGAAATAAATTATGAAATACCACTTTTTTTTCTTTCCTTTTGGAAAAAATAGAGTGTAAACTTACTTCTGGTCATAGTGGTTTCCTGGGATTCCAAAGCCTGATCCTCACACCAAGCTTTTTCCTGTACCAGGGCTTCGCTGCTGCCGTCGCTCCGCCTAGAAGGCAGTGTCTCCCACCCCTCACTCACCTCCTTAGAGAGGCTTTCCCATGCACCTCATCTGGTGCAGCCAATTCCACCACTCCAGCATCTTCCTGCCTTTCCAAGTCCCCTGATTTATCTGCACATGTGCTTACTGCCTGACTTCACTGGAGGAAAACGTCATGAGATGGAAGGACGTCTGATTTACTCACTTCTGGGTCCCCAGTGCCTCCAACTGTTCCTGGCACTAAGTGTCTACCTTATAAATATTTGTTGAACATGTGAATAAATTAAAACATTGGAAGGAACTAGCCACATCATTATTATAAGGTGATGGAAGGAGTATGACATTTGTAGATAAAACACATTTAAACAAAACTAATTCTAATGCAGTCCAATCCTATGTGACTGTGTGAGTTTGAGTAGTTCTCTGAGCTTCAATTTCTTTTGTTTGTTTACTTAAAATTTTTTCAAATTTTTATTGTTGACACTATTACAGATGACCCCATTTCCCCCCCCCCTTTGGCCCACCTCCACCCTGCCCCACCCCTAAGCCTCAATTTCTTTATTTGTAGAAGAAATAGTGACCATTCCTACATCTCTAGGCTTTTTGAAGTACAAGAAAACAGGGATTAAAGCACATTTTAAACTGTAAACACATAGCAGTTATAATAACCAAAAGCAGTCACGATGCTAACTATCTCTGTCATTTAAATAAAATGCAACAGACGTACATATTCAGTGGTGGAGGGAGAGAACAAAGGACCAAGGGAAATTTTAGTAGAAGCAGCAAAGGTAAATATTTTGGAAACTAGAGATGGGAAGCATTTCCCAAGGCAGCATAAAAAGGCAAGAGGAAGGAAGGCAAACAGGGAAGAGAAAGTTTCCCTCAGTCCCCCACTATAAAATGTTTAAGGAGATACATTTAAAATAATAGCAATAATAATAATATAATTAACACTTTCAAAGCCATAACAAGTTTCAGATTCCAATTTTCTAAAAATAACCTATTCAGTGGCTTTCATTAGAAATACCACTGCTCTCCCACAGTTAATTTTAGCTCTGGGTAAGTCCACTTGGGAGTAGAACGTTTGACTTCATCTCTTGCAAAGCACCCTCCCCACCCAAGGATGAAAAACTTCCCTGGTCTTTGACTTGCAGAACAATGGAATCTGATAAGTCAGTCAGAGAAAGACAAATACCATATAATTTCACTTATATGTGGAATCTAAAGAACAATATAAATGTACAAACAAAACAGAAACAGACTCACAGATACAGAGAAGAGACTGATGGTTGCCAGAGAAGGGTGGGTCAGGGGACTGGGTGAAAAAGGTGGAGGGAATGAAAAGTACAGACTGGTAATTACAGAATAGTCATGGGATGTAAAGCACAGCTTAGGGAAAATAGTCAATAACATGGTGCCAGTTGGTTACTGAAAATATCAGGGGAAATCCTTTGTAAATATGTGATTGTCTAACCACTATGCTGTACACCTGAGACTAGTACAAAATAATACTGAATGTCAACTGTAATTGAAAAAATAAATAAATAAATAAATAATAAAATGAAAAAAAACAGTGGAACCTGTACCTAGAAATCAAGAGAGATTAAAACAATGCTGGTGAAAACACTTACTTACTTGATAAGTTGAGGTACACACTCAATGTTTGGAGTTTTAGAAGTGAAAGGTGAGGCCACAGATGCCTCCTGCTCTGATAAAGAGATGCCCACATGAGCCATTTTCAAAGCCTGAAAGCAAAGAGTCAGCTTACGGTGCATGCACACTCACATACATCTCTCCTGAGGCCTCATAAGAAAAGGGCCAAATAAGCTGTTCACAACATGCTGGGACACCCAGTAAAAGAAGTGGGAACTTCAGAACAAAATTTTACCCCATTTAGTCTCTAAGGACCAACTGAGTTATTGCAGTTGGGAGTCAAAACTCTCCCAACCCTCAGTATCAGTTTCTCCATCGAGAGGAGCGGGGAGAGTGTATATCCCAGGAGATATTTTCTCTAAAGGGCTCTGGGCAAGTACAATCCAGTGTGAGACTACGGTCCCCACACTGGCACTACTTACCCCACAGTCATTGGCTCCATCCCCGCACATACCTACAAAGTAACTAAAGGAGAACCACCACGTCAATTATAGAAGAGATCAAAGCAATCTTAAATGCTAATTTCTCTAATTAAAAAGATAAAATGAGCTTTCTTACTTAGGGCTCAAACTTATTATTTCAAGGGAGTTTCCCTAATAGTCTGGTTTGACTAAAAAGTAAACTTTGACGCAGCAGTTGCTACAATGGATAAGAATTCCAGGACGGCTTGTCCCAGACTCCAAGCGTTCCAGGGAGACCTGCACTTCACTGTCTCAGAAGCAGCTTTGTCAGCTGCAAGACAGGGTCTCACAGTTACGCATAAGACGGCACGGGGAATGGGGAGGGCACAGCACTTGAAAGCAGAAGATTGAGATCTGATCGGCCTGCTCACTTCACTGTTTGGACTATCATTTTTCTCTCCTACAAAGTGTTAGGTGTATTCAGCGAAGTGCTGTATGGGAAAGTGCCTTATGAATTCTAAAATGATAAATAAAACTTGCTTGTTGGTGCTGTTAACAGTTCATAAGGAAAAAATTGGCCGTGTTAGCAGTCACTCAACAAATAATGCAGTGCCAGACCCAGAAGTTGAAGAAAGAAAATACATCTGTTCTTCAAACAGCTTTCTGAGGCTGAGCGAATACTGCTCTTAAGTCATTGACAAAGATCATGGGTAATCTGCTTTTTAAGGTAAGAGCACTCTGACAGCATTTACAGAATCTGCTGGGCCTCTTTTTACTCGCTGCTCTATGAAGGCAACTAGGGTGCGGCCTGGGTTCTCAGCCACGTGGAGATGGGGCCTTCTGAGCGGAGGCGCCTGCAGAGCGACTGAATGGAGGAGCAGCAGGACGGAGCAGCAGTGAGCAGGAGGAGCCCTGTCTCTGTGGTTGAGCAGCAGAAGGAGAGGAAGCCTCAGGATTATGGGTTCCACTAACAAAAAATAAATAAATAAGCAAAGGGTCCCAAAGGACGGGCACTTTATATGGACTGCCCATTCTATCAATGGAAACCCTCTATGTTCGAAGAGAAATTCTCTCTCTGATTCAGGGTGGAGAGGATGCTTTGGCATAGAATGTTTGTATATTTTGAAGGTTATTTGAATCTCTTGTCATATAAATGTCCCTATGTCATAGCTGTGATAATAGTTTGTACTAATGAAGTCTAACTTTTCATTGCCCGTTCGGGAGCTGAGCTCAGTTTACCTCTCCAGGCTGTTTCTCACCACACCTGTTCATGTCCTTATGTTCTAGTCAGTGGTTCTCAAGTCTGGGTGCAAGACTGATTTATGTGGAAAGCTTTGAAAAAATACTGACTCCCAATCCCCATGTAAGCAATTGAATCAGAACTGCTGTTTTTTCAAAGCTCCCAAGGTGACTGACATGTGCAGCTCAGTTAAGAACCACTGCCCTAGCCAGAGTGACTTCCTGTACCTCTTACTCTCCCCTGACTGCCAGGCCCCCAGGCACTTCACGCCACCAGAATTGGGAAAGAACCTACTCCAGTTTCTGAAATTCTTCCACCAGACTG
Organism: Miniopterus natalensis; assembly: GCF_054644295.1. Taxonomy (NCBI): domain Eukaryota; kingdom Metazoa; phylum Chordata; class Mammalia; order Chiroptera; family Miniopteridae; genus Miniopterus; species Miniopterus natalensis. The sequence continues at coordinate 49,745,860 of NC_142086.1, read as the reverse complement.
GATTTCTGCCCAGGAGACATTCTTGCAAAGATGGTCCCATTCATCAGTATCTGTAAGGAACCCAAAAGAGAAATATTTTATTATATCAGCTGGTCATACATGAAATAATTAATAACACATAACACTAACAGGGTAATGATATCCATGAAGGAAGAAAAACATTCTTTTCCAAGAAGTCTTCCTTTGGATTTTAAACAGACATTGGGACATTGGTCATCAGATAAGTGACCAGGGAGATCAAAATCAGTAAAGATGACTACTTCATAAAAATATATGGTGGAAATGATGACCTACAAGAATTTAGCTCAGCTGCCGTGGAGAATGGAAAAATCCTGAGCTTAACGGAACCTTAAGCCAGTAGAGCATGAGAAATTACAAGGCTTCCAGGAAAAGGAAATGAGGCGACTGCTTCTCAGAAACTTGTTCAGAACTAGCAGAAAAACAGCCTACTGGTGAAATAGTAAAGTAGCTAGTGCAGTCTTGATCAATTATAAAATTCAGCTGATATCCCAAACCTGATTTGGACTATGGAACATTGATGGTTTGGTGGTATAAGAGCCTCTACTGGCCCCTCCACCTGATCTCCATTCTACAGAATCTAAATTATCCTGTGTTAGGTCTGAGGGCTCCCTGCTCCCCCGGCAGTAAATTCAGCTTAGTAAATTCAGCTTCAAAGTTTTTATTCTTCTTTTTTTTCTTAAACAGTGCCTAAGATGGTGAGTAATTGAGTGCAAATAGATTATCTGCCCCTACTATGGGTTTATTCATCATCAAGAAAGTTCTTAAGTTTGACCCTTTTCTAGGTAGAGGTCCTCTATCAAAAACCTAGTGAAATTCCTCCATTCCTAGCCTGTTTTCTTGTATAATTGCTGGGTTTCCACTACACTGTGAGACTCCTAACCATGGCAATGTAGTGACAGCTACCCACAAGTAATGCTGATGACTTGAGAAGTCACTATTAATCCTATAAATCAGCAAATTTCAACCTTTATCATCTCATGGCACACATAAATTAATTATTAAAATTCTCCTGCATACCAAAAAATATATTTTGGTCAATTTGACCAAAACACTGGATTGCTATTGTGGGGTTGACTGTTGTAATTTTTTTATTTGACAATCTAAGGGGAAAAGAAGTCAGTGCCCCTGACTAAATAGTCAGGTATAAATGATGGAAAATTGGCTAATCAAGCTTACTTATTTTAAATCTAGTAGGAAATGAGACAACAGTAACTGCTATAAAAATATCTCCCTCTTTTATGATACATTCAATAGGTATCTCTTACCTGTTTAGAGGTTTGAAATTACTGAGGGTCATTCTCTGTAAATGACATTGTCAGCATCTTTACCAGGAGATCAGTACCATTTAAGAACTTACCTTTGGCAGTAGGCTGCTGAAATGTTGACTTATAACCTGAAAGGATTTTCCACTTAGGGCAAAATGATAACTTCCTTCTCTGTTATTATCAGAGACTTCTTCCCTGATGTTAATGTAATTATCCTGCAAAGCAAGACACAGTTATTTTAGACTTGATAGAATGTTTAGGACCACAGCATATCTGACAGAGGACAGCAATGGCAGTCCGGGGTCTCTCTGTAAAAGTCACACACTCCACTCCCGATTCCTCAGGGAAGCACTTTCTCTTTGCTAGATCAACCTTTGCACATCACGACCTCTGTAGTGAGCAGAAAAATAACACTTACTCATGTCCTGTTCTCAGCCTGATTTGATCTCGGGGAGTCCAGACAAGAGCACATCTCACACATTTCAAGTATAAAATACAAAAGCACTGCAGCTTAACAAATCTCTCCCTGAAGTGAGAACTTACAGGTTTTTTCCTTAGAGAATTAATATCGTTCCACAAGGACACAATAGAGATGAGATACTGACAAGATTGGGGATAAATGAATAAAGCTTTCTTCCCTAACCTGAAGATATAGTCTGATTTTTCAATTCACACAGTGGTACCTCTCCTAGAGATTAAATCCCCTTTAAACTCAAGAGGGTGGCTGGCAAGCAAGGGAAAAGTGGGAAATTAGATTCCCGGCCCCATTACTATATTTTTTCTCACACAGAGCCAAAAGCTTTTAAGTTTAAAAGAATGGATTATTTCCAGCACCCAGGAAAGCACTGGACCTCAAAGCTCAGTTGGAAAGATATGGAAACTGAGCTCTTCACACTGCATATGTGTTAGACATTTGGAGAAGTAAGTTGACCCCAGGTCACCTGTACGGCTCATACAGCTCTGCCAGTCAACGCTGCTCAGTCACCAAGACTATGAAACAAGTTAGATGACATGGCAGAAAGTCTGTTTTTAGGTATACCTGATTCCCGTAGGCAATGTGTTTCTTCTCTTCTACTACATTCCAAGATATAGATGCTGATGAGGACCCAGCACTTTCATTTGCTTCAATGAGAATGACTTTCTGGCCTTCAGAAACCATTCCAGACTTTCTGGCCACTGTTATTGCAGTCTGAAGGTTATCACCTAGAAGAAAGGAGGACTATCCTAACATGATGCTGAAGAGATAGAACGAATTCATAGAGGGCCTGGAAAACTGGGGTAAGGAGTTAAGGCTTTTTTGTAGGTGTGAGGAGAAATAACCTCTCATGTCTCCCTCAGCCCTGATCGTCCTTGATTTCTCCACCCCTTTCTGGTTCTTGCTGCTTCTCATCTCGTTACTTCATGACCTACCATTATATTTTTTCAGAGAGTGGGAAGGAAAAACAAAAGGGCAAAACTCAATTTTATTTCTGTCATTTGTTAACAGCTTGGTAACATTTAGCAGAGCTAACTGGTTTTCATTTTTGTTTTTAGTCGTCACTCGAGGACACTTTTCATTGCATTTCAGAGAGAGTGGAAGGGGGAGAGAGAGAGAGAGAAACATCAACATGAGAGAGACACATTGACTGGTTGCCTCCCACATGTGCCCCAACTGGGTCCCTGTGGGGGTCAAGCCTGCAACTGAGGTACATGTCCTTGGCTGGAATCGAACCCAGGACCCTTCAGTCCTTGGGCTAGTGCTCTGACCACTGGCCAGGACAGAGCCTACTGTTTTTACATAGTATCTGGTGGTTCCACTTCCAGCAGAGATGGAGCAAACCCATTACAATCTATCTCTCCCACTGACAACAATGGAAAACTGAACAAAAATACAAAAAGCAACCTTGAAAGTAAACATAAGCAAGCAGAATGTGAAAGAGAGTCAAATTTGGAGAAACAATGTACAAGGTGCTAAGATTCTTGGCTTTTTTTCCTCTTTCCTCTCCAATATTTGACCCTAGAACTGTGCAGGCAGCAAAAACTCTGAGAAACTAGCCTTTCTGGCCAGAAGAACAAGGAAAAGTAATGCCTGAGGGCTTAAGAGTTATGAGGGAAATCTTGGGAAAGAAAGACCTAGGCAAGGAGACTAATTCAGTATGTGTGAACTATAGTAAGTCTCTGGCCCAAGTCAGAGCTGTGCACGTGCAGAACAAATCCAAAGAAGAATAGCAAAGGCAATATTAATCACCTCCTATATTTCTGAATTTATCTTGAAAACAAAACAAAATTCATTCTTCAGAAAATTTTAATAGTACCCAAAGTCTCAAAAACATCATATTTGAAATATTTAGGATACTCAACATACAGTAAAACCTGTAAAGTACGGCATATTCTCAAGAAAAAGTAATCAACAATTAATTGCCCATTCCAAAATAACCCAGATGTTGTAATTATTACACCATGGTTTTAAAGGAGCTACTGTAAGCCTCCTCCACATGGTAAGGTTAATACCCTTGAAATAAATGACAAGATAGAAGCCTAAACAGAAAAAAATATACTCTAAAAAAGAACCAAATGGCTACTTTAGAAATAACCAATATAATAATTGAAATTGTAAATATTCACTGGATGCACTCAATAATAGAATGGAGATGAGGAGAGTCAGTGAATTTGAATATAGAGCAATATAAATTATACAATCTGAAGAACAGAGGAAAAAATCTTAAAAGAAAAGAAACTGAAAAATATTAAAAAGACTCACATTTATGTCATTAAAGTCTTCCAAAAAGAGGAGAAAGAGACTGAAACAGGAAAACTGTTTTTAAAGAAATAATAGCTAATGTGTCCCTAATGTGTTTAAAAATTTAAATTTACATATTCAAGAAGCTGAGTGAACAATTCAGTGAGAACCAAATCCAGACACATAATCAAACTGCTAAAAACCAAAGTTAAAGAAAAGATCTTAAAAGCAGCTGGGAAAACAATCATTACATATAAGGGAGCAATGATTCAAATTAACATCATCACAGATTTCAGATTAAAAATAATGGAGGCAAGATGACAGTGAAGCGACATCTTTAAAGTACAGAAAGAAAAAAACTGCCAACTCAGGCTCCTATAGCTAATAAAAATATCCTTCAGGAATAAAGTAAAAATAAAGACATTTTTAGATAAAGGGAAACTAAAATAAATTTTTGCCAGAGAACATGGTCAAAATGAAATGCTAAAAGAAATTATTTAGGCTAAAAGAAAATGATACCAGAGTGAAACTTAGAATATGAGGAATGAAAACATAGGAACAGGAACAATAAAAATTTGGGTAAATGTAAAAGCCTATTTTTCTTCACTTATGTCCTTTAACTCTTAACTGTTGAAAGTAAGATTTTAATTGCCTGGTGGGGTTTTCATTGTCTGTCATTGTCATACACATGAAAACTGTAACATAAAGGAGAGAAGGTACAGAAGGTTTATGGTTGTAAGGCTTCTTGAAAGGGTAGGTATGGATGTTGTAATTCCTGGAACTACTAAAAAATAAATAAGATCTGGCTGGCTATCCTTAGCATAGGTTTCTACCAAAATCCTTACGAAGACCCTTAAAAGAGCCAGCTGGTGGGAAGGACCTGCTGTACCCTGAGGCTGGAAGAGTATGGGGAGCATTGAGAGCTAAGAGGTTTCCTCCACCTGCCTCAGCAGGACACCGGCAGCTGGTCTGCTTTGCAATGCAGTCCCATTTTGCATCCCACCCACTGGGGTTCTACTGTTTAGGATATGCAGCCCAGACCTGAGCCTCAGTCATCCGACAAAGATATATAACAACCTATTTAAGAAACCCCAGTAGCTAGATAGGAAAAGATCAGGCAAAACAACCAGAATACATAGGGTCAAAGTAGCGCAGCTGCAGGAGACAGATAAAACCTGCATTAAAAAAAAAAAAAAAAAAAAGGTTTTCTAGAGCCATTCCCACTACAAAACATGATTTAAGAACTTAATTCAGCAGGTAATTTGGAAAAGGTAATAGTCATTTTTGAGACTTGAGTTTGTGGTTTGAGAAAACTGGGTGCAAAAAAAAAAATCTTAAAGCACAAAGCAAAATTATAAAAACATAACAGCCACAAGAAAAAAGAAACTGAGAGGACAGATCCAGGAGGCCTGTCATATGGATAATAGAAGCTCCAGAAGGGGAAAAGGAAGGAGAGAGAACAAAGGCAATAATTAAATGAACAACAGAAGAAATTCCCCTGAGAGGGAGAAGGCAGATTAAAAGAGTTCACTATACTCCAGGCCAAATTAATGAAAAATGACAAACTTACAGGCACATTCTGGCAACATTTCTAAACTTCAAAGTTAAAGGAACAGGATTATATGCAGAAGAGAACAAGTCACCCCCAGCGGGCTGACACTGAGCCTATAATATGCGACACCAAAAGCAGAGGACAAAGGAAAGACGCCGACAGATTATTAAGAAAAAAAGGAACATAACCTAAAAATTCTACACTCACTCAACTGTCAAAGAAAGATATTCCAGACTGTGTGAGATATCAGAGTGCATAGCACCCTTCTATCCTGCCCAAGGACAATTCTTGAGAAAAAATTATAACCAGGCAAGGAAAAAAACAGGACAGAAATGTAATATGAGGGAAAAAGTAAAGAGGAGGGGGTCAACTTTTATTTCTACTTAAGGCTAATGATTAAAGGTGGATTATGAGAATGTGTAATATAGTGCAGAATAAAGGGGTTTGAAACAGAGGTCTCATAATGTGGGGAAACTTTAATAAGTAGTAAATTAACTCAGCAAGACCTAAAAGTTGGATTGAGGGACTGGAAAAGGAGAGAGTAAAAGTGGTCCAAATGTCTCTTGGATTGTGGAGGCGGGACTAGGGGGATGGGAAAGTACAGAAGGGAATGTAAAATATTCTGGAGTTCCCAACAGTAGAACAGGGTTCAGGGGACGTGGGGTGGGGAAATATTCTATCTTGGTAACACAATTAATAGAGTTGAATGCTTCTGACTATGAGATCAGGGAAAGGGAAGACATACTCAGAAAATATGAATGCATTAGGAAATCATTTATTCTCAATTCAGAAACATTCCTTAGGGCATTTCACAGATTTCCTTGCATGATCCTTTCTCACCACTCCATTATTTGTGTGATTTGGGGTTTGTGAGTAGAAGTAGAGAGGACAGCATTTCTTTTACATCTCCAGAGTTGTAGATCTCATTATTGATGGGCTTTCAGGGCAGTTTCCCACCCACGCTGACTCAGCAGTCTTCTTCCCCTACCATTTAACAATAAAATAATCATCTGCATGGCTTATATCTTCTCATTCAGGTGATATCTCAAATGTCCCTTCTCAGAGATGGCACCTCATCTAAAGTAGCCAGTCAGACACTTAGCCACATTACCCTGTTTTGTTTTATGTGCCTCATAACATTCATTGCTAGTCGTTTATTTGATTATTTGGTTATCGATTGATTGATTTTCTATCTCATCCCACCTGAATGGAAGCTCAGTGAGTACAATAACTTTGCCTTTTTGTTGTCCATCTCCAGAACTAGAATGGTGTCTGGTCCACAAGTCAGCAATATTTGCTAAATGAGTGAATCTGTATTTCCATATCAAATTCTTACTGTTTCCTACTTTTTTATATATACCTGTGATCATTACTGTCCTTATCTGGGCTGAGATGAGCTCTTCCAGGATGGGTTTTGTCTCTTCCTTCAATCGATTCTCCAAGATCAGCAATCCCAGAAATATCAAGTCTGATTCTACCTTGTCCCTGGAAGTATATATGCATATAAATATATATGAATGATTGAACAGAAATAGCACATTGTAGTCCTTCTTACAGGAAGCAAAACAAAAAGACAAATATCTTCCTATCAGAGTGGTGCCAACTCATTCATTCAAGTACCATTCCTGAGGCACTGAATATGTGCCAGGAACCATCCAGACAGGAAGGAAACACAAAGATGCTGAGACATTTACTCTGACTGAATCAAGAGGAAGAGAGTTCTCATTAAGCAAAAGATTGGCTTTACCCTTTGTGGAGGATGAACTAAATGACCACAAAGGTCTCTTTCATCTGCTGTGGTGATTTTCATTACCTCACCTGCTGGCAACCACCAGAGAGGAGCTCTACCTCTGGCACAAAGCATAATGAAAAATAAGTGAGGCACGAGAAAAATATAAAATGCCAGTTTTTCTACAAGCCAAAGCTATAATAAATAACATTTAGTCCCAGGGGTATGAAGCCATAATCTCAAAAGCATAGTCTCTCTTTAAAGACCAACCTCCCTCCTCTGTCTCTCATCTGGTAACTTTGCTCTTCTACATAAAGTATGAATGTTTTTGCAGCAAGTGGAGTCTCTGAGGCCCCCATCCGCTACAAGGACATTTCCAAGACATTCCAGAGGACCAAGTGCAGGGGAGTGCATTTGGGGTTGGGGACTCAAAGATTCTTCCAAGATTCATTTATCTGTGATGCAGACACCTCTAGTAGACACAAGAGCAAGACATCAACATTGCCTATATCTGGCTGAAATAGAGATGAAAGCAATGCCCAGAAAAGCCACTTTGCCTTGCTGGCTTTGTGTGCTTCACATTGGCCATGGGGCATGATGCTTCCAGAACACTGCTAACACCTCCACCAGAGTGGGAGGAACTGGACATAATCGAAACTACTTGCCTCAAAGCAGGCTTGGGAGGATGTTTCCTATTCTTCTGAACCTGGAATTTAACTCTCTCCACGATTTGATTCTATACCATCTTTTCAGGTTCATCTATCACTAAATTCTTCACCCACCCTAATCTCCAGTCAGATTGGACCACTCACCAATGGTATGCTCTCTACTCAACCATTTCTAAACATTTGCTCTAAACATTCTTTCTTATTTCAAAAAAGGTTCTAAATTCCCCATGATCTGTCACTGAAATCCATCCTTTATTTCAAGGCCTAACACACATGCATATTATATCTACCTCAGATTAGCTTGTATTTATTCATCCATATATTATCATTCTTTGCTATCTGATCTATCTGTCTCAAAACTGCCTGGTTCAACAACAAGTTAAAGAACACCCACATAGTACTAAACACAGAGGAGGTGCTCGGCCAATGTTTGCCTAGTTAAAATGTTCTGATGTCTGCTGTTATTGTTTGTTTTTGTTTTGAGGGTTGTGTTTTTTTTGTTAGTTTTCACCAGAGAATATACTTTTCAATGATTTTTTTTTTTTTTTTTAGAAAGAGTGGAAGGGAAGGAGGAAGAGAGAGAAAGAGAGACAGAGAAAGAGAGAAATATCGATGTGAGAGAGACACATCGACTGGTTGCCTCCTGCATGCACCCTGACTGGGGCCAGGGATCAAACCTGCAACCCAGGTTCGTGCTCTTAACCAGGTATCAAATCTGAGACCCTTTGGTGCATGGGCTGAAGCTCTAACCACTGAGCAACACTGGTCAGGGCTGGTGTTATCGTTTTTTTGCCAGGCAACCTAGGAAAATTCATTTCCTCTTTCAGAAATTCTGCTGCCAGAGGATTCGCAAAAGAATTGAAGTTAGTTAGTCCGTCAAGTCAATAATCACTTACTGATACCCAAATAAGTGGAAAAAATAGGACAAAAGAAAGGGGAGAGAATATACAAGGACTATAGTAGCTCCTGACTCCAGGGATTCCACATTCAGTTGGGAGGACAAGATTAGACTTGACCACCTTGTTCATATATAAGGCTTGGAAAGGTATCACGATGATGCAAAAATAAGAGTCCTTTGGAGTCAGAGAAGAAGGTGTAATCATTTCTGGGTGGAGTGGCTGGAGAAGTCTTCCTGGAGGAGGTGATATTTGAGCTGGCCATTGAAGGATAACTTAGTTGATGCCTGATTGAGGTTCTCCAATCCTTCTAGTGGCCTTCATATCCAGGCCTAAAGCTTTTGATATTTTCAGAGATGATATGACATGAGCAAACCACAAGACATTATATCAGGCAAGAAAATGGCTACAGGGCCAAGTAGCTGACATAGTCTCGTGGCCTACCTTGGCACTCATATTTCTGGTTCCTCTGGCACATGGTCTTTGTAAGGTTCAATGCATAGTAATTAGGAGTTCAGAGCTGTAACCCCAGCTCTGCTCCTACTTTGCTATGTGACCAAGGTAAAATCGCTTTCTTTGTTTGGTAATCTATTTCTTCTTTTGTGGGGGGAAAAAAATAAGTGGCAAAACTATTTCATTTCCAAAGCTCTAACATTCTTTTCATGAATATTCAGTCTCAGCCAAGAAATAAAGAGGAAAAGCAGTCCCTTAATGGGCCTCAAGCAATGCATCTTGGAATGGCATGCTATCTTTTCCTGCTTCTTGCATAGACATTATATCTCTTCCTGAAGCATCTAAAAATAATAAGGAATGACTGTAATACAAAAGGAGCATTGTCACCCTTGTGACCACACTCCATGCCCTTATAATCCATGTGACTTATAAAGGATTCAATATGCATAAAGTGGGCCAAGAACCCTCAAAGAAATTATGATATCTGCTGGAAGCACTCTGAGTAAACACATAAATATAAGCACAATCACAACAGAAAGAATGTTCTATGCTAATCAGGGATTAGCAAAGGTTGGGTAAATTAATTTAGCTAGGAATAAATATAATGCTGATGTGGCTTTAACATAGGAGGGGCAAATGAGTGACCTGAGTTGATTAAATTGCAACAAATACACAGAGTTGCAACAGCCAAAGTGACCCTTAAGGGTCACATTAAGCTGGCCCCAGGGAGAGTGACCCAATATGCCCAGCAATCCAATACTCGATGACTTTAGATGAGCCACTTCTGCCTCTAGGTCTTTCTGCCCATTCACAAAGTGACAGGGTTGGGACACATCTGTGATTCTCAGCAGGGGTGATACTGCCTCTAGAGGACATTTTGGAAACTTTTTAGACATCTATCTATGCAAGATTTTCTGCAATGACCAATGCACAGTGAAGAATTGCCTTGCACTCCACATGCCCTTTGAATATTCTACAGGACATGCATAGACACTAAAAGATTATTTATATTTTCCTAAGAAAGTATAGGCTTATATTTTTTTTATTATACTACATAGCATACTATATCATAGTATATATAATACAACTATAGTATGTTAAACAAATATAAAATTGTTTATACTTCCCCTAGCTCTGTTTTACATATAAACACAAAGTATTTGTGCACATTTTTAATATTCTATTGAATTTTCCAGGAATGTAAGTACTGTGTAAGTTGAAAGGAGACTACGCTGTTTTATGAAGTTTTACCAAGAGTTTTAAACCATTTCACAGTCACCTCACTGACAGCAAGGCTGCTCATGCTATTTGAGACTTCAGTGTATAACACCTGCATCAGTCTGCATTCCCAGCTGTTTCAGCCCTAATGATTTTACACACAGGTGCAAGCAACGTATTGCTTCATTTAGTTTTAATGGAGCCTGCTAAGCATTTATGGAATTATCTATTACTTTTGTAGTACATTGTATTTTCTGCTTTTATTTTAAATGTATATAGAATGGCATCATTTATTTTTACAAAGAATGTGTGCAGATTATATACATATAATTTATTTTAGTATATAAAAAGAAGTGGTACAAAATATAGTTACAATAAGAGATTGTTGTTGAGTCTGACAGGGTTGAACATAAATACATTAACCCTCCTAAATTTAAAACCTTAAATAACAAAATAAGCCGTGATTATCTCCAGAGCAATGTTTCCAATAATGGCTGGAATGAAGTACTGGACATAGCATTGAAGGTGAAATAAACATGATAGCCTAAAAACAGCAGAAGATAAAACAACAAATAAAATTGAACTAATAGTCCATTTTAGCTTTGGAGGATTCCTATTTTAATCTAATCATATCAAAACTTTCTCTACAATGGCCACTCTGAAGCTTTTCTTGTTTTTCTACAAACATCACTTGGTTTATGTAAGTCCGAGCTATATTTTTTCATTAAGTTGTATATGCCTTATGAAGAATTTTTTCAGACAAATGTTGTTTTCTAACTTTCAACTAATTCACCAACTATAATTTTAAAAATTAGCTACTTGTATTTGGTTCAAAATGGGGGCATGACCATAATTTCACACTATGAAACATCGTGTATAGTCAAATATCTGTTTTCACACAGCTGTACAATCACATCTTATGTCACAGTGTATGCAGCTATTTCTCTTAAATGCTCCCAGCCAGGGTTCACATCAGCTTTGTGATCAGGCAGGATGGGGATGACTGTATCCCTGTGGACTAACTTCAAGGGCATTTCATCCATGTGGATCCAGCACACTCGCTATGTTGCTGAGTCCCCTGCCCAGCCCAGCACATCTTCCCACCCAATCATCTTGCTTTTTGAAAATCTCTCCACTCACCTTGTCAAGGCAGTGGTGTGGTGGTCCATTTCTAGCTTTTTGTAGGCCAGTGCTATGACCCGGAATCCCTGTGTCGTGTAAATCTGAAGTTCACTAGCAAAACTAGTTGGTACTGTTCAGAAAATAACACAAGATTAGTAGGCAATATTTACTCCTCAGTTGGTACTGGTGAAGAAATTCTTTACAAACAGGCCCAATTCTTGACCAAAAAAAAAGAACCACATCTCTAAAAAGGTATATGACAAGTCAGTGGATACCCACCCTCAATACAACTACATTGTCAGGACTGATTTCTTGGTTTTCAGTGAAGCTGAAATGAGAAGGAAGCATTTCAAAAACAAAATAAAAGGTAAAAGGATGGGAAAGTGTATAATTCTTTTTTCTCCAGTTTAACCAACAAACACTTACTGACAATCTACTATGTGCGGGCATTGGCTCTGCAGAGATTATACTGCAGGACCCACTCTCGGGATCTCTGTCTAGTAGGGTAACAGACAGTAGACTAACAAATGCGATCGGATGAGATCATTGCTGTGACCGAGGCAATGGCAATGTGCTAGGCTATGGAAGCACTTAGACAAACATATGCCTGTCTGAGAGGAAGTGGTTAGATGAAGGAAGGGAAAGAGCATTTTGGCCGAGGGAGCACCATGTGCTCAGGCACGAACACATGAGGCGGTCAGCCGTGAGTAGGTAGTTCAGCTCTGGGAAAGCACAGAATGGGAGGATGGGATAGGTAAGGAGTATCTGTAAAGTCAGATCATGAAGGAGTTTAAGATTTTCCTGGAGCCTATGGGAAGCAACCAAAAGAAGAAAAGTGGAAAGTGATAGCATAGTTATAGTAGGTGATGGAAAAACTAATCTAGTCAGGGTATAGAGGGTGAATCAGGGTAGGGATAACTGGGAGCAGGGGGTCAATTCACCAGCTATTGAAGTGATCCAGCAGAGGGAAGATGAGGACCTGGGCTGATGGAGTGATAGGGACATGGATTTCAGGACAGAGGCACAGACGGAGAGGGACAAATCTGGAAAGAACCTTAAATTGGGGAGAGGGGGAGAATGGTAGTATCTTTCATCAAGATGGGAACTATGGGAAGTGAGAAAGAGAATCTTGATTTGGTATTGAGTTTGAGATATAAATGAATCATCCTATTGGTAATGATCAATAGGTATTTTGATTCATAGATCAAGTGCTAAGGGGACATATTGGGGCTAGAAATACAAATTAGCCAGCAGAATTAGTCTGTTCACTTACCTGTCTCAGGTTGGCAAAAGCTGGCCACCTTCTCTGGTGCACCTTTCATGAATGCCAGCCTGTCACCCCCCATCTCTTGGACAATGACTGTCATCCTCTGCAGTGCTGATGAGAATGGGAACTGATGCAGGACTGCAATTCCTTCCACTGGGACCTGGTTGAGGGATGGGGAATGGAGAGGGACATGCCAACATAGCTTCCACCTATTGAAAATTAAAAACTATTCCTCCCTCAATCCTGTTTTTTATCAAATAAGGGAAATGTTCCCACCAATTTTCTCATGTGGGCCTGATGGAACTTTCCCCTTGAGGTTGGGTGTTGCAGAGTGGATAGCAGACAAGGCTTACCTGGCTGGCTGTTTTGCAGGGCTTAACTACCATGGCGTGTGCTGGCACTCCCTTGATGTGGAAATTGTCCCCAGAAATAGCCATTTCCTATTTCACAAATGAAATTTTTTTGTTGTAGAAATTTATTTCTTGTTCATCCACTGATACCCGCCCCTTGAGAAAATTCTCAGACCACCTCCATGATTCTCACTTCCTTCCCTTGGCTAGATGGAGGTGAACCAGTCTTATTTTGCCACAGAAAAAAAATAATGCATTGAAAATGCTGCAGAACTTCAAGGGCAGACGTGTCTGAATTATTCATGCAATTTATCCTGCCTTCTCTGTTGGAATGCACTGCATAAAGAGCTCAGTCTCTATTTCTGAAGAGCTTCACACGAAAATAGTGAGCATGAATAACCAGACTTATTGTGTGTGAGGCAAGCACCTTGCTGTCTTTCTTTCCCTGGAGTTCATAGCTGTTCCTGCTCTTCCCTCTCAGTCTAATTTGAATTGATGGTCCTCAGGGTTCAGCAAGGCAGGGACTGTGATGTACATGGTTAATGCTCAGTAAACACTCAGTAATTGCTCTAATGATGACCCTAAATTATAGTCAAATGAACCTTTCATCAAAGATGTCAAAATGCTTTGTAACCATTGCATTGAGTGGCTGAAAAAAATCTCAGATTGGAAATTGTAATTCCTACTTTAAAATGCACAAACAGTAACCCAGGAAGGGTAAAAGATCAGCAAAGTCATGTGAGACATGATTACAGAACCACATCCTACTAGAGTTGGAAGGAACCCTAAGGGTCATCTTCTTCAGAGGGGTTCACACACATAGCAATGGAGCCCAGAGCTGCACCTGGCTGCAAGGGATGGAGGTGGGCTTGGGGCTGAGTAGATAAGGATGTGTGTTCCCTAAGCTTTACCTTTACTCCCCATGTCAACCACAGCAACTCTATTTGTTTATTATAAGGTGCTTCTGAATAAGGTTTCCTTTTAAGAGAATATTCCAGCGTTTTTGTTTCATTTTATGTGAACATTGCTGGTCTACTTCCATCCCCTCATTTTAAGGTCATGTGAACCAAGCGCCAACAAGAGAGATGCCTTCGCAGGGTCAAGTGCTCAGCTAGAGCAGAGCCAAAACTAGAACCGAGAGAGCGAGATTCCTCTTTCTGAACAGCACCCCTTGCTCCTAAATCTACTTTAAAGTCTCAACAAAAGCTCTCATGTTTCCCTTTTTGTGTTTCCAGCCTTGGAAACAAAATTGATGCAATTTTAATAGGAATAAAACTCACGGTAACAACGAGTTATCCTAAGCATGGGGGAGCATGTTTCCTAATCTCCATGTTCTAGAAAACTTTGAAACCAAACATTGCTCATACTACAATCTGAAAATTTGGAAAATAATGATATAATAATTATAACTACATTAACATAATTGAGCCTGTAATAGCTGCCAGGAATTTTTTAAGGGCTTCATTCATTCCATTTCATCACAATAACCCTACCATGGAGATACAATGTACGAGGAGGAACCAGGCACACACTGGCGTGCCACTCACTACTTATGTACTCCATATTGGAGACCTCACATTTTATATGTATTGACTATCTGTGATAAAACTTGTGTGGTTCTGGCACTGAAGAAGCTTTTTAGATTCTCTGCAGATCAGAGGCTTACCCAGTTGGTGGCTTCAAACATTTTGATGTCCAGAGGGTCTCCCTGGATGGTCTCATCGAGAAGGATCAGAGAGTGACAGCTGGCCATAGCGGCACACAGTGGGCCCCAGGGCAAGGCCCTGCCCGAGGCAAAGCTGTGCACTTCCTGGAAGCTAAAGTAGAAAGGGGAAAGGGCTTCAGTACAATTCTCCATCCAAAATGGAGCTTCCAGAGGTGACTTTTTTCAAAGAAATTTTATATGCTTTGTTATATTACATGCCCACTCTCCGGTCCCCCCAAATGATTAGTGCTTCATTCAGCTATCATCCTTACATGAGTTCCGTGAGATGAGCAAGGTCTTTGAGGTTCTTTCAAGCTCTTTCTTTCCTCTTTTCTTGACTCCTTCTCTGGCATGGATTTAATTCCAGAGGTATGGAAGGAGCTAGAAGAATCACCTTTAATTCTAAGCACATCTACTCCCACTCCAGTTATGACCACTTCATTTCCAACGCTGTGAGACACAGCAGCCTCACTCACGCTATGGCTATCTGTGTACAGCTGTATCTCCCTCATTAATCCTTCAGGGCAGCACTATGTCCTCTGTATTTCTCCAACATATTTGATGTTTGCCCAACATGAGACAGTCAAAAATGTATGAGTGAATAAATGAATGAGTAGGTACTGAAAACCTGAAGGAGCATAACTGTAAAGAAATATACCTTAAAAAACATTTTTTACAGGGACACTGCATTCCCCTCTTCCACCCTGGCATCGAGTGCATCATATTGCAGTCATCACTACCATCACTTCCTACAGAAAGTGTCTTCACCTAAAACCTACTGAGATACAACTCCAATGTCACATGCAATGTGCTTTCATGTCCTCAAGTTCAGCCTCTGGCTCATTAGAGGTCTGTCCTCTGCAAGCTGTTGTCAGTCCCTTCTTAACTGTGAAGCACAGTAGATGGCCCAGAGAGCAGCTCTTCCTAGGAGGACTTCTGATGGCAGAAGGTGCTCCCTGAACATTGAGGCAAAATGTGTTCCTTGGAGCCAGTCAGAATCTACTTGTTCTCCCTCCTCCATGTGTCAACTTTTGTGGACCGGCTGGGCTATGCCCTCTCTTCCCCTCCCTTCCTCTGGGGTTACACAAGGACCTCTAGCTGTGCCTTCAATATGCAGTTTGCAGACCATTCACCTTTCTGGTTAGTTTCTTGAAAAAGTTGTTATTTGTCATAGTTTGCCTTAAAATGTGGTCTTGAGGATCAGACTATTATTTCTCGTGATATGGACACTGTGTTTCTTTAAATACTGCCTTGGGTTGCTCTAGCCTTTTGTTCTCGGAAGCAAGCCTCCACGTCACAGTGTTAACTCCTAATCCAGCCGTATTTCTTCCTGGCTTCTTCATTCAAGCTTCTCTAAGAGTTCAAAAGCTCCAGGCTGATTACCGACCCTATTGATCCTATCTATTATTATATATGAAAGAATCAAGTTATCTTAGTGGTTTACAACAGCCCCGGGTATTTTAGTAAACATGTAAAAGGAAGAAACCACTGGCACTGTGATTAATGTGGAAGCTTAAGCTCACACCGAAAAGAAACGTTGATCATGGAAAAAGGAATCTTATTTTTAAGACGGCACACAGTGTCATCAGTATGTAATTCTGAATTCCTGAGATTGGGTCAGACTCTGGTTTACGCAACAAAGAAACTCTCTGCCATCCCTGGCCTTGTACTTTTATTTGAATGCCTGTCATTTATCAGGTTCAGGTGGCCCAGGTAGCGTGCCAATGGTTCTGTAAGTATCTGGCACACTGGGCAAGCCCTTTCTGGAAAAGATAAGAATTACTAGAGCTCACCTTTTATAAGAAGATATTTAATAGCCAAATCTCAGGTGCTTACTTCTTACCTAGGACTCCATCTGTTTTCTTTCATGTTATGAATTAAATTTGGCAATATTTTTAACATTTTAAATTGTTCTTTTAGTCATTTGAAGCCAACTTTCACCCTTTTGAAGGAAGGCAGGAATAAAGAGTAATGGGCCTGTTAATCAATGGCCTAAATATTATATCAATTATTTTTATTTAAATTTGACAAATTACATTTAGAAATAAAAAGTTTGATAAATAAGTTTGATGTCAAGTCAGCAAGTAGAACTGCACTCAAAGGATGGGACACATTTAGTTCATTTTAGGTAAGCAAACCCACTGTGCATCTGTCTACTCTGTGTGCCCGGTAGAGTGATACGGCACTGGGGACACGAATGTAAATAAGAAATAGACTGCTCTCAAGACGCACATATATTTTAATAAATGCATACAGTTTTTGTAGAAGCCGAAACAGAAAAATATTAATGAACAAGGAGACCAGGTATATACCCAAATCTATCTTCAAGGGAAAATAAAAGGAACTTAAGAAAGTTTATACTTATAAAAGGCTTCTTCTGTAGACAAAAGCGGTTAGAAGTACCCAGATTAACTTCTTTAACCCAGGAAATAGAATTGTTTATAAATATTTTATATTCTTGTTTTAATGTGAAAATGTATTAGACACTTGTGATTGGAATATTTTGTGGATAAATTGTTGTCTGCATGATGCAGAACAACTGCTATGGGCCTTTTATGAATAAAATGCTTTGTAAGTAAGAAGTACCTTCATCAAAAAAAGCAAAAGGTTAATGCCAAATGTTTCCTGTTGCCATCACGCTGGAGGTGGCAGTGGAGGGAAAAGCAGGCAGAGGCTGAAGCCAGGCGCGGCCGCCAGAGGGCCTCGGGGAGACCCGCGGACCTTCAGGGCGGGCTGAGAGCTGCCAAGGGGAGCCCGCAGGCAAAACGCGGCCTTCTCCCAACCGGACTGCCGAGGAAATGGGCACACTGGCTGCAGCCCCGCGGGCGTGCCTCTCGGCGATACTGACGCTCGGTACACACAGTGAGCACGGTGGCCTTCCCTCTAGCACAATGAAGGCTTCAGTTTGTTCGAGGACCGTGGCCTCCCTGAAGAGCAGTGCCCTAGAATTGTCCCAGTTAGGTTCGCTGGGCCAACCTCGGGCCCCTGACTAGCATGCTGCCTGCAAATTATATTTTAGCAAGGATTTGAACGCAGGGTCAAAACTCCTTCATCTCCTGGGTTTGCGTGTGGCGTGTGGCAGGGGCTGCGGTGGGGTGTGGTGGGGCAAAATATGTTTTAGTGCAAAGTATTAGTGGACGTATTTGAGGCAAAATTACATGAAGCTACGCTGGCTCCACTGCTCACCAAAGCCAAAGCTGAAATGTCTCTATTATTAGTTTTCATATGAAAACACAGAGTTCTGGGAGTAGAGAAGCTACAGTGCATTTAGTCCAGGGTACTGTGGACAATAAAGGGGTTCTAGGAAAGGTAACCCACAGGTGATCTGGTCCTAAATTCCTAACTGGGCAGGTCATGGTGGATAGTCAGGCCCCAGACCTGCAACTTCTTTAGTAAAAGGTTTATCTTTGCCTTAAGCAAGCCATTATCCATTGTTTCTGTGCATCCAGTTAATGCACCTTTGTAAGAAGCCTTTGAAGTAACCACCCTCAAAAAAACACAAAATCTTGTGAACTATCCTGTACCAATCCCTGCCTTGCTTTCCCCACCTCCATGTAGTCTTCCTATGTTCCCTCCTTAATTTCAAACACATAAAAGAAACTACAAACTGTCACTCTCCGGAGCATTAGAGATCTTGCTTCTCAGCAGTTGTCAGCTTTGGCTCAAATAAACTCATAAAACTTCTCTACAAGTTTGGATGTTTTTACGTCGACAGTACTCACCCATTCTTATCGCAGGGCACGACTCCCCAGAGATCCAAGCCCTCCCTTGTTAAGGTGCCTGTCTAAACAGAAACGAGCACTCAGTTTACTCTGAAGATCTAGTTCCCCTTTGGAAAGACTAATAAGGTATGTTTTAATTGAAAAATATATGCCATAAAATTTTATAGAGATCAGCACTTCAAGCAAGAACAGTACAGTAAGGTGGGTATCTGGACCCCTGGGGGAAGCTTTGATGAGCTCACAGCAGTTTATGACAAGCTGGCACTTAATCACTTTATACTTTAATGTTCTTAGCAATAAAAAGAAGAACCCCGTTTCTGCCTTACATATTTCAGAGGCTTGTTTTGAGGTTCTTAGGGCAGACTAAATGGATGGGAAAGTTCTTGATAAGCTTATAAGAGCTATAAAATGGATGAATCCCAATTTTTATAGCACAAGTTAAAAGTTTGTCATCAGAAATAAGTAATGGGACTAGAAGAATTTTTTTATTGTTCTAAAGAAATGGTTTGCTGTTTGACATATATTTGGTTAAAAGGTGCTTGTTGGTATTTTTCTACATGCAGTGTAACGATGAAGATTTATCTGGGTTAAAATACCAGCTGTGTGGTCTCAGCAAATTGCTGAATTTCTCTAAACATCAGAGCCCTTACCTATAATATGGTTATAATCATATAGGGTCATTGTGAAGATTAAATGAGATAATACAATAAAGTGCTTAATTTAACGTCTGGCATAGAGTAAGAGCTGATAATAATGAAAATTACTCATAATTATTATTTATTTTATATTCAAATTCTTGTCACAATTATCTCTCCCACCCCATTTCTTTTTCCAAGGCTAAGGAAAATATGATTTCATAAATAAAACATCTTTCCTTATGATGCTAGTTTGATCACAAAATAATACTGAAATGGTGGCAAGAGCCATATTAACCTTCTGTCCTTGGTAGATTGCTCAACAGTCAAACAATTAGATAACACAGCTCTGATCTCATTAATTCTGTGCAATCAAAAATCTTCAATATACTGTTTGATGGGTACAGATTTTATGTTTGGGAAGGTGAATGAAATTATGGAGATGGGGGGGGTGGTGGTCGCACAATTTGAATGCACCTAAAGCCACTTAAAAAGGTTAAAATGGTAAATTTTATGTTATGTATATTTTGCCACAATAAAAAATGTCAAGAAAAGGAAAGGGAACAATAAAAAATAAAAACCTTCAATGGTTTCCCACTGCCTAAAGAGTATGTAAAAATTTCTTAGCCAGACATTCAAGGTCTATAAACACCCTTTCCCATTACTAATGTCCTGCTCTTGTCAAAATCACACTTTATTGCTCTCCTGACTCTATGCCTTTGCCCATATTCAACTGCTTCCAATGCCTTTGTATTGTATATATTTTTTAATGTTTTTATAATGTTTTGACATCTTAAAAAATCTTCCTAACTGGAGAGAGACCCCCTCTCTGGGGCTGGAGATTCTTAGAGATGGCAAGGGACTCAGGCAGGAGCATGTCTTTGATATGCAAACTAGCCAAACCTCCTGTATCAGTCACATTCCCCAAGAGATAATATTCCTCTTCCTTAAGCATCCCAGGGCCAGGTACCAAACAAGTAGGGACCATCCCTACAGCCCAAAGCTCTCCAAAATCATTCGAACAAGCCAATCATCAGTTGTTTACCCTGCCTTGTCTTGCGTTTCCTGCAGAAATCCCAGTAAAGGCCATGGCCTAAGCAGTTCCCTCCCTCCTGCTTTGCTTCCTAATCAAAGCCTGGCTTTCTTCCTGTGGGCCTGCATGGTGAGCTATGCCTCACCTTTCCAGGGGGACTGTGAGTAACATTGACCTTTCCCTGTCACTACTCAGTCACCTTTATAAATTAAGACCCAGACACAAAACCTCCCGTCATTTCCCTCTTATCCTCTCACTGCTCCCACCTTCACCCCAGCATATGTGTATACAGACTAGAAGAACACCTTCAAGAGAAGGTGGAATAGAGGCTGGCTGGGAGTAACTGCCATATCATCAAGGATGACTTTAAGCAATATATTGCAGATGCGAAAAGATAGTAAGGGTCTGATGGGGGCTTTATTGTAACCAAGTTTCACAGTAAAGCACAGCTAAATAAAGTCTCCCTTTTTCCATTCATTCATTCATTCAAAAGTATTTATTGAGCACTGACTATACCAGGCAATATTCTTAACATTAGGGATACAGTAGTAACCATAGTAAAAGGTTTAAATTTTGTTCTCTGAGGGTTTTGGTGATAGACAGAATGCTATTTTAGTTAATTGTGTTTCATCGACTGTTGGAGCTAGAAGGATCTTAAAATATTCACTAATGCAGTGCCTACTGTTCCTTCTCCAAACCCTAGAATCTGAGAGCTCAAGAGACATCTTTCCTAGGTCACACAGCCAACCAGGATAAAGTGAAGCCAGATACCCACATCCTATGTTTCCTGCCTCATGGGGCTGTAAAGCACCAACACAGAATAACAAAAATGGGAGTGACAGTGAGGACAAAATACACATACCTTGTCAAAGCAGACAAGGTTTAATTGCCCACAGACATTGATTCTCTGGGGGCTGATGCAAAAGATGCCTCTCTTCTTCAGCCTCCTCTGGGCATAGATAATGCCTGTGGTCAGGGCGGCAGGCAGAGCAGGAGGAACTGCAATTGTGATGACATCCAGGGCTTTCTTTGCCACCTCCCCGGGAGCTTCCTGGAAGACAAGTCACTCTTTCACTATTACAGATAAATGGGGCACGAACAGCTTTATGAATATGATTTTTTCCTTCTTTTTGTTTACTTCTTTAGGTCAAATTTCTAGAAATAATATGAAGCAGTTCAAACCAGGGTCAAAGGGTATGAACATGTTCTGGCTCTCAAAACATTTTGCCAAAGTGCAAAGAAAAAGTTTGTAACGATTCATATGCTACCAGCAGAGAACCATGGACCAATTGGCCATATACCCTCACCAACACTGAGCATCTGGGTTTTAATTAAAATTCCTCATTTCATAGCTACAAAATACTATATTACTGGAATAAATATATTCTCAGATTGAAAATAGTGTAAGGAAATAGTGTGCAAGAGTAGAAGTATGTTGATATCTCAATAAACAAAATGTTTTATCAGATCTAATTGTTATTATGGACCTTGGTGATCAATTGCTTATATTGGAGAGCTGGGAGTCTATAGGCCAGTTTTGGTGTTTGGCTTTGTTTCCCAGGTTTATAAACCACACCATAGATTAAGGTCAACATGTAGAGTATAAAACAGACATGGCTAAGTGTATATCCTCATGTTGTACAAAAACAAAAGCAGCTTACCCCACTGAGTACGTAGACACACAAAGTATAGATCATCCCAATGGTGGCAGTCCCTATGAGGCACAGGAGGAACATGATGGCATCCCTGTAGAGCTTAAAGTTTATGGGCTTGGGATACAAGATGGATCTCACAAGGTCCCCCTTTGCAGTGTTGAATCCTGAAATGGTAAACACACACCTCACCCTCTCAGGATGACAAATCCTACTGCTGGTGCTCTTCTAAACCTCAACATTGCTTTATTTTCTCTAGAGATTTTAAACGGTGTTTAAACCCAAATACAAGTAAAGGATAATTGGGAAAATATCTCAGTGCTAGAATGGAAATATCTATTTCAGAGCCTATCACTCTGGCCTTCCTTCCTTCCTTCAATTTCAATGCATCCCAGAGATAAGAAAGCACTATACTGGGAGCAGAGCACAGTTTTTCCAAATATAACTTCCTTTTAAGGAACTGACTCATGAGTATGCATGCGCACACACGCACACACACACACACAGAAGTCACTTGAATTTAAACTAAATGGCCTAGTAAATACTGATGGACTCAATTTCTAATACTTCTCAATGTCAAGTTTTCAGTTGCTAGTCCTACCTAGAAAGAACTTGGGATTTGAGGTTAGAAGACCTGAGTTCTATGTCCAGCTCTGCCAGTTCCTGGCTATATGGTTTAAGTTCACCTAAATTGTCTGGGCCTGAGATGACTCATGTACAGAGGAGAGACGGTAGGCATCTTTGTTCTGCAAGTATGATATGTGCAAATAGTTTATAAACTACAAAGCACATAAATAGTAATATTGTAGTCAGTATTACTATTTTTTAAAGGCATATACCATAGTTCAATTCACAGTTAAAATATATAAATTTAATATATTTGGTTTGTTATCTAAAGATTGCTCCTTACCTAATAAATTTAATACACTAGACAAACTGAACGAAAATATTTTATTAAAATAACAAACTGGAAGGAAGAGATGCTAACTAACCAGTCTGCAGTACCACTGCTCTCGCAGGCCCGGAGCAAGCCCCCTTGGCCTGGATCACCTCTGTTCCACAAAAGAGGACATGCCGCTTGTAATCCACATCGCTCTGTGTTCTCCAGGGCGCAGAGCTATCCGTCTCGGGTAATGGAGTTTTAGTGACTGGAATGCTTTCTCCTACAGAAAACAAGCAATTCATTTGTGAGGCGAGGTGCCTTAGCTCATTTAAATCACGCATGCATCCTATAGTAGATGTTTGTTGCAAGCCTGCCATGTGGCAAGAACAACCCTAGACATTGGAAATACAAGGAGAAACATAGTGCTTGTTTCTAAGAGGTCTGTAGTCCAGAGAGGAACACAGGCACGTAAACAAATAAATATAATGCCATATTATAAATACTACGAGTATTATCAAATCAAACATCGATGCTGAAATCGGCTGGAAATAATCACGTAGAGCGTAGCAAAGCACTGTGACCTTAAGCAAGTTATTTCTCCTCTCTGGACCTCAGTTTTCATATCAACAAGATGCAATGACTCCTAAGTGTCCTCCCCGCCCAGCATGCTATTTATAAATGAACTACAGTTAGCGCAAAATACCCAGATTTGCCAAATCTTGCATCATCAACTTTTTCGACATTTTCAAGCCAAGCAAGGAAGAGCTTGGATTTTTTAACTCTGTGGATTTCAAGGTGTTCTTAAATGTTTTTAAACCCTCCAAGTTACCTGAAGACAAATTTTATATAAAAATAGTAAACATAAAAATAACATAATTCTGAAACATCTAATGATCTCTATAGCCTTTTAAGGTAAAATGACAGGGTTGTAACAACCCTTGGTTCAAGAAGGAAATGCTAAAGACTCAAAAAGTGATGACTGTATCAAACTTAGTACACAGAAAGCAGCTTTGCACTGAACTCTCAGCTATATCCAGGGCAGAACTGTTAATGAGATTTGTGGGGATAGGAAGGGCCCACAGCAGCCCCACACTTAGCGTTTGTCATTCAGGAAGAGGAGGAGCCTGGGAGCACTGGGGAGGCTGAAGAAGTGAGATAGAACCACACCTGTCAGCATGCCTTCATTCACCACACAGCTGCCATCAATCAGAATGGCATCACAGGGCATTTGCATTTTGTTCCCTGTCAAAATTAATAGATCTCCTGGGACCAGGAAGCGTGATTCCAGCTCTTGGACTCCAGCTGAAAGTGTAAGAAGACAGAGTCAAGTCAGTTATTTTTCCCACAAAAACACAGTCCACTGTCTACCTAAATTAGAAATCAATGAAAAAAGCAAACAGGACACTTAAAAAAAGGAAGTTATTCCTCAACATTGATTCAAAATCCAGAAACAATAAGAAAAAAAGCAATAAATTCAAATTACATAAAATAAGAAACCTTTGTGAGGCAAAAAATAAATAAGTAAGCAAAAAAACACTAATTACAAATTCAGAAAGAACTTAAAGTATAGACAAAAGACTAATGTTCCTAACATATACGGTTCCTAAAAGAAGAGATGCATAGCAAATGACTGTATAGCAAAATTAATGAGATGTTAACAGACAGTTCACATACACACACACACAAATTGCAAGGGGCATGTTAAACATTTGAAAAGATGTTTTTACTCATAATCAGAGAAATGAAAATTACTTCCATCTTTCCTTCCTGCTTTCCTACCTTCCTTCTTTATTCCTTCCTTATTTCCTGCCCTCCAAAGCTAAAAGGGGTTAAACAAGATAGACATCCATGCAGGGGACTAGGTGAGGTGGGGATGAGGGTGGAAGCCTGCTGTGGGTGTTGGAACCTGAAAAGGATGGCCTGGTTCAGGGTGTCAGAGGCCAGGGAGGGAGAAAAGGACCTCCAGAGTGGCAGTGGCTTGGTGCCGGATGTTGGAGTTGGAGCATGGGAGTAGGGGAGGGGACATCAGAAGTGATGGATGATGCATTACATCCAGGTGAGACTGATACAGTAATTAGATATAAAGGGGCTTGTGAGAACCAGGTTTCTCAATGAAGCAAGGAAGTTACAAATACAAACCAAAAAAAAACTAGAATGAACTCTGTGGTCTCCATAGAATCGAAGACAAAAGTATAAACTGATGATTTTCAACAGATAGAGAAGTAATATAGATGTAAATGGCAATCCATTAATACAGAATGAAAGATAAAATTATAAAATCACCATTTAACAACTATCAAAGTAATAATTAATCTAGCCAAGAAACACCAATGTATAATAAAACTAGTGGGTAAAAATTTGATGAGGATGATTTACTTATATAGTCTCAAAGTATCTCTTACCAAAATAATTACTAATTACAAAGAGAAAAAGTAAATTTACAATAGAGAAACCTGGCAGACACCATTTAATTAAGTAATCTAAGTAAATATCACTACTAATAGGACAAATTTAAAATATGTACCACATGAGAGGAAGCAGTGAGAACTCAACGTTACTTCTGTGATATTCCAGCTAAAAAATCCATAATCTGAATTTAACTATGAGAGAACATCAAACAAATCCAAGTTGAAGGACATTCTATGAAATAACCAGATCAAAGAGTCAAGGTAATAAAAGTCAAGGAAAGATTGAAGAAGATTAAAGAGACATTGCAAATAACACTACTGTGTAATCCTGAGTCCTTTCCTATAAAGAACATGATTGAGACCATTGGTACAATTGGAATAGTTCTGAGCATTAGTTGGCATTAATATATCAATATTCATTTCCTAATATTAATATTTGTACTGTCATTTATATAGAAGAATGTCCTTGTCTTTAAGAAACATACACTGGGAGATTAAAGATGGGGTGGACTGAGTGGAAGCTACGCTGACACTCTACCAGGACCAAACTGGGATTACGACTAAAATATAGAAAAATCATCCTGAATAATCAACTGCAACTAAAGATGAGCTGGAGAGCACCCTCATAACCAAGGACCTAAAATGGAGACTAAATAGAGACTGGTAGGAAGTATGGAGGCACAAGAAGGCAAGCTGGGCTCCCACAGGCAGCAGCTGAAGGCCTGGAGGGATAGCTCAGCTGTGGGGGGGCTCCCACTGAGGATTCTGGGGCCTAAATCCCAGGCTGGGCTTCCCAGCCCAGAGCACCAGAACTGAGAAAGGTGCCCACATAACATCTGCCTGTGTAAAGCAGCTGGGTTTCTGTCTACCGGGGAGAGAGGGCTGGAAATGCAGGAACCCTCTTAAAGAGCCAATGCACAAAATTTAATGTGCAGCCACTCACCTTGGGCTCCAGCAGAGGGAGGGCAGAGTGGACTGGATCTATGTGAGAAGAATCTAGGGCTGTGGGCTCTGGAGACAGAGCTCAGAGGACACCCCTCTGGATTCTTGTGCCAAGTCACTCCCCCATACTGCAGAGGCAGACATTTACCTTCCAAGCAGCTTTGGCCTGAGGGGAAAGCAATTGTCCCACCCTGATGGAAAACCTCTCATCCTACTCAGTGGAGTTTCTATAGCTTGAGGCTCATTAAGAGAATCAGATTAATCAGCCTGCAGGCAGAGGCAGGCCTCAGAGTGCTTTGAGTCTTTGCCTGATCTGCTTCTAGACCTTGGCCTTGGAAAAGCAGGCTTTTGTGTGCACCTTGGTCTTGTCCAAATGCACCCAGCCCCAACGGAGAACCTCAAGCTATGGGTTGTTGATAACTCCAAACAGGGTACTCAAGGCCAGTCACAATCAGCATCTGGCATTGGCTTGCACCAGAGAACTTCCAAAAAGACTGAAAGTCCTAGCAGGTTTACCTAATACATAAAAGCAAACCCAAATAGGCAGCCAAAATGGGGAGACAAAAAAACGAGCCCCAAAAGAAAAAACAAGAGAAGTCTCCAGAAAAAGAGCTAAATGAAATGGAGATAAGCAATCTATCAGATATAGAGTTCGGAATACTGATTATAAGGATGCTCAACAGCATGAAAAAAGATATGGAAACTATGAAAAATAACCAGTCAGAAATGAAGAATGACATAGCAGAAATAAAGAATACACTGGAAGGAATAAACAGCAGATTAGAGGAAGCTGAGGATCAGATCAGTGAATTAGAAGACAGGTAGAAAAAAATCACTCAATCAGAGATCCAAAAAGACAATTAAAAAACAGGAGAACTGTCTAAGGGAGCTTTGTGACAACATGAAACGTAACAATATTCAAACCATAGGAGTGCCAGAGGAGGTCGAAAGTAAGCAAGGGTTAGAGAACCTGTTTGAAGAAATAATGGCAGGAAACTTCCCTAATCTGATGAAGGAAAATGTCATACAAGTTCAGGAAGCACAGAGAGTCCCAACAAGAAGAACCCAAAGAAGCCCATACCCAAACATATCATAATTAAAATGTCAAAAATTCAAAACAAAGAGAGAATATTAAAGGCAGCAAGAGAAAAGCAATCTGTTACTTACAAAGGAGCTCCCATAAGGCTGTCGGCTGACTTCTCATCAGAAACTCTACTGGCTAGAAGGGAATGACATGAAGTATCCAAGGTAATGCAAAACAAGGATCTGAAACCAAGACTACTCTATCCAGCAAGGCTATCATTCAAAATAGATGGTGAAATAGTGAGCTTCCCAGACAAAAAATGCTAAAGGAGTTTATCACCACCAAACCAGCATTGCAAGAAATGTTAAAGGGACTGCTATAATAATAAGAAATAGAAAGAGAAACATAAGCATAAAGAATTAAAATGGCAATAAATAAGGACCTAGCAATAATAACCTTAAGGACTTTAAAGGAGAGGTCAACAGCAATACAGCCATAGTCATGGACTGTAATACCCGACTGACTTCACCGGATAGATCTTCCAGACAAAAAGTCAACACAGAAACAGTGACTAAATGGCACACTAGATCAGATGGGTTTAACTGATATTTATAGAACATTTCACCCCAAAGCAGCAGAATATACATTCCTCTCAAGTGCACATGGGTCATGCTCAAAGATAGACCACATGTTAGGACACAAAACCAGTCTCTACAAGTCCAAGTAGGTTGAAATCATATCAAGCATCTCAGATCACATTGGCATAAAATTAGAAATCAACTACAGTAAAAACACTCAAAAACATTCAAACACATGGAGGCTAAATAGCATGTTATTAAACAATGAATGGGTTACCAATGACATCAAGAAAGAAATAAAAAACTTCCTAGAGAAAATGAAAATGAACACACAACAACCCAAAATCTATGGGACACAGTGAAAGCAGGCCTAAGAGGGAAGTTCACAACACTACAGGTCTACCTCAAAAAGCAAGAAAAATTTTTAGTAAACTATCTAACCCTACAACTTAAAGAATTAAAGAGTTCCCCTGTGAAGCTGTCCAGGTAAGGGCTTTTGTTCGCTGGGGTTTTTTTTTTATTACTGCTTCGATTTCATCAGTTGTTATTAGCCTATTCAGGTTTTCTGATTCTTCCTGATTCAGTTTTACATGATCTCACTCATGTGTGGAATCTAATAAACAAAATAGACTGAGGAACAAAATAGATCCAGAGACATAGAAGCATGGAACAGACTGATGAACTCGGGGAATGAAGGGGTGGGGGAGGGGGGTTGGAGAGATTCATCAAAGAACATATGCATATATGTATAACCCATGGACACAGACGATAATGTGGTGAAGACTTGAGGGTGGATGCGAGTGGAGGGGCTCAATGGGGGGAAAAAGGGGAGATATCTGTAATATTTTCAACACTAAAGGGGAAAAAAAGAAATACACACTAACATATGGGGGTTATGGAGCCACATGTCAGCAACTTATTCTCGAATGGTTTAGGAAAAAAGTAATATGAACTATTCTTGCAACAACTCCATAAGTTTTAAGTTATTTCCTAAAAAAAAGACAAAAAGAGAAATATACATGAGATAACATTGCTCACCTATCTGATTAGAAAAATGTAAAAGTTTGCCAGCATATTCTGCTGGCAAGACTGTGAGGAAACAGGCACTTTCACACATTCCTGGTGCAAATGCAAACTGGTACAAAGTCTAAGGAAAGAACCTTGGCAATATCTATCTTTTAAAAGTGCAAAGGCATTTATTCTATAACTGAGCAATTTTACTTCTCAATATCTACACCAAAGATAGACTGGCAAAGGTGTGAAAAGACCAAAAAAAGTATAAAAAGACATATATGCACAAGGCTTTTTTATTACAGCACTATTGGTACTAGTAACAAACTGAAGAGGAAAAAAAAAATCCTTCAATAGAGAACTGATCGAGTGAACAGTGATTCCTCCACACAAGTCTGTATTAGGCAGCTGAAACAACGAATGAAGAATATCTACATATCTTTCTATGAAAGGGTCTCTGGGAAACATAGTCAAGTATGTAAAACATACACACCAGGAAATATATGTTAAATGTGTATGTTACACTCTTGTTATCTAAAAAGCAGTAGCTAAATATGTCCTATTCTGTAAATATATTATATAGCTATAAATATTATATATAATTTGTTTGTATTTTGAAATGTAACAATGGACCACAAACAAAAATGATAACTATAGAGAGAATGAGAACATAAGGTAGAGAGAAAAGGGATAGACTAGAGTCACCTGAATGTCCTCTGTCTTAAGGATTTAACTTTCAAACCATGTATATATTTTATATAATATCTACACAAACTAATACCAAAGTAAATTTGGAAAGCTAACACTAAAAGTCTAAAGCAAAATGAATGAGATGAACCTATCATGTTGTTGGCATAACCATACACAAAAGAAATATTTTGAGAGACTTTAAAATATGATTTTTTATAAGTCAGTCCTCTCATGTTTTTATTTATTTATTAAAATATGATTTTTTTTAAAAAGTATAATTTCACTGAATATTCTTAATAGTACATCACAAACAGGAAAACAAGAACTTAAAAAAATCTTAAAGTGCTTTTAGGAATCATATGTTGCTGGGTGTCTTGGTTTGGTATTCTGATATTATTGTGTATAACAGGGTGAGGCAAATAAGTAATTTGTTGCTGTTATTGAGAATTGGGACTTCAGGTATGGAGAAAGGAGAGACAGTAGTAGTACAATCAATAAAGGAAAGTAAAAAACCCATAGTTCTAAACTTGAATCGGAAATGTCAGTATGAACTCACAATGTATTTTGCCTACGCCTAGAAACAATTAGTAACACCACAGAAATGACCACTCCTGATGCTCTGATTGAGGTCTCTAAGTACCATACCTAAGAGCTCCTTCGAAAAATGGGTGTGTCTCAGTTTGGAGCAGGAATTGTTCAAAATGAGTTTGGAATACCTCGTTATACCAGAAATCACTAAAACATTCAAAGACTACTAAGATCATGTCAAAAGAACTCAGGAGCCAACCTAAAGAAGCTCTAAATGGTTGAAGATGGGACAATTTCAGCAAGAATAAGAACTGCAATAGATGGAAATGTATCAACCATGTTTACCATTATACATTCACAATGACACTCAAAAAAACCTTTGAAAATGCTAGAGGATCAACCCGTTATTTTGATTGCTGATAAATAAAGAGGAATAGCCAGACTCATAGAGAACAGGCTGACTGGGGGGGGGGGGGGGGGGGGCAGGGCTGGCTTTGGGGGGTGGAGGCATTGAGCAAAAAAGGAAAAGAGAAAAAGCTCATGGACATGGACAACAGTGTGTTGATTGCCTGGGGAGGGGAGGTCGGGGGAAGTGGAGGAAGGTATAGGGGGAGTAAATGGTGAAGGAAGGAGACTTCACTTGGGCTGGTGAACACATAATACAGTGTACAGATGATGTATTGTGGGGGGGGGGAATGTGGAACGACTGGAATCATTGTTGGTGGGTATATAAAATAGCACAACCACTTTGGAAAAAAGTTTGGCATTTTCTTTAAAAGGTAAACATTTTTTTCTACTACATGATCCAACCATTCTGCAGTTATGTATTTTCGCATAAAAATGAAAGTGTATGTCCATACAAAGACTTGAACCCAAATGTTCATTGTGGCATTATTTGTAATAGCCCAAAATTAGTAACAACCCGAATTTCCATCTACAGGTGAGTGGATGAGCAAATCCATGCAATGGGATTCTACTGAGGAATAAAAAGAAGTGAACTATTGATATACTTAACAAAATGGATGAACTTAAAAATATTTATAAACTTTAATCCCAATAAAATTAACCCAAAATATATTATGAAAAACAAAATATGGATACTGTACAATACCATTCATATAAAATTGTAAACATGAAAACTGGGAGCCTGCTGATGGGGGTAGGAAGAAAGTGGTTGAGAGAGAAGATTACAAACAGGCACAAGGCAACTTTGGGGGGGCAATGAATAGCCATTATCGTTATCTTGGTGATAATTTCATGGGTGTGTACACAGTCAAAACCAACAATTTGTATACTTTAAACATGTTCATTTCATTCTATGTCAATTTTACCTCAATAAAGTTGGTTTTTTTAAGGTAAGAAGATCTCCAGTTTCTCATCTCTTTAAGTAAATGCACAGGAAAAGATGAAAAGAGAGTAGCAGGAACCATTAGAAATACAAATTTAAATCTTCTGATTCCATATGGACAACACATAGATCTAAAATAATGGGACTTACCTTTTCTCCCACATACAGAGACTGTAATGCTATTATGTGACTCAACTAGACGGTGGAGTTTTACAGATTGCTGAAAAGAAAGGAAAATAGAAAAAGGCTTATTTATTTCAGGATAAGTCCCAGGTATTATTCAGTAAAGCACTAGCCTTCTTTAAAGATGGAGCACTATGTTGTGTCTTGTGGCCAACTGAATGTACTGGGCACAAACAAGACTGAGTAGCTTATTACTGAATTATCAAAGCATTCAACTTGTGCTCTTCACTCAGCAATTAGAAGTACGCATTCTTTAGTGGAAAGGAATTTCCCAGCATGCTCTTCCACTCAACAGAAGTTTTGATATCCATCAATTTGTGTTTAGTTTTTAAATAGATAAATACTATCAAGAACTTTGATCATTCAGATATATGTTTATACTAAATATCTTCAAGAACTAAGAATTATTTCAGTTTTGGGACATCCCACATTAGAGTTCTTAATCTATAATTTTTAAGGAGTTTGGTGGTCCATACTATTTGCTTATAGTATATATTGTTCTAATAGTGAAATATATGGTACATTAAGAGTGAATCAATGAAAGAAGACAAAAGAAAAATATAATAAAATTATATTTGATTTCACATTTATTAAGCAATTTTGTGTGAAAGACCTTTTACCTGGTTTGAGGGGTGGGGGATTGTTAAGGGTCCCCATTGTTAGTGTGAGTGTGTTTATTCTGATTTTGTCATTTAAGACACTCTCTAAATCTCCTAGTTTTAAATCATTTAAAAGTCTGATCAATATGTCCTAAGAATGATTAATAGAATAGATAAAGTCAAAGACAGAGTATTCTGCTATTAATTCATTTCTTTATTTATTCATACATTCACTCAACATTTATCAAGCAACCTTTATGCTCCCAGGACTATGCTAACAGTCAGGGACACAATAAATGGTCACCAAAAAAATTTTGTTTCTTACAATCAAGAAATTTACAGCCTAATGGGATAAATATATTTAATCAAATAATTATATATATAAATGTATCATTATAATCAGTAATAAGAGGGAAGAAACAAAAGGTGATTTTGGAGCATATATAGCCAATGGAAGCAGTAGCAGTCTTTCTTGAAGAAGTGACATTGAATGAAACAGGTTGTCCGATCAGAGTCTGGAATTCAAAAGAGGTATTTGGACTTGAGATATATATAAATTTAGAAGTCATTAGCATATGCCTTTAGAAGTCATTGATATATGTAGCTGTAAAAATAATGAAAAATCTCTCAATGTACTCATACGAAAAGCCCCTCGAGACATATTATTAATAATAATAAAGCTAGGTAAAAAATAATACAATTATGTTACCTTTACATAAGAAAAAAAGAAAAGCAAAATGTATATATTTGTATTTGCTTGAATTGCCTAAGTTTTTTTTTGGAAGAATGTACACAAAAAAACTAATAAAAGTGATCAAACAAGTGGAGGGGGAGAGGAAGATGGAACACACATGGTATGCAAGGTGGAGTATGCACCTCATTGCATATATTTTCACGTTGTTTCGAGATGCCCACTTTTTAAAACTCCAAGTGGGGGAGGGTAAACTATAAATCAGAATAGAAAAGAGCAATTAGAGAGCATGGTGAGTGTGTTGTCAGTGAAGCCAAAGGGGAAGAGTACTTGGTAAAGAAGCACTGGAGCCGTTAACTGGGTCAAATGCAACCAAGAAATTTAGTGAGATCTGTACTGGGAGTAAAAGTGTCCACTGTGGGAAGGGGACCATAAAATCAGCAAGCAAACGACCAACAACCCAGCAAAAATTAATGGAGCACAGAAATTCAGTTCATAGCAAAAGAAAAGCAAATAGCTTAAAACATGAGCAAGTGCTCAGTTCATAGTGGAAAACATGCTATTAAATTAATGGGATTCTATTTTTGCTTATATTGGCAAAGATAAGGAAAACACTCATCTACTGTTGGGAGAGTGTAAACTGGTATTGTTTAAGGAGTATTTGGGCAACATTTATTAAAGTAATATACCGAAATCATGATTAAGTAATTTCCATTATATAAATTTTATATCTTCATATCAATATAGATATAAACAAGCACACACACGTATACATCTGTTATATACATATATACTTTTATGTGATATAAATTGTATACTTGTAATTTATATATATTTATACATACACATACTCGTAAATGTGTGAAAAGATATATGTGCAAGAATCATCATTGCTACATTGTTTTAATAGCAAAAAACTAGAAACAACCTAATACTCATTAATATAAAACTGGTTTAAAAATTGTGGTACACCTAAATAAAATATATTTGTGCAGATATGGAAAGATATTTAAGATTTATTCAGTAAAAAAATGCAAGTGCAAAACAGTATACATGGTGTATTTCCATCTGTGTAAAACAAATTAATGCATATGTTTTTAATATCACTGAAAGTATACAGAACATCTGGTCCCAGTAGATGCCTCTTGAAAGGGAGCCTGGACACTGGGAGAACTAAAGTGGGAGGAATATTTACTTTTCATTTATACTGTTTTATTCTGTTTGAAATTTTTTAGCATGTCCATATATATTACTCCTTCTATTAAGAAAAAAATAACTAGTTAAAAAAGAAATTTAAAAAAAAAATTAAACTATCTCTGAGCCTTAAGATCATAGTGGTGACCTTAACAAGGGTTGTTTAATTAGAGGCACGAGAGAGGAATCCAGGTCAGTAAAGGTGAACAGCGAGAGGGAGGTGAGTAAGTAATGACACTGTGCATAAAGAACTCAGGAAGTTTTCCTGTAAAAGGCAGAAGAGAGGTAGTGTCATAGCTGAAGGTAAAAGAATGGTCCAGAGAAGGGACTGTTTCATTTGTTTGATTTTTTTTTTTTAAGTTGGGAATGTTTTTGAGTATGGGAGAGGTTTAAGTGCTGATGAGAATGACCTTGTGGAGCAGGAGCAAGAAGGGGTCATCTGTTGACTGAATAAGCCCTCTGAGAAGGCTGGAGAGGATGCTATCTCCCGACCGGCAGAGGGCACTTTCTCCCCTGTAATGAGAGATCAAGGCAGGATGGGGGTGGACACAAGGGTCATGTGGCAGTGGAAAGTGGGGAGTTGAGCAAATTCCTGTTTTATGGCTTCTACCTTTATGAAACAAGCGGTGAAATTAACTGCTGAATCAAGAGGAAAAATGGAACATGGGCAGCTAGGCATCTCAGAAACTTGAAGAGAGATTTGGTTTGAAACCTTAATTTCAAAGAATGAGAGCAGAGACATATAGAAAGATTGCCCAGATGAGGTTGGCATTCATGGTTTACAGCAATCAACCAATCTGCTTTATTGGGTTTTTTTCCAACAGCTCCTATATCCACTGGTGTAACATAAAGAAAGCCATGATACCAATCAGAGCTTTGACAAGTAAGTACCAACAAACAAAAAAGCAAAGAAGTTAATATTATACAGAGACTCTTCCACCTTCCACTCTCCTTCCACCATCTTCAACATCTATCCGGATTCTCCACATATATATTTTCATTGATTCACAATTCATAAATCTTTACATAGGCTTCTGGCTGATCTGCCTGAATAAGCCAAAGAGAGGGCAAAAAGAACTTGAAAGTTCAGGAATTGGGACGTGAGAGAAGAGAAAGGACCAACAGCTGTTGAGCACCAGCTACTGTGCTAGATATTTACAAATGTGCTCTATTTATTATGGAGTGGGCAAGGACTATTTCCTGATTGTCCTTTCTATCAACATTTCAATAAAAGTATTACTGCTCTCTTTCGGAGACTGCAAGACTGGTGGAGAAACTTACCACTCTGAGATCATATACTGCCAGAGCCATGGAAATGATGGACATCAGTATAATGGCAAACGCATATTCCTTATAGTCTTCACTAAACCACAGACAGACACTGAAGAGCTGAAATACGTAAAATGGATTTAAAACCTGTTGGCAGACACAAAAACAAGGGACATATTTAGGCTTCACACTTAGCTATTCATTGACATTTATTTTCATAATCATCTCTATGACATAAAACATCCCACACAATACTCTTATTCTTATTATATTATTCAGCAATTGCCATGTGCCAAACACTGCACTAAGCAACTTCATCTGAATTTTCTCTTTTAGTTCCCCTAATTATCTTTTTAACTAGATGTCATTACTTATCTCCATTGTAAAGATGAAGAAACTGAAACTTAGGTCTTGAGAAACTTGCCCAACGTCACGCAGCTGTGACTATCACAGACCAGGATTTGAACCCAGGCAATCTGGCCCCATGGCACCTTTTTTAATCACTGCTACCCTAATAACTTACCAAGTAGTGCCTCACATATCCTCATGTTGACCATCACAACAGTTGTGGAGGGAGTAGACATGATAATGTGGACATTTGGGAGGGTGAAGTATTAGTTCAGGTTTATAAAGTTAAAATGCTTCCCAGTCTGCTGTTTTCTATGACACAATATCTGCCATAATTGAAGCCATTAAAGCACTTTTAGATGAATGGATGGGTGGAAGATGGTATTTCCTCATAAGTAAAGAGCCAAATGGAAAGTAGTAAGCTGTAACTGAGCATCCAGAACTCTGGAAGAAAGTGGAGGCCAACTCCAACCGTTGTAATCCTGCTTTGGTTGAAAAGGTTTGTGCCCTCATTCAAGTTCCCACCTGTCTGAAACAGGAATGGTGATCATGCCTCCGGTTAGGGACGAAACACACAGCAACTTTGCCTACCACTTTCTCTTGCTTTTCTCATGCCTGAAAGCTTGCTAGAAATATTGAGAACCTTCTTTGAATTTATAAGCTTTTTTTAAGGCAAGGAGGGGTGGAGGTGAAGTGCAGGAGAAAATCCAGAATATAGCTATGTGGATATAGGTTCATAATAATCACTATTAAATGAAAAAATAAGCCCAGTGATAGAGCCAAAGAGGAAAAATTCAGCTCCAGAAATGATGACCAACTCTTCTTTTCCTTCCACACACACTTTGAGATCAGTAGAACTAAGAAGGCCGAACAGGTATTTTTCTTTCCTACTATTTTGGATGCTGAAGAAATTGTATATGTTTCACATAAGAAAAGATAGGTTTTCAAATTTTTATTATTTTTTTTTGTTTTACAAACTTGAGACAGACTAAGAAGCAAAGACTTAAAAAGAAAAAGAATTTGTGTTTATCTAGTCAGTAGGAGGTTAAGTAGACACATGAGCATCTTATACTGTGTCAGGCAATGTGTGCAAAAGATGGACTTCAAGAAAAGTTAGAAAGAGATATAAAGAAAATATGCTTGTCATTCTTTGAAAATATCCCAAATTACAGTTACCTATTAACAAGTAGCATTCTTGATCGTTTGACTAGAACCAAACTTCTTTATTTTCTATCCAGCAGCAAAAGAAAGGAATATTACCTCCTTGATGAGTAGTTTCCAAATTGGTGTGATTTCAACATCAATAGTATTACGCCCACAGGTTAACCTCCTATAGGGAGAGATCGTAGATCACTCAGTTGCTAATAATTAAAATGAAACTCATTTCTTGCCCATTCAAAAAGATCTATTTCATGTTCACTTTCTCACTTTGGGATCAACGTAAGTCTCCCTCATTATATACACTCCCACTCTTCTCAAAATAACTGGGGAGGGGAGGATACCCAGGTTCCAAAACAATAAACATAATCGTATTGCATCTATTAAACCAAACTCTGAGGTCTAAATATTTCCCTCAGGGTAATTTGGGTATTTAATATTAGCAATTGTCTCATTCAAGTGTTTCAAGATTGGCATTCTCTCAACTCTAATTCTCACCAACTCTGGCTCCGTAGAAGTGGGAAAGAGGGGTCAATAGGAGAGAGAAATTCTACTGATAAGGAATACTGTGCCTACCTTCTTACTCCCAATCAGTTCTAGAAAGCTGCAAAATTTGTTCTATTGTGAGTGAAAAGGTGTTGTGTTCTCAAAAATAGCTCTACACAGAGTTATACAGTCCTCTAATTGAAAACCCAGAGATGTGTTTCTTTAATTATCACAGCAATGACCCTTTATGAGTTATTTTGCTCTTGAGAATACTAACCACTGTCTCTGTGCCTTCTGTGTAGACGCTCAAATCAAATAGCTTGGCCGAACGTACTAGAGCAGTGCTTCTCAAACTTCAGTGTTCATATGAATAAGTTTGTGATCTTGTTAGTATAAAGATTCTGATTCAATAGGGGTGAGATATGATTTTGCATTTCTAACAAGCTTCCAGGTGATGCTGATACTGCAAAGTTCTAGGTCTATTCCAAGGACAGGAAATGGGGTGGAGGGGAGTGTGAGAATCATAGGAACTTAGGACCAGCAAGGCCTTTATAGAGTTTTCCTCCCCCTTTTAACCATTAGGAAACTAAAGCCCAGAGAGGAGAAACTATTTGCTCAAAGCCACACAATGAATTAGCAACAGAATCTTAATATTCAGTCCATTGCCTTTCCTAAAACTTCTCCTCTGCCCAGTAACTGACTTGGAATTGTGGAGCTATGGGTCTTGCATGACATTCTTCTGCTGCTTCACAATTATTTTTAAGTATGTTCTCGTAGTCTAACATATATTTCCTGATTGCAACAAAAATGGGCTCAACCTTATTATTATAATAACCTTGAGAAGACTTGTGTGAGATAAAAAGAGCACCAAACCTACAGTCAGAAGTGTGAGACTCAGTTCTTTCTCTGTCATTTCCCATCTGTGTGATCTTGTGCAGACCACTAAACCTCTCTGAGCCTCAGATTTCTCATCTGTTATGTTGGGATGACCAGTCTGTCCATTCTACCTGCCTCACAAAGCTTCTCTAATAAAGTGAAATAATATACGTGAAAACACTTAATTTAGTACTACTAAGTAGAGCATTACAATGTTTTCTGATATTGACCCATTAAGGTGACCATTAACTGGCTGTCTATTTGGCTACCTGGTCAGAGTCCTTTAGAACAGGTGTAGATAACAGTATGCATGGTACCTAATCTCTTGTTCTTCTCTTGTTAGGCCTGATCCAAATTTTAGATGTATCTTGGCAGAACTGAGCCACTCTTCCAGAGAGCTAAAATAATAATGAGAAAGACATATTTAGGAATAACATTTTTGAGATAACATCTTTTCTTCTTTGGATGCAATTGCTGAAACAACTTACCCAATTTTCTGGAACTGTCCTTCTAAGTTGTTCCAAACATATCTTATTTTCTGCACTTTTATGCACCTCACCTACAAAAGAAAAGTATTAAGAAAATCTCTAGTTTGAGGATCAGCAAATATACAGAAGTTCAACAGCTAAAGAAGCATTTGTGGAAGAAGCAAAGATAGAGCCCTACTATACTTATTTAAGATTTCATCTTTTCCTAACTTATCCTATCCTTCCTACTACACAAATGGCATTTGTCTGGCCGGCTTGGCCCAGTAGCTGAGTGTCGACCTCTGAACCAGGAGATCACAGTTCAGTTCCTGTCAGATCACATGCCCAGCTGCAGGCTCGATCCCCAGGAGGCAGGAGGCAGCACATCAATGACTCTGTCTCATCACTGATCTATCTCTTTCTTCCTCTCACTTCCTCTCTCTGAAATCAACAAAAAGGAGGAAAAGAATTTTTTTAATAGAATTCTAATTTCATTAGAAGTCATCATTCTATCAACTTGTATCATGGACCTACTATATGGATAAGTACATGAATAAAACTCAGTCTCTGCATTTCACTACCTTTTAACCTAACAAGGAAAGAAAATATATTATAAAAAAAGAAAACTATACCATATCATCAAATATGCACAAGTCAAAGACATAAAAATATAATAAAGTAAAAAATATAGCATTGAAATACTGTAGACATATGGAGAGGGCAGGTGACAGAGGCATCATGGAGAAGATGACATCTGAGCTACAGCCATGAAAGACTGGAAGAATTTTGCTCAGATGAGAAGGCAAGAGAGAGTTTCAAAGATCTTATGCACAAGTTAGTTTTGGGGGAGGGGCAAGTGAGTTGGCCTGTTTGAGGAATGGAGAATGAGGGTGGAAAGATAAGTAAAGATCAGATTTTACTGCCCTAAATGCTAGAATGAGGTAGTTAGGACTTTGTCTTAGAGGCAATGAACTTGCAGAGTAACGTAAAAAGGGGGCACTAAAAAAGAGAAGACTGGCAGCAGGTACTAGAAAAGAGTGGTGAGGTTATTGCAAGAAGTGCTCCAGGAAGGGAGGGTCTGAAGGTGGTGGCAGTGGGGAGGGAAGGTTAATGCTTATGACAATTTTGCCCCTTTGTTTCTGATTTCTTTAAACAACTTTGTATATGAATCTGAATTTGCATTAACTGGTGACCTAATTAAGGACAAAGAAAAGCAGTGAGACTGTCATATTGCTATGGAGGAATGGTTATAACCTCATTTTGCCCATTAGAATCAACTGAGGAGCTTTGAAAAAGTAGTGATGCTGGGTCCCAGCCCCAAGAGATACTGATTTCATTTGTCTGAGATGTGGCCTGGGCACAAATATGTTTAAATTTCCTCAGGTAATTCTAATGTGCAGCCAAAGTTGAGAAACAGTGTTCAAGACTTCCTTTTATAGCTACTCTAATAATTGTGTACTTGAGAAATTCAACTAAATTTCTCTGCACCTCAGTTTCTCTGAGGATAAGCAAGGCAATTGGACAGACTGTTTCTGAGTTCCACTGCAACTCTGCTGAATGTCTTCTATATTTATAAATATTAGAGTCAGTATAACCATTAAATAAATACTAAAACTGGGAAGGGCATATGGCTGGTACCTAATAATGCTCAATACATTTTTTATTAAATCAAAAAATGTTTTGTACAACCACATGTCAACAGAAGTAGAGTTTAAATCCCTCATCTCTAAGACCTGGGTTACCTCAAATGAATCTGAACCCTGTTCAATAAATGCATATGTTTACACACACACACACACACACACACACACACACACACACACTTTTAGTTACCAAGTAAGGATGTCAAATGCTGTTTTTTGTTTTATTTTACAGAATGGGTTTATTTCAGTGAGGTTGGTTGCATAATAGCTTTTAAAAATAAATTCCATTTGCCAAGTGATTTCCAGTATCAAATTGGAATTAATTGTCACTGGGAAGGATTCTTCCTCCTTCACAAGCTGCAAGTTAGAATGAGGGAGAGTATTTGAAAGTAATCAGCCTGCTGTATGTTAGCTGTAATGGCCCTTCTTTGAAACTCAAGTTCCTTGCCTTATATTTCCCTTTCTGTTCAGTACTCCTCACAGTTTTATAAATGGAGCTGGACTGTAACCGCAGTTATTGCTTATTTACTTAGGGGCTTTTCACAGCTTATGTTTAGTCTCTTTCATCACCCTGTGGTTGGACAGATATTATTATCCTCTTCGCTTCACCTCCAAAGTTCATTTGGATTAAGTAACTTGCCCAAGATTGGACCTGTTAAGAAGCAGGGCTAGAATTCAATCTCAAGTCCACCTGGCCCCAAATCCAGTTTCTCAAATGATCTAATAGTCAAGCTAGTCTCAGAAGGTCTGAAAATCCCATAACTTCCAAGATTCAAATTATATAAAGGGAGGGTTCCCCACTTCATTAAGTCTTTAAGTTTCAAATCCACATTGGAAAAATTTTAAAGGATAAATGATGGTAGAATGTTAGGCCCCTGCCGAGAACATAGCTCAGGAGGTTGTGAAACCACAAACTGAGATTGAGAAGTTTATAAAACCTAATGGACAAAAAACATCAGCAGAGGAAGGCAGCAATAATGAGGAATAAAGAGGTTACTGATAAGTTTTACCTCAGGCCAGAAAAAAGAAAACTCCATTAACTCCTGACCATTTCTAAAGCCATTCTTCAAAGAGTAAGAAGAATGACTCTGCCGTAGACCTTTTAAATACCTTACAGATCCCCCTAGCAGGAAATAGCTCTGCCTAGAGTTTCTCTGCTTCCCTCATCACCTTCTGAGGCTCTAGGCTAGAGGCTGGTGAGGGGTAAGCGTTGTACTTGCAAGGGGTGGAGTTTATTTGCCCTTCCTGGAACCCGAGACCAGGATATAGTAATGAGGAGATCAGGGCCCTGCTGCGGGGTGAGTTTCATCTCTGGCTCAGAGGCAGGCAGCTTCCCTCTCCCCAGCTTCCTGCTCATTTCCTGCAGGCCTGTAAGGGCACCCCGTTTAACAGGTTAAGCCCTGGCTTCAGTACTGCATGCGATCCTGCAAGGTGGCTCTTGGAGCCGGCTCTTAGCTTGCGTTGGCAAACTTGACCAAGTTCTTGGCTGCAGTCTCCAAGCTCACCTTAAACAGCCCTGAACGTTTATCATTTTAGTTTTGTTATCGTTATTTCCATCCGTGTTGTCAGCCTGCTCCAATTTTAATGAAAGTTTCAGTCCTTTATGAATATGGCTCATTATAGTTCACAAGTCACCTTAATATCCACCCTCTTTTTTTAAGTTCAAGTAGCCCTGAGCAACAGGCAAAGATGGGGTTATCACTCATATTTTACAAATAAGAAACTCAAGGCTCGGAGCAGCAGAAACTAGCCAGACTCCCCACGCCTTGTGTTGCTAAGTGAGGATGTCAAGCCTGGGGGCCAGAATGTTCTGCTTCAAGCCCTCTGCCCCTCCTCACATTTGCCCTGTTTCCAGGAGCATCCCTTTGCTTGTTTGTCCCCTTATTTCAGTTAAAGGTGCCCGAGGTTAATAACACTCTGAGAGCCTGTCTGTAAGGCTGGTTTGGGATGCCTGTTTCTCCAGGTGAATGGCCACCTAATGAATTAAGCAGTCTGTTAGTTGAAGCTGCTTGACCTCTTTTGTTTTTATTTGTTTGGGCAGTTAAGATAATTGGGTAAGAACAATCAACAGTACAGAAACTGTTCAACAATTGACAGTTATTATTTTTTTTAATTGAGCTTGAGCTCACAAAACTAAGTTAAACAGCTATCTACACATATATAAATTTAAAATGGTCTCTCTTATAAAAAATGTTTTTAATATGGATGCTCATGAATCAGAGTCCATGTAGTGCTTATGCGGTACGGAAAGGTGGGAGGAAGGCAAATACATTTGAATAACAGGTCCAAAGTAAGGTCATCTTGCAGGCTCAGGAACTCCCTGGGGTATTCCTGGGTGGTCGCCTTTACTGCAGAACACACTCTGTCACGTAGATTATTATGCAGGGCTTGATGCTACTAAGAGCTACTCTGTAGTGAGCATCTACTATATAATGGCACCATATTAAACTTTGTATTCCCTAATTTGTTAAATTTCATCAATTAATATTAGAGGTAGGCAGAGTTTAATAATCGATCCAAGGTTGTCATCAAGGTTGCACATAACCATTTATAATGTTCTACACTGTCAATTGATGGTTAGCACAGTGGAGGATCTGAATTTGATCTTACATTTTGGGAGAAAAATGATTAAATTTTTCTAGCATCAGCAGTAACTATGAAGGTACTTACCTTTAAGTCTGGCTTTCTTATGGCTCTATTTATGAGACACTCCTCATCTGCAATGAGAGGGTGGTCAGGAGTGAGACCAAACGCGCTGTTTAATGCTGACAGGTAGATCCACATTACCTTTTTTCGAAAGTAGGTTTGGAATTCATCCTGAGGAAATAGACACCAAAACCCCCGTGAAGTTAAGAGAAGTCATCAGGCTAAAATTCAACCTAAAAAACATCATTTTAATATAACTCTATATGTTTGTGGAGCTAATCAATATTCTGGACAGAATTATATACCTCTGAAAGCTGGCAGATATAGAGCCTTGAGGAAAAGAGCCTTATTGTCACTCACTGAGGATGTGAATGGGAGGCACTGGCACACACAACAGAGCTCGAGGGTCCAGAGGCAGATTCTTAGGTAAGAACTGGTTTTCCCTGTTACCCTTCAACCATGGGGCTGTGGCCAGATGCAAAATTTCACAGGAAAATAGAGCAAGTATTCCTAAGGGTTTCTGTGAACCTCTGAGGGGGAGGAACCCAGGTCATCTAAACCCTGCCCACGTTTCCAAGCTTAACTTCAATTATACCTCTTCCAGAACAGCCCCTTTAATACTCACTCAAGGGCTGGAGATGGGGGCAGTAGTGGGGGACAGACACAAGGACTGTCACTATACTAACTCCAAAAGATTCTAACTGTCCCTCTCCTGTGCTCCTAAGCACTGTCTGCTTTGTATTCTCTTAGTTCATCTAAACGATCTTGTAGGAAAAAACCCTTATATCTCATTCATGTGGACCATGGCAACCTGCTCAGTGACAGTCTGATGAATGGATGGAAAAAAGACTGAATGCATGGACTGAACATTCCCAAAGGTAATTGTCAAGATGTCAGCATGAGTAGGACTGAAAAAGGTGCCTTCTTTCGTGACCTTCATTGAAGCTGCTTCCCTTTGCAATTTACTGATGACTTTCATCACAGAAGAAAACTAGAAGGGGCAGCGCTGGATTGAGTAACAGGTACCACAATGGTCCCTTAGAGACTGAGGTGATAATAACAGTGGTTATTATCTGAAGTGGTTATTATCTGAAGAGGATTTTATGATACACATAAAATTCACGTGGATGCCTGGTGAACCACAAGAGCTAGGAAGGATGGCAGGGGGAGTCAAGCCTGGGAAACAATATGATGCCTGGAGAGTGTAGGTCAGAGCTGGGAATTATCTCCACAACACCCACTTTTTAAAGTACAGTGTCTGAGCTGACTCTGCAAAAGACAGAGAGAAGATATAGTAGTTACTGTAGCTAAATCTCTTACACCAGCTCTCCTCAAGAGAAGCCCACCTACATGCCTTTGCTCCCGCTGCTTCCTTACCCTGGAATACATATCATCCTTTCTTCTCTTTAAGTTTCCATGTGGCTAGATCCCAGCCATCCATTCAGGGTCCAATTCAAAGTTTGGGGACCTCACTAATTTCCCTGGATGACCTTTCCCCTAAACCAATAGGGTGCCAAGTTTCTTACCACATTGCACCTCCATTGCATTGCCCTTTGCCTGACCAGCCCCCTTGGACTGTGAGCGGGGCTGTGTTCTGATGCATGTCTGTGCTCCAGCCAGGTTTAGCACAGGTTGTGTGTGTGTGTGTGTGTGTGTGTGTGTGTGTGTGAGAGAGAGAGAGAGAGAGAGAGAGAGAGAGAGAGAGAGAGGAAGAAGGGGGAAAGCAAAGCAGAGGGAGTGGGGAAGGGAGGATAAAGGAAAGGAAGAATGGAACGCCTTAGTTGAAATCTGAACGTTAACAAATTAATTTTAAAAAACAGCAGAATTATCTACTATCTCATATTTTAAAAGATCACTAAATCAAATCAAATTTGTATGGAATTAGTTTCCAAACTTTGAATGACTGAAGAACGCTAAATTTTGAATGACTGGGCCACTGAACTGATGGATAGGTTCTAGGTGCTGCGAGCCAGGTGACTTA
This sequence comes from Miniopterus natalensis, assembly GCF_054644295.1. Classification (NCBI taxonomy): domain Eukaryota; kingdom Metazoa; phylum Chordata; class Mammalia; order Chiroptera; family Miniopteridae; genus Miniopterus; species Miniopterus natalensis. The sequence continues at coordinate 49,700,900 of NC_142086.1, read as the reverse complement.
GAAGACGCCTCAACATGGTTCAGCATTATGGAGCTTTGCCTTTGGCCGCATCAAATGGGGCTTTGTTATGAGAAGAACTTTGAGTTACTAATAATGACAATAATAAAAATAGTTAATATTGATTTAGTACTTACTATGTCCTAAGCACACAATACTACATATGTATTATTTCATTAGTGCTCAAAAACCTTATGATGTGGCTACTACTGTTCATTATCTTCCTCATTCTGTAGGTGAGAAAACTAAGAAATAGAGGGTAACTGTTAGAATAGAGATTGGACCCCCACCTCACACCACTTACCCCCTCCAGAGTCCCCTGTGACCCTCTCCTCCACATTTTGTTTAAAAATACAAATTTATTGGACTGCCTGAACTGGGACTGCCAAAGAACAAACTTTAATGAAAAACTTGGTAATAAAACACATAATTTGTAGGTAAATGGGAACACAAATTATAAAAGCACCATCAAGACCAGAGACCTCTGGCCACCAAGTATGGACAACTAGGAAGACAGCTACCCTTGGTCCTCTTAAGTAAAATAATGTTAACTACTAATTTTCATATGATTACTTAGTATTTTATAAAACAAACTTTTTGTGTCAGTTATCTTATTTTAGGCTCAATTCTTCAAAGTTGGTATTATCATCTGTCTCTATTTCACACATGAGAAAACCCTCCATGAGCAAGGGTAAGAACTGCTCAGGCCAGCCTGGTGTGGGTAGCCAGGGAGAACTGGGGTGTGAGGCCAGGGCTTCCCATTCTAGATCTTGGCTTCTTCTTTTTACTTGCAACAAGTTGTCCCATGGCGTTCATGTATGAAAATCACTTTGAATTGTGCACTGTGTAGCAAATAGCACCCAGTTTCTCAGAATCTCTGCTGTCTTGGCAACAGAGAATCCAAGTCCCAAAATCAAACTGTCATCCTATGATAGACTTCTAGACTGTAATGCTTAAGAAGGAAAAGCCAGAATGGAACATTGGAACTCCCAAGCTCTCAAGGCCAGTATTAACCCAATGCCTCAGCTACATGCATTAGCCTAGGTGAGTATTAAAGACTGACATTCATCAATACACCTCCATCTTATACAGCTTGTAGCATGACTAATTGGAAGGTGCTTGGGTATGTTTGCCTTTAAGCTCACTGTCATCCCCTTGACCCCCTGGGGCCATGTAATTCCTAATTCCTTGTAATGCAAAGTAGAATTCCATCATCTAAATAAAGATACCACAATGAGGCAACCATTTTTCTTAGAGTAAGGTAATATTATTGACTTTTTTCTTGCTCACTACCCTATTAAAAAAACAAAACTCTGTAAAGTCATCCATATTTTAAAAGAAATTCACCCAACTCTTTAAGGAAAAAAAGGCAAAGCAAGTGAAGAAAGTATGTCAAGGTGAGTGGTCACTCAAAGTAACATCATCAATTTCTTTCCGTTTTCAGTTTGGCATTGTCCAATATGGAAAGAGGACAGCCCCTCGTGAGTTCAAATCTCAACTCCAACCAGTCTTGAAAACCACTGCAACAGTCTGAGCCTAATTTTTTTTAATCCATCAAGTGGGGATGATAATACCACATTTCATGGTTGTTTGAAGGATTAAATGCAATAATACATGATGCACCCATCTGAGGTCTGGCCTGGACCAAGTGCAACAAATACTGGTTGAGTACAGCTCTGTGCCTTGATTTTCACAGTATGTTGTTCTGAGATCCTTCTGTAAATAGAAACTTCTTTTCCCTTTGAGTAAACTTCAGAATCTACTGTGGTGAAAACACACAAAGGGGCAAGTCAAAGCATTGGCCTGAACTTGAAGTGATAGTCAGACTGCTTTTAAATGCCAAGAGATAAGTGCTTGGCATTTATCTATCTATTTTTCCTTTCTTGAAAAGAAACATCGTTACTTGGATATTTCCACTTCATCTGTTTGCCAGCTCTCTCAAGCAATTAATGATTTGTAAAATACTTAAATGCACCAGAGGAGCTACCACTTTAAAGAACTGTGTTGTAACACGAGTGATCCACACTGCCCCTAAAACTAGACTTTTAACACCTCAAGTGTCATGAGCAGCCTTTACCTCCCCTTTCTCAAGAGAATTAACCAGGTCTGTCCTCAAGCTCTAAAGGAGGGGAATGTGAAATAATTCAAGAGTGCTTTTCAAAGAGCTGAGTAGACACAGAGGAACCTATGTTTGACCTGGACAGAAAGATAGCAAAGGAAACCTGGGCATTTTTTATTTCCCGTGGCCTTGCACTTCCTACATCTGAAAATGCCAGACTAGCTTTAATCTATGAATGAAGTGAGTGACCTAGCTCATCTTGTTCCAACCTTTTATTCTAAGATTTTCATCTCTGAGAATTTAAAAGCAGTGTAACCATCACTTCAAGTTCAGGCCGATGCTGTGACTTATCCCCTTGTGTACAAGTTTTCTCCACAAAAATGTACTTCTGAGTTTGCCTTAAAAAGAAAAAGTAACCCGTTGCAAAGTTCCAAAGAGACATTAGGAAATCGGGAGATGGAGACATCTCAATGCTAAAAAGCTGAACTCTAGCTGAAGCGAAGAACTTAGAGAATTATGGGTAAAGTCATAACTTACATTTCTCAGGCTTCTTCCAAGAGACTGTGCTACCTTTGAAAACCCATAACTTTGGCAAAAAACTATTCTTTCTGTATTTAAGTATCATTTATGTTTCTTTCTCTTTCCCCCTCTTGGCCAGACCCATTGATACTGTCAAAACCTTGACCTCATAATCCCAAAGTAGCCTCGCAGGAAAAAGTTGACATTGACTAGAACTTAGAATTTAGTTATAAAATAGAGAGAAAAAGCTCTAAGCATTGGAAAAACCCCACACTAATTATTTTCTCAGTACTCCTGGGACACGTTGACAAAAAAAAAAGGAAGTGGGGCAAGTGCCAAAGCAGGGAAGATATATGACAAAGCCTATGTCTAAGGCTATGTCTATGTTTGTGTGCAAAAGAGAAAATCCTGAACAACTCAGCACATGTTTCCAGAGAGATTGGTGGGTTTTATTTGTTTGTTTTTACAGTCATTTTCTATGGGGAGAGGGAGTAGTGAATTGTCTGAAATATCTGGAGATGCATTCTAGAGTTAAGAAGTAAAGAAGGAAAAGTTAAGGCTGGTTTAAAAATGTGCGTAGTAACCAATGGCCATGGAATGCCTGCATGTCAGTCAGAGTTTCATCTCAATACTTACAACACACCACCTCGTTTGGTCCCCACGATAGTGAGGTAGATACTAATGTTAGCCCCACTTAACCACAGAGGAAATGGAGGCAGAAATGGGGTCAGTAACGTATTTGCCTATTATAGATGGAATTCCCCAAAATTCATATGTTGAAGCCCTGCCCCTCAATGTGCCTGCATTTACAGATATGGCCTTTAAGGGAATAATTAAGGTTAAGTGAGGTTATTAGGGTGATGCCCTAATCCAACAGGGCTTGTTCCCTATTAAGAAGAGATAGGGACACCAGAGTTCTCCCTCTGCCACGTGAGAATGCAGAGAGAAGGCACCTGGCAGTCTGCAAGCCAGGAAGAAAGTTTTCACCAGAAACCAGTCCTGCCGATACCTTGATCTTGGACTTCCCTGTTTCAGAACAGTGAGAAATTTCTGTTGTTTAAGGAACCATCTGTGGTATTCTGTTATGGCAACGTAAGCTAATACATTGCCCAAGGTAGGTAAAGAGAAGCACTGGGAATCAAGCCCAGGCACTCACTCCAGCTCCACTCTTTACTCTTAAACCACTTAACAGTATGCCTCTGGGGGGTCTGGTCCCTGGACAGGCCTCCAGTTTGGACCCTTGTTCAACTCTCAGTAGATGTTTTGCTTTCATTGCTTAAAGCTAGGGTTCCTAAAAACTTCTTTTAACTTCCCTCTGCCTCTATCTCTAAAATGGGGGAAAAATAACCTCTACCAATACAGACCAAATACGACAATATATATGCAAATACTTTACAAACCATAAATCACAAAATAAATGGCCCTGTGTTATAAAGAGAGATGACCTCAAAACTATTTGTCTGAACATAGAATCATTTCTGAAAGGCCAGCCCACAGCATCTCAGGAATTTTCAGCTAAATGTCTAAGGCAAAGGCAGGTTGAAATGGAGGGAGGGGGGAGTGGGATTCAGAAGAGGGAATGTGTACTTAAGGGAAACATAATACTATCTTCTCTTACCTTCTCAATCACTGCTTCATTTTAGTGTCTTTGTAATGCAGTGCTGGTAGAAACCGTGAAACCATTTATTACAGATTCATTTACATTTATTTAATGGAATTAATAAATATAATTAAATAAATATTGCACACCTGCTGCAGCCATGAGCTAGGTGCTGCGGGGAATGAAAAGTAAGCCATGGTTACTGTGTTCAAAAAGCTTATGATCTAATAGGAGAAAAAACTATAAAAAGGAATGTGGCGTAGTGGGAGAAATCTCCAGATTTTGAGCTTCAGAAGAAAGGTTCAAGTTCTTTGTCCACCTATTCCCTTTACATGGACCTTTCCCCATGTGCTCCTCCCCACCAGTTACCATCACCTTTTAACTCTTAACATCTGTTGGAGCTCAGGAAAGTCTATCCTGGCTTTCTTGACTTGGTTATATCCCTGTTCTGTAATCCTACCATAACTATGAAGCGTTCCTAAGTAGCACTTGTAACAGTTGGAATTTTTACATTTATTTGTGTATTGATCTCCATTATGTCAAGAACCCTGATTTTGCTAATTGTTATACTTTCTGTCCCCCACCATGAGCTACCACTGTGACTGGCACACAAACTGTGCTCATCAAATTTATGAAGGAGGGAGGAAGGGAGGCACCTGGCTGACATTTACTAGTTGGCAAAGTTACTTGCTCACGCACCTGTAAAATAGAGAGGATATTGCCCATTTCCCAGGGTTATTATGAGAATTAAATAATGAGATGCTATTTTATAAGGTGTAAAGTGAATATTCCATTTTAATACAAGGTAGACTGCTCAAAGCATTCTAGCAGTCAGAGATGAAAATACACAGCTGAAAGAGAAATGAAGGAAAGGTCATTAATTCCCTTCAGACTGGATCAGCAGAACTTGATAGAGAAGGTAATATATGGCAGGGGCATGAGTAGGGTTGAATCCGTAGATGTTTACTCTTTAGAGAATGTGTGTGTGTGAGCGTGTGCATGTAGGTGCAGATGTGTGTGTGTGTGTTTGAGTTGACTGCTCACCAGAATCCCACTCTGTAAGGACAGGGATTTCTGTCTGTTTTGTTCATAGCTGTATTCTCAACGCCTGCAACAATGTCTGGAACATGACTGTAGCTCAGTAAATATTTATTGAATGAATAAATAATAATGAACCAATAGTAACGGATGAATGGAGGAGATACGGAATATCTGGTGAAATTTTATGAGTGAAAGCATAGACAAAACATCAAAAATGGTGTTGATGTGGGAAACCTGGGCGTGGAGAGACCAGGTTGCAGAGGAGGTGGGAGGAGAAGAGGTAAGGGATCCAGGAAACATGCTTATGGCTGGTGAATACCCTGGAGGGCTCGTGGGCCAATTTGCAGAACTTCTGACTTTGCAAACAAAAGCCCCCTAGCACTGACATCTTTAGGTGAAACAGGAGGGAAAATGCTCCTGTTATTGAAATGTTGAAGTGAAATTCCCTTGGTCCGCCTGATAACCAGCCATCGCTAAGTCCTCTGCACAACATGGGCCTTTGACAGCATGTGACATACAATGGCAGTGAAGGAAAAAATGTGCCTGTAATTATAACAAAGATGAAAACTATGGAAATCATCAGGAGCATCTGAATTTAAAATGCCAGTGAATATAAATCATAGTATTTGCATAGAAATGTGGCATCACTACAGACATTGGTTAAAATTCAAAAGTAGGTGAATAATGAATAAAATGCCACTTTCAAAATTATAAAATAAAAGTGTTATTGCTCTTATCTTTTAGAAAAATCTTGCTTGTAAAGGCATTTAATATGAGAAGGGGAATTGAAAATAAACTGGGTGCTAAAGACTTGCAGTCAGTGCATCATGGCCTTTTTAAAAAAAATGTTAAGAAATCACTTCCTAATCAGCATCTGTGATAATGAGCTGTAATCTTACCAGTGTGAGACTGATGATAAATACCGAGTACTGATTTTTTAATAACATAAAAAAACAGATATACAACATATTTTCAAGTCATGTAGTCCTTAATGGAAAGTCTTTACAGTCCAGCCACTGTGATATAATTCAAATAAAATCTTTTTTAAGGTGTCATTTTAACACAAATAACTAGCAGCAAGCAGACTTTTAAACTATTGGTGCCCAAAGCTTATTTTTATCTAAGGCTCAGAAATAATTAAATTCTTGTCTAATTACATAACGTCTAATTTAGAACCTCATTTATTTAGTCTCAAATCCATTTAAAATGACACCCCAAAGCAGGTAATTAAAAATTAAAGTAGAAATCAAGATGAAAAAGGCAAGATTAAAGCTGGTTTTGACTGTTCTGATTAGTGGAGAAGGGCGGTGAGATGGTGAAGGGCCTTGGTAGACTTCTTTTTCAGAGGCAAAGAAAGAGGTGGGGTTATGGAATGCAGCTCCCTGAGGCACCAGTGACTTTTTGAATCTGTGTGGTATATGTCCAGGTGCAAAGCTGACACCATGCAACTAGGACAAGTGACTTGATTGGGCTTCAGTGTGTGTTGGGGATCCCCAGCCAGAGGAAACCTCCTCCGTGTCTCCTGTCCTAGAAGAGATCCCAGTCCTCCTGGCTACACCGGGGAGAATGCAGCACCCAACAGGCAGCGCCCTTGCATGTGGGTGCGCCTAGTCTACAGCAAGCTCTTTGGTAGCAACCCATGGAGTTGCTTCAGCAAAATACACACACACACACACACACACGCACACACACACACACGCACAATCGAAATGGTCATTGGTAATGAATTTTATAGTTTGCGAATGTCTTTGCATGCATAATGTCACTTCATCCTCACGTCAGCCCAAAAAAGAACAGGTGCTTTCACTAGTCTCGTTTTACAGGTGGAGAAATTGAGGCCCTGAAGGGTTAGGTAACAAATTGAAGGTGTGACACACCTAAGGTGCTAGGGCTAGACTTCAAAACTCCTGAATCCAGGCCCGGCCAGGCGTGGCTCAGTGGTTGAGCGTGGATCTAGGATCCAGGCGATCGGGGTTCGATTCCCGGTCAGGGTACATGCCCGGGTTATGGGTTCGATCAATGACTCTCTCATCATTGATGTTTCTATCTCTCCCTCTCCTCTCCTCTCTCTGAAATCAATAAAGATATATTTTTTAAAAAACAACAAAAAACTTCTGAATCCAAATTCCAAAACACACTAGCTTCCTGTTGGCTGACACATTTTGATTTCTCTTGCTCTTATGGGACCTTTCTCCCTCTTGAAGGGTCTGAGTGGCAGTAAGCGCTTCTGTTTCTGAGGTGGTTTCTGCCACAGCAAAAGCATCGCCCACTGAGAACTAATTTGGGGAAGAGGAAGTACCCAAGGGGTAGGTGTAAGTACTTTGCCAATCCTCCTTTTATGCCGGAAAATAAGGATCTCACAGGTCCTTAAGTTCACATGGAGGGGTTTGATCTATGAAAGGATCCCAAATATGTGGTCTTCCATATGTTCTTATGTCTTAACTCGGAGCTACAGAAAGCAAGCCTCTCTCTACCCTTGCTCCAGGAAAACACCTAGGCTATGTACAGAAAGACCACTTCTAACACTTTGCTAAATCTGGATCATTCCCCTTGAGACTATGTAAATATATATTGGCTGAACCATAAAGCAAATGTCCAGGCTTCTATTCCTCTCCCAAGAACCAAGTAAGCTCATAAGTGGGAGTGATACTATCCCCAGCAGTGTTTCTCAAAGTATGGTCTTACTTTGAGACCAAGCATTAGCATCAACTGAGAACGTGTTAAAATGCAAATCTAATGAATTAGGAACTCCAGGGGAGAGAGCAGTTAATAAGTCCTCCAGATGATTCTGATGTTACTGAAGTTTGGAAACCACTGGTCTAAGTACAGTTGCATGGGAACAGCCCTGCTCTAGGAGCCAGGATACACGGGACTTGGTCCTAGTTAGGCCTCTCACTCACCTAGGAATGCAATAAATCGTATCCCCTCTACAGGCCTCATTTCCTCACTAGTCAAATGATGAAGTCTTCCTTGGTAAGGGCCAGACATACTTCTCTAATGCATATTCTGTGATCCTTCATGAAAATTATGGTTTGAGCCAGCATTGGAGTAAGGCTCCCAGCCCAACATCATCAATATGGCTTGCTCTTACTCCACAATAATCTTTCCTTCTTAAAGTCTTGAAGTTTATTTTCCAAAAATCTTTAGTTGAAATACAGTTGAACTTGGGAGGAGGTTGCCTCCATTCTCACATTTATTTTCCAAAAATCTTTATTTGAAATACAGTTGAATTTGGGAGGAGGTTGCCTCAGTTCTCAGTTCACAAGTCACCTAAGCTGGGACAAAGAAAAGGTGGTTTTTGAAGCAACCAGGATCCAGGAAGAAGGGTCTGGGCTAATGCCAGTGGAGTAAGTCAACAAAGACAAACTTCATCCAATTGCCAGTTTCACTGCGGTCTAGCCCCAACTCTGTTAGACGAAAATGTGGAATTTTTTGGCCAGTTAAAAAACATTGCTATCTTCCTCTCTTTCTGCATTAAATAGAATGTTTACTAGAGAGATTGCTCTATACAAAAAGAAGCTAACAGCTCAGCAGAGGTTGATTTATCAAGAATCTGGTTGTCATTCTAGGTCATTTGGGCTGATGCATTATTAGAGACACTCAAGCAGAAAAGCATCCTCCCTGGGACTGTCCTTTGATGCCCAACAATAGGAATGTTCACTTCAGCCTTCAGCCACCACTCGTTTATGGAATCCCTACCATATGCATGAAATAGGGACATAGCAATTGAGTTAGAAATTATCTCTTTCTTTAAGGAGCTGACAATCTGGCAGAAATTATGCACGTTCCCTAAGTGTAATGAATGCTAGGAAGAGGTATTATGGGAGCAAATTCAGGGAAATTCACCTAATGTCAGGGCCTTGGGTTGGAAGAGAAAGACAATGACCTTAGGGACAAGATGGTTGCATTTCTTACCCTAGCATATCTGCAGGATGCAACACACTCCCATCAATAACTGTGGCTCTCTCAAATGAGCAGGGGAAAGCAGCATCCTCCAAGGAGTGCTCCTCCTCGCCTCCCTGCCTCTCCCCTCCCTTCCTCAGTTTCCCGATGGAGGGGGGCTGGGATAGGCACGAACATGTCAGCACGCAGGAAGAAAGCTTAGTGTGCATTTTGTAGTCCGTAACCTGACTTAATTACTTCCCGGTACCTATTATTTTTGGCTATTAACATGGTTATTCTCTGCTGTAATATTCATACAACTCACAATTTTAAAAGGAATATCCTGTGAAAGCCCATAATACACAAATGATTAAATCCTTGGTACACATGTAAAGGCAGGGCTGTGATGGAATCTGAGGTTCAAGCTCCCTGCCACCTGCTTTGTGCTCCTCTCTCCACAGTCGTCCCATAACAAGGTGGCCAAGAGAAAGGGCCACCAGGAACAAAACCACACCCACACTTACTGTTGTCCTCAGCAATACGATGTCTGCTTCTTGCAAGGAACATGGGACGCAATTTGCCCACACATGCCAAGCGGGTCTCCAGTAAAACACCAAGGGGAGGATCCCAAATGAGAAGATGGATCCAGCAAGGCAGAGGGTTTTCCGGCAGCTGTGAGTCTGGTAGCCAAATATCTCCTGAGGCAGAATGAAAGGGACCCCAAATATTGGTTAAACACAATAAGCAACAAATAAGTAAATTGGGTTTTGGTGATGAAACTGAGAGCAAAGAGTAAAGAAGTTGAGCAGGTTAAGGTGAGGACAGGCTGAGGGGTTGAGAGAGTGGGGAAGAATCCCTGACAACAGGGGTTGAGAGGGTGGGGGAGAATCTCTGACAACGTGTAAGACCTGATCCTAGGCCTCCAAGAAGTTGCAGTCTAACTGGGAAATTCAGTTTGTGCAGTATGAGCACCCAGCTACCCTGTGAAAAGCACTATGCTAGGTGCTATGTTGTCTTGTTTAAGCCTCACAATCATCCCCTGAGTAGGATATCACCCTCAGTTCACAAATGATGACCCTGAGCTCAGAAAGGCTGAATGGGATGACTTGTCCAAGGCCACAGAGCTAAGAAGTTTGGCTGCATTATTCAAACTCAGGTCTGTCAGCTCCTAGTCTTGAGCATGATCCACAGCCTAGATATGACCACGAGACAGGTGACAGGAGCACAGGTGACCCCAGCATCCACTGACTCCCTTGGCTAGGACTGACAGCCTGGTAGTTAAGAAGGACTAGAGGCAGGCCTTGAGTTTGGAGTCAGGGTTTGGTCAAAGTGTTTGACCACAAGAGGATGAACCACTAAATGCCACCCTGCCTTTGGGAGTTTAGGACAGAGCTGTGCATTCACACCCTCCTGTCTTGTTCAACAGCAGAAAGAAGAGACTATTTGGATTGTTTCGACTGATGCCTATTGAGCACCGGCTATGTGCCATGAGGTGATATGAGGCCCAGGAAGATACTAATGTGAAAGGGACAAGAGTCTTACCTCTCACAGACTTATAATTTGGACAAACTTCTTTCCAAGTAAGGCCTTGGACAGAATAGAAAACTACCCCTGAAGTGTATGGCCTCAGTTTCACAACTATATCCCCTGAAGCCATAGGTACATTTTATACTGGTTAGAAAGGCTCAGTTGAGAAGTAGAGACTCCTGGTTAAAAGCACATTCTCTGGACCAAGACACTCTGGGTTCAAAGCCTAGCTCTACCGCTCACTGGGTGGGACCTGGAGGAAATTATTTAACCCTTTATTCCTCAGTTTGTCACCCATAAAATAGGAGTGGTGATAGTACCTCACGGGATTGCTATAAAGCTTAAATTAGTTAATATGTGTAAACTCTGTGTAAGCATTTACTGCTACTGCTGTTGCTACTACTACTATTAGTTTGCCATTTCCTGAAACTGACCTGAAACTCATCTGAAATGATACTCCTTTGTTTATTGGCAGTTAGATCTAAAAATCCCTAGTGTGAACAGTTCTGGTCTTGTTAGAGTTACCTGTTAGGATAACAGGAGCTGGAACTTGCAACTTGGAATCCACCAGCTTCTCTACCTCCCTTGATCAAGATTACATTATCAGAAAAGGTTCTGTGATCTTTGGCTGAGAGTTGCTTTCACCTGTAATTATTAGGCTCCTTCCTCTCACTAGCAACACATGCAGGTGGTAAATGGCTTTGTGGGTATAGCCCATATTTGGTATGCCTTTAATAAATGTTCACATTGATTCAGAAAGACAAGCTCTTAACTGAGCTTGCAAAACAAGAAGTCTATCCTGACATTAGGGCCCTTCTGTCCCAAGCTCAAGTGCTGCTCTCCAGACGTTAACCCTGGATCCGCTCCATTCCCCCATCACAACCTGTGGAGGAGTCCCGATCCTAAATTCCACACCTGCCCTGAGTTCATCCTACCATCTTCTCCCATGCGCTTTTTTATGTTCTATTTATTTACTTATTTATTTTAATATATCTTTATTGATTTCAGAGAGAGGAAGGGAGAGGGGGAGAGGGAGATAGAAACATCAATGATGAGAGAGTCATTGATCGAGCCCGCAACCCGAGCCTGTGCCCTGACCGGGAATCGAACTGCGATCGCCTGGATCCTAGGCAGACGCTCAACCGCTGAGCCACGCCTGGCGGGGCTGTTCTGACACTTTAAAATAAATCAACTTCTACCATTCAACTGAGCCAATTTATCATCTTTTTAAATATTACATTTAAGAGCTTCCTTATATTGCCGTTGAGCCCCATCTAACCTGCCTGCGCTATGCCCGTTCTATGGCACAGCCTCCCTGTCACCATGCATTCTTGTACAGACCATGCAAGGAGAGCCTTCTGTAGTTTCCAAAGTGTCTTCATGTTCATTATCAAAATTAAGTAAGCAGGAATGATTATCCTCATTTCCTAGCTGAGAAAAACTACAAAGTTTAAAGTTATTATATGTAACAATTATTATTAGCAACTATTTGGTAACAAGGATACCAGCTAATGGTAACAGAGCAAGTAAAACACTTTACCAAGCACTTAACACGTGTAGTGTAAAAAAAAAAAAAAGATTAAATAAAGCTCATCCATAACTCAAAACTGAGCTTCCAGTCTAGACCTTTGCAGCACATGGAAGATACCGTGAGCTGGCCCTTTTTACTCTAAGGCTCTTTTTCATTCTGTCCTAAATTTCAGTTCAACTTAAATGTTTGTTAAGTGTCCCCCAAATAATGGGCATGTGTTAGACACAGTGATGAATGAGACCATGTCTCTAACCTCAAGAAGCTTATTAGTTTAATGGGAAGAGAGACACATAAGTAGATGAGATTAGATAAGGTTAGAGCAATAAAAAGATTAAATAGAGGGGTGACTATAAAAATTGTCATCTAAATTCGGTCCTATTAATAACACTGGGACAACAGGGGTAGACCAGAAGTGTCCCAGGCAAGCCCGGTGAATACTCCCCTAGTTATACCAGGGTATTACCCTAAAAGTTTGCCAGCTCCCAGTCCTGTGGAGATTACAACACCAGTTAGTAGCTCATGACCACAATCCACTGCCAAATTTCAACAGAAAAGCTGGAATAGTGTGGATAAGGAGTGTTCAATTACTGTTTGTTGAAATAAATTGAATTGGACTAACTTAAAGTGAATTGCATTGCAGGGACCATTATAGATACTAGGTTTAATATTGCAAAAATTAGCATGGTGCTGTTTATTACCACCCATAGCAATTTACATCCTACATTATGGAGCAAGACCTTCCATGTCCCTGAATATGTTTGAGGGAAACATCCCAGCTACTCCGCTCTCCACTCACTCTTACCTCCCACAAAAAAAGAAGCAATCAGCCAAAAATAGAATATTGGGAAAATATCAACAGAATATCCCACTCATGGCAGTCTATGTGCATCATGAAATAATACACTGTCCCTTTCTTTGTGCACCTCACCCACAGACTCTTCTCCTCCCTCTGCCCCTGGGCATCTAATCTTTTGTGTCTTTAAGGGCCCCAACTTTGCCTTCCAGGTGTACAAGCCTTCTCCCCTGCAGAGCCCCTGCAATCAAGAAGCCAAGCTGTGCTCCCCAAAGCAATGGTCTAAACTTTGTTACCAAATAGTTGCCAAAGCCGACAGAACCCCTAAAGCATCTATAGACTCTCCCCAGAAAAATACATAGAGATGCGCACACATAAACTCCACCGAGGTTCAGGGGGTTCCCAGAGTCTAGGGAGGACCCTGCCCTAGAGGGTCCCTGAGGCCGAACGAAGGCTGATCTTCAGAGTTTAGACTCCGTGCTTAACTTAGGGCCGACAGTAAGCACCTAGTAAATGTGAAGTTATGGAGGGACGGGCTCAGGGAAATGCAGGTGAGGGTGGAGGGGGACAGCAAGAGCAGGGCAGGGCTGAGTCCAAGAGGCTTCACCGGGTGGTGTCACCTGGGGCTCGCGGGGGCCCGAGAGCACTCTCAGCCTTGTTACCCCATGGCCTGCCAGGAGGGAAGACTCAGGTTAACCAGGTCAGAGATGAAGTGTAATGAGAGAGTGAGATGTATGTACACAACTGTCCACCAACTGGATAAACATATGGGTAGGCACTGAGAGTCTGTTTTCTCCCTAATGGCACCATCGCCACAGTTGTGACTGTCGGCCATGGAGCCATGAGCAAGCATGGTGTTCAAAATGGGCTCTGGAGTCATCTCTGACCATCTCCAGCCTGAGTAACACGCCTCCTTTAAACATATTAACTTACTCTATCAAATTACAATCAAATCCTGTTGGTCTGGGAGTCATTTGTTCTCTTTAAAACAATTCTGCGTTCCTCTACTGGCTTCATTAAATATTTGAAAGTTTAAATAATTCATTTTTTAAAGTTCACCTCCTGAAAGATAATCTCTTTTCTCTTGTTTTGGGTGTGGAGAAAAAGTTTTACCATAATTTCCATGCATTATAATCCACCTCACTATTTATCCCAACCCCAAGCCCCATTCAAATTCCTGCCTCAGTAGCTTCTTGTTTCACACCCTTTCCTGATAAAGGATGACTTTCTAAGGTCCTGTCAGTTAACTGGCTCCTCGGGCCAGGTGGGCAGACTTTAAAAGCGAGTGACGTTATCCAGAAACCTTAAACTGGAGGTTTAAATTATGACCTACACAGATTTATTGATGGCCTGTGAAGTATTTCATAAAATTTTAAATTGGTCCTCCAGTTATTTTCATATAAAAATTCTGATGCCTGCCTTTTCTTTAAAGTAAATAAGAAATCATAAGCCCTGGCTGGGTAGTTCAGTTGGTTAGAGGATTGTCCTGAGATGCCAAGGTTTCGGGTTTGACCCCTTGCCGGGGCACATACAAGAATCAACCAATGAATGCATAAAAAAGCGGAACAAATGGATGTCTCTCTCTTACTCTCTCCAATAAAAATTTAAAAAATGAAGTAAGATACATCACAAATTGTGACCACACTGTACCTACATCCTTGCACTGTAAGAATCATCTAAAGAGCACCAGGCATGTGCATAATCCCCCAGGAACTAACCCAACACCATCCAGTACCCAGTGAGAGGGAGCCTGAGGTGTGTTCACACGGGCGGATCTTGAACAGCACTGCAAACCAACCAACTGCAGCAACTTGCAGTATGTGTGACTCTTAGTAATACAATAAAGAGTAAGTGAAACAAGTCAGTGAGAAAACTGAAAACCTTTTCATAAGGTTAAAAACAGCTAAAATTTAAAATATATTTTCAGGATACACTTAGGTAAGGAAAACTCCATAGAGAGGAAAGCAAGGGGAAAATGAACACATGAGGCAGGATAATGCTTACCTGTACCAAAGCAAGGTGAGGAAATGAGGGGCTACATTGTCAAAATAGGTTGTTGTTAAGGTGTTTGGGCCATCACAATATTATAAAGATCTAATTAACTAACTAAATGAACGCAACACAGCACAGGTAAACAATGACAATGTGTCATGGACCAAGAAGACAAACAATCTAACTGTGAGCACTGAAGCCTTAGGAAAAAAGGAAGAAAGAACCAGCCAGAGCAAGTAAGAGATGCTTCCCTTTAAATGAGTGAGTGTTCCCCCTTTTCCCATGGCCCTGCCATGCTTTTTTCCCTCCCAACACTGAGGCCATATGTCAGATTCCGTTTCTCAGCTCATGCGGGGTCTGCTCATTGAAGTTACCCCCTCACCCTATTATAGGCCAGTGGTTTACAACCAAATTGAGGGTAGTTTTGCCCCTGAGGGGATATTTGGCAATGGCTGGGGACATTTTTGGTCACTCTCAACTGGGTTAGAGGTGCCACTCACATCTGATGGGTAGAGACCAAGAATACTGCTAAATATCCTACAATGCAGAGGACAGCTGCCCCCCAACCTTCACAACAAAAAATTATCTGGTCAAAAATAGTGCTGTGTTTGATAAGCTAGCTATAGGCATTTGAGTTTCCCCCACCTAACCTTAGTAGGCGTCTAGGTCCGAGTGCCCAGGGTGTCATTCTCAGCACCGAGAGAGAACTAGAACATTTTGATACGAGATCTATAGTAAAAAAGGATTCACACTTAATGCCAAATGACCGCTAAGGTCAGTAGTGATCACAGCAACTCATTTTGCAGCTGAGGGAACTGAAGTGCTAAGAAAGAAAGAAAAGTTCCCAGTTGTCTGCACCTGCCTCCCTCCCAGACCAGAGTGGACCCATCTCACTCTCCTGCAGCCACAAGGACTCAGCATTTCCTTGAACTCTCAGAGCCCTTCCTTGAGTTCTCCTTTAAATGTTTCCTGCGCAGGGAGTTTTCAGTCCATCTCCTATATTTTGATTATAAGCCCCGATCTTTTACACCCTTTACAAATACTTTTTTATCATTTTCACAATTTGCAATTAGTATTTTTTGCTTGCTTTCTTAACTATTCTTCTTTTCTGCCCCTAACAAAAAGACTTTCGGTTCTGTGAGTTACAGATTTATTCAAGCTTGTTTCCTCCGATGCTGTTTACCCAGCACCTAGTACATTATCTACATGTAGTTGTAGCTGGCACTCAGAAAATACTCACTGAATGAGTGAATAAATAAATGAGTGACCCTAGTAGAGATAAGAGGGAAGGAAGGCAGCCGATCAATGACTCTCTCATCATTGATGTTTCTCTCTCTCTCCCTCTCCCTTCCTCTCTCTGAAATCAATAAAGATATATTTTAAAAAAAAGAAATCATTTTTTTAAAAAAAGAAATACTCTCCAACAATGACTGCATAACAGCTGTGTCCCATTTTCCATGAACAATGTTGATAACTGTTGAGCGGTGGCAAGAGTGAGCCTTGAGGGGATGTTTAGAAGTCAAGTGGCCTGGCCACCATTCTCTGTCGAGGACCAACTGCTAGAATGTCATTTAACTCAATTTAACTCCTGGCTTTGGAATTTCACTTTTCTCTCATTCCTGGCTTTGAAATGCCACTTCTCTGGTCATTGAGTCCCAGGTCTCTTGCCATAGCATTACCTCACACAGTCTTTATGGGAAACAGTGAAATGGCTCTTGTGTCAGGTGTCTGGTCCCAGAACCAAGGAACTCATCATAGAAAACTTTAGGTGCTACATTCCTGACATAAAGCCTTCAAGGTGTCTTTGCTTCCATTTAATTCAAATCACCTACTGTGTCTGAGGCCACGGGGAAAGCAGGTCTGCTGGAGATGAATTTCCCACCCTCAAGGGTCTGACAGGAAAGATGATGAATTGAAAAATAAGTATCATTCAGAGCAGAACACATCGTGTCATATGTTTTCTGAGGGGAAATGTTATTAGGTTCAAATGATGAAAATATACTACTGAGATGATGGGAGAAAACTTTTCAGGAGAATTGCTACCTGAGGTGAACTTGGAAGGAACTGTTAGAATTTCCATAGTCGCAAAAGGAGGGTAGGAGAGAGGGTAGGCCAGATGGAGGAACGAGACTTCAGCAAAGGTGCACAATCTGAAAACATGGAGTGTATTTAAGGACAAACGTCAGCTTAAGGTATTACAGGTCTGTGTACCATTGTGTTACAATGAACCCAGCCAGGTATGGCCATATAATGCACCTTTGGGTGGCACTCTGGGACTCTCCAACAAGTACTCTACTCCAGCTAGCTATTGGCCAAAGGAGTCTGTGGAACCCTTAAAAATTGCACCTCCTGTACCCCTCTACAACCAGCAGGTGGACCCCACATGGCTTTCCTAAAGGTGGTGTCCTCAGGTGAAATTAGGAGCAGAGGGGCCGCTGCCTCTGGCCATTCTGACTGGGGGACAGAAGGGCTGGGGACATCTGTGTCCTTTGACTGATCAGAGTTTCCTTTTCTTAGCTCAGGAGGTTGCCAGCCTGAGATGAGGAAACTCCTCCTTGTCACATGGGTTGGCTGACAGAAAAGCAACCTGTCCTATCCACCCCTCCAAGGCAGGCGAGGTAGCACCCCGCCCTGTGGATAATTTTCCACTTAGCTAAAGCTCATGAAAACGCACAGGTCACATAAATAATAACTTCTTATTATGTCCCACTCACCATACATATTTTTCATATTCTGCTTCAATCCTCACAACCCCATAAGGAAGGTAATATCAGCCGGGGGTGAGAAATAAGGAAGGCGAGGTTCAAGGAAGTAAGGAAGGCACCCGGAGTCACCCTGCAGGTGGGTAACAGAGCTGAGTCCTTCTTACTCAACCCCTTCCGCCCAAGAAGGCTGCCTCTCATGAAGACACTCCCTCCTCAGCTCTCGGATGTTGTCATCTGGCAGGTGTCACGGGGGGCAGTACTTGAACTTGGGCTGATTGCTTATGCTTGAACTAAACAATTTGCTGTCGAAACAAGTTCTTGGGTTCCCTTAAACAGGTTTTCACAAGCTTCAAACTGCAGAGTGAGAGGGTTTGGGCAAGGGGAACTCCACCCAGCAACCAGACGGTGGTTTCCACGGGTAACATTTTAATCTTGTGATCTGGCAACCTTTGGCCAGAGGCATTTTCTAGGTTCTCATGTGATGCTGAAATTAAACTTTTTTGCTTGTGACATTTGAGAAATGTAAGACAGAGCACAGACAGGTCAGTATCTGGGATGACCATCCTGCCTGGGAGCTTACTCACTGCACTGACTTACTCTCAGAATAAAGACCTAAGATAGGGCAGAGCGAGAGAAAGGCTGCATTTAAAGATGAAACACCTGCATTCAAGACCTGATTCTGCCACTTATTAATTTATCATCTGGAAGTTACTATCCCACTTAAAAAATAAGAATACACAGGTTTGATCCCTAGCCCTTGTCAGGGCATGTGCGGGAGACAACCAATCGACGTGTTTCTCTGACATTGATGTTCCTCTCTCTCTCTCCCTCTTCCATTCTTGAGAAAAAAAAAGAAAAGAAAAATATTCTCAGGTGAGAACAACAACAACAAAAAGGAATGCTAATGCCTACCTCACAAAACTCTTATGGTAATGAAGTAGGATAACAGTGGTGAAAGTGTTATTCAAATATAAGCTGTTATTATGAGGGCAATTAGACTAAAGGCGGATCGATACACCCTCAGTGACACCCTGGCATGTCTGGTCCCTCCTTTTTCAGATCAGCTTCCCTAACCACACAATATAGAGTAGCTGCCCAGTCTCTCTAGCACATCATTCTACCTTAAATCACTACCTGATATTTTTCTTATTTGTTTATTTTTTTTAGGAACTGTTACTAGAATGTAAGTAGGTCTGTCTTGTCCCTTGCTGTAAACCTGGCACACAGTAGAACAGTTTCTGGCACATAGTAGACTCAAAAATATTTTCTGAGTGAACGAATGTCTCGGATGATATTATAGGGATTCCAATCTAAGGAAGTAGATCAGAATAGTATTAGACTGGTAAACAGAGAGGCCAAAAATGACTACCATAGACTGTAAACATCTGGTGGAGCTCAACAAACACCCAGTCAAGCATCATTTTGCAGAGAAGAAAACAGATTTTAAGAGAATTCTCAAATAGGATCACGTAGAGAGAAAGCATGGGAAAAGCAATGATCTCCTTCCAAAGTCACACTTCTACTCTTTGATCAATGGCAAATTTATTTGGCAATAAATTGTATCCCCAAGTATTATTTGTATTTATTCCCTTACCATAGGATTTTAGAAAGCAAAAGAGGGAGGAGTATGTTATCATGAACTCTAAGGGAAAGAAGGGTCAGAGATTATCTGGTCCTGCATTTCTTTTACAGCATTTAAACTCCTCCCATATCTCCAGTGAAGCAAGCTCTACCTCCTGGGGAAATCTGTTCCATTTTCAGAGAGCCTTATTAATTATTACACCATGTGCCAGGCATTGAGTTAGAGCTCACTCCCACTCACCACAAGCATGCCCATGCACAAATACTTCCTTTTCCATCTGAACAAGTCCATTTTTATCTGTTAAAGCAACAAGAAATCAACACAAGTATATTTATCTTTCATTACAAGTTATGTCTAAACAAGGGCCTGTGTAAATAAAAATTATTTTGAAAATCACTGTCTTACCAATCTCTCATGTTGAGAAGGCCTGAAATCTTTTTCACATAATGGTAGTAGATGAAAAGCATTCTCCTCTTCTCTCAACATCTAATTAGTTCAAGGTCTTTTCTTTTTGATTTTAGAAATATTCATAGGAGCTTTATTTGTAATAAGCCAAACCTGGGAATAACCCAAACCATAGACAGATCAATGGATAAGTAAAGTGGTTATTCATAGAACACAGTCCTACTCAGCAGTAAAAAGAATTAGCTATTCACATAAGCATTATTGTTAAATCTCAAAACAACTGTGCGGCATGAAGGAAACCAGTAGTTTTTAAAAGAGTATACATTCATGATGCCTATAAAATTATGAAAAATATGAGCTAATATATTGTAAAGGAAGAGAAATCAATGATTGCATGGAGGGCTGGGGAAGGCAGGGAGAAAGATTGTAAAAGGGCAGGAGGTAGATACAAGGTAGGGTAAAAGGTCTCTGGATTGTGTCTCAGTATTTCTCAAATTGGTCTCCTCTGGCACACCTCTGATACTATTGCCCTCTTAGTTCAACCTGTATTCTTTCTAAAATCACTGCAGGAGCCACTGTCTTCAGGTCACCTCTGTCTACACTGTTGTCCACACTGCTACACAGTTGCCTTTATAAAAGGATTTCAATTCCTTATAGAGTGACCAACCATTCTGGTTTGTCCAAGACTGAGGGGTTTTTTAAGATGTAGGCTGTCAGTGCTAATGCCCAGAAAGTCCAGGCAAACCAGAATGGTTGGCCACCTACTCAGAACCATAAATCCCTTTAGAATGGCATTACAAATTCTTATTCATCTTCTCACACTATCTTTTCCGCCTCCACTCTGTTTTATCCACCCCACTCCGTCACACATACATCCACCCTGCGCACCAGCTTTGCCAAGCTACATTCAGTTCTCCAAATGGAATGTGCTTTGTTCCTTTACATCTCAGTACCTTTGTACATCATGCCTCCTTGATTTAGAACATCCTTTGCCTTATCTAGGTTTTGGTAAAACCCTTATTCACCCATCTCAATTCTTTTCTATTGGCACGTTTTTACGGAAGTCATCAAAGAATTGGCTGTTATCAGAGCACCTTGCATATATTGCTGTCAACGCACTAGCCCCCTGAACTCTACTCTCAACCAGGTATTGAGCCCTAGGACTTTTCCTTATATACCTAAACCTAGCACAGGGGCTCACACATCCTAAGTACTCAAGAAGTGAGGAAAGAAAGGAAGTTTACAGGGAAGGAAAAGCTAACAGAAAATACATCAAATGATAGCAATGACAGAACCAGGGCTGATATTTATTTATGCTTTCAAAACTTTATAAACTAGAATGTATTTTAAAATACAAAGTAATACTATTTTTAGAAATAAATGAAACTTTCACTTCTAGAAACATGGAGTAAACTTACTTTCTCTTATTCTTCCCAATAAGTTCAACTAAATTCCCCAGATAGTATATAGAAGAAAATGTAAGAAGACTCTGAATGGTGAAGAAAAGGTAAATTGGCTAGGGAACTTGGGAACCAAGGACCTAGAGACACAGTAGTGAGTCCCCTGGCTTGGGGTATTTTGTTTGTGGGGTTTTGTTGTTGTTGTTGTCATTTTTGCCTCATCTATGGCTTGAAGCAGAATAAACTAACAACCTGAAAACAGGAGCAGACAAAACACACACACACACAAAATAAAAGCCTGATCTGTCTTGCCAAAAGACCAGGAAAAGGTCCAAAGTTCACACACACACACACAGAAACGTGGTTCCACCCCACCTGTACCAGCAAAGGTCAAGTGAGGAGTGTAGACTGCTTTCCTCATCATATTGTAAAGAGGCACCTCAACCTACTGCAAGGATGATGTCCCAGAAGTCTAAGTAGGGATCTAGGACTTTCATCTTCGCCAAGTAGCAATAAGCACCCTTCCCCTGGTGGTGTCAGTGGAAACCATGTGGAGCCTGATCTGCACTCCCAACCAGTAGTAACCATGCTGGGTGTTGTCAGAATAAGTCTAGTGGAGAGTTAAGACTTTTTACTACCACCTAGCAATAAGGAGACCCCATCGCAAGGCATCGGTGGAGACCACGTGGGGAGTAGTGAGGCACTCCCAATCCTCCAAACCTTAGAGGTTTGATTGAGGTATAATAGAAAGTTGAGACACCCCACCTCAACAAACAATAATGAGGAGCTTCCCCGACTTCAAGTGACATTGGAGGTTGAGTCAACCTGGATTTTTGTAGTGCCCTACTCTTACTCTACTGGAGCATTGTCAACAGAAGCCAACTAAGACATCAGTTTTAAATAAAATCCAGAGTTTTATAATAATTCCTAATTACATAATACTTAAAGTGTCCAGGTTTTAACTTTTAAATAGTCTCACCAAGCACAAGAAGATCTTAAACTGAGTGAAAAAGCACAATCGATAGATGCTAACACCAAGATAAGAGAGATGTAAGAATTATCTGATAAGGATTCTAAAGCAGCCATTATAAAAATGCTCTAAGCAGTTATAACCACATTCAAAACAAATAAAATTATGGGATATTTCAAGAAAGAAATAAGAAATATAAAGTAGAACCAAATGGAAATTTTAAAAATGAGTAATAACAATTATTGTTTTAAAAACTCAGTTGATGGACTGAATAGTAGAATGAAGGGACAGGAAAGAATTAGAGAAATGAAAACTAGAACAATAAAAATTGCCTGATCTGAATTACAGAGAGAAAATAGTCAAAAAATATTGAACAGAGCCTGTGAAACTATAAGAAAAGATCATGTCATTGGAATTCTGGAAGGAGAAGAGAAAGAGGGCATGACTGAAAAAATACTCGGTAGCTGAAGTTTTCAAATTTTGGCAAAAGACATTCTCCTGAAAATTCAAGGATTTGAGCAAATCCTACACAGAACAAACCTAAAGAAATCCACAGAAATAAATATAATAATCAAATTTGAAAAACTAAAGACAAAGGAAAAGGCCTTGAAAGCAGCCAAAAAATAGTAATATCTTTTTCAATTACAGTTGACATTCAATATTATTTTGTATTAGTTTCAGGTGTGCACAATAGCGGTTAGACAGTCATATATTTTACAAAGTGTTCCCCCTGAAATTTCCAGTACCCAAATGGCACCATATATAGTTATTACAATATTATTAGCTATATTTTCTGTTAGGCAGGTTGGAATTTGAGATGGAAAAAGATGTATTAGGCAAATATTAGTCAAGGAAATCAGAGAGGCTATATCAATATCAGATAGATAGACTTCAGAACAAAGACTACATTTTCCCTTAAGATCAGGAACAAAACAAGAATGTCCATTCTCACTGCTCTAATTCAATATAGCACTGAAGTTGTAGCAAGACAGAAAGAAACAGCACATGGAAATAAAACTGTTTCTATTTGCATATGACATGATTTCTCTAAAGAAAATCCCAAAGAATCTATCACAAAAACCTTTTAAAACTAGTAAGTGATTCATCGTGGTCACAAGATGCAAAATAAACATACAAAGATCAATTGTATTTCTATACGCTGTACCAGTAATGAACATGTGGATGCCAAATTAAAAATACAAGACTTTTACAATCACAAAAAATGAAATATTTGGGTATAAATCTAACAAAACACTTACAGAACTTGTATGTTGAAAACTACAAAATGCTGATGAAAGAAGTCAAAGAAGATATAACTAAATGGAGAGACATGCCATGTTCATGGTTTAGAAAAGTCAACATAGTAAAGATTTTATTTCTCCCCAAATTGACTTATGGATTTACTATAATTTCTATCAAAATCTCAGTAAGATTTTTTGTAGATATATGTAAGATTATTCTAAAATTTATATGGAAAAGAAAAAGAACTATAATAGCTAAAACAATTTTGAAAAATAAGATAAAGTGGGAGCAACCAGTCTACCTGATTTCAAGAAGTTATATAACTATAGAGACCTTAATCGAGACTGGGTAGCATTGGAACATAGATTAACAGACTAGAACCCAAGAAATAGATCTACATAAATATGCCCAACTGATTTTTGACAAATGTGCGAAAAGAATTCAATGAAGAAAAATAGCCTTTTCAACAAATGGTGCTGAAGCAATTGGACATCCATAGGCCAAAAAAAAAATTTTTAATGTTTTGCTGTTGTCAACAAAACAATCAGTGGGCCAGATTTCACCCACAACTCATAGTTTGCAGACCTCTGCCATAGAGAAACAACAGAAACATTTAGCGTTGCACCTGTAGCTATAGATGGTACCTACCTTCACTGTTAATTGAAAATGAAAAATCACATGAAAGTGCTTAGCAACGGTCATAAGACCTTGAAAGTAGCCAACAAGTGTTAATTATTACTCTTATTAAGCAAGAATCAGTCTGATCAATATCTGCTTGGACCTGAACAGACAGATTTGGTCTCCTTATCATCAGCAACCTTAGTAGCACAGTAAACAGTATCTGTCCTTCACATTCCTCCTGGTAGATGCCCCTTGTCCCAGAGTCCCGGTGGCTTTCAAAGAGAGAATCACACCAAGAGAAGGTGGCTTCTTTAAACTATCATAGGAGATATCTTTCTAAGACTTTCTGAGGTAAATTTCCAAGAACTATGCCATGTAAAAAGTGGTTGAAAAACCTGAGTGTGCTTAGATTGGAGAAGACATGCCTGGAGGCGTGGGGATGGGGGACATACAAGAACAACTTTTAAATGCCTGAGTTGTAGAAATGGAAGCCTGTTTTTTGACAGGTGGCCCCAAAAGACAAAAGAAGTAAGACTAATACATTCAAGTTAATGGAACCATATTTAAGTTCAACACAAGGAAGAAATCTTTAAATAGTCAGTTCTATCTTATAAATAATTGATCTTATGGTAAGTTTTCTTCTCTAAGGGCATTTAAGGAAAGGCCAGACGGGTGACCTAAGGGTCAGGAGAAAGTCAGATAAGCCTTGGAGAAGCTCCTTGCCTGAGATGCAGTGATTCTATGGAGTAGGTGAAATGAAGTGTAGTAAATCCATCGCCTATATCTCTACATTCCAATCCATATTTACCATTAGACTTGTATACTATTTCATGTAAGTTTGGAATGTAATTATAACTAGCTACATTCATCCATCACTCATTTATTTGTGTACTCTAAAAATATATAGTGTGTACTTACTATATGTGAGGCATTTTTCTAAGTACTAAAGATATAACAGTAAATAGTTGATTTTTTTTAAAGCCATTAAAAATTGATTGGAAAAGTATATCTTCCTTGGGGAAATGAAATATTCCACTTTTATTCACATATTAATTTTGCTATTTTCAATTGCCACATTATTTATACAGGAACACTCTGTAAGCCATTATTTCAATGATGTTAAAACTTAAAAATAATTTTTTACTGCTCTAGGATCTTGTGTAAAAATTCAGAAGGAAGAGGGTTGGGTTTTTATATCCATAATGTTGAATGTCCCCATAATCAGGCCTTTATTAAAGAACAGATACTGTAACTGTGACCACAGGGGATAGAACTTGATACCTAGGTAATAGGAATTCTAGCTTTTATTTATTCTTTCTAGGTAGAAATAGCAAGGGGAGAGCTACATAGGAAATTTTTATGAATTGAAATCTGAAGCCCCCCACCTAGTCTGTTGCTAGAGCCCCATTCGCCTCTGCACCATGAATCTTCTGTGGTTTGAACTGATCCTTTACATGTGGGTGTGCATGATGCCTTTTGCCTAAAATGCCTTTAAATAAATAGAAGCTTCACAACTTCCTATTACACACTCCCTCTTCATAGTTCTCTGGGATGGAGAATAGCAAACATGATCTTTCTGAACATCAAAAATCATATCCCTTCATGGAAATTCGTCGTTAGTCCTGATCTCTACTCCTGAGAGGGGTATTGGAAACCACTGTGGCCTTGCAAATGTGTAGACACCCAAAGGGTATGATTTTAGGACACTAAGAAAGAGTCTCTGTCTTAAAAAATATGTATCCCTCCAGCTTATACAAAACTCAGACACAAGTTATATGCAGAGATGTTCACTGCAATATTATTAGTAGTAAAATAGAAAGCAATCTATGTATATAAGAATAGGGTAATCATTAAAGGATATTATACAAAACTCAGACACAAGTTATATGCAGAGATGTTCACTGCAATATTATTAGTAGTAAAATAGAAAGCAAACTATGTATATAAGAATAGGGTAATCATTAAAGGATATTATATAGCCATTAAAGTTATGTTTTTGAAGTATTTTAATAACATGGGGAATATATATATGAAATAGTATTAAGTGAAGAGAAACGACATGAAAATATGCAGTATGATTTCAAATTTAATTGAAAAATGGTGAGGCACAAACAAAAAAGACTGGAAGATAAATGTATCAAATAAAATACTAACGGTATTTGCCTTGGGCGATGGCATCATTGTGATTCTTCTTTTACTTCTATATTGTACACATTTTAATCATTAAACATGTTTCACTTTTTAAATCAGAAAATAAATAAAATAAATCTGCCTCTTCACAGATATCTAAAATGCCAGCAGGAAAGCTCTATATTTTATATTCTTTCTTGCCAAGAAAATCACCTGGGGAACATGACCACGTTAAGCATAGTTGTTTCAGTTCAGTTAAACTATTATTTATTAAGTATCAGATTTAATTCTGTTTATTTATTTGTGTTTTTTGTTTAGACCACCCAATTACCATTTATCTCACTCCAGGTAATAGTATCCAATACCCAATTTTCATGTCAGACCCCTCTTCACCATCCTCAGCTGATGTGTTTCATGTAGAGTTGACTCTGACCCCAACTCCAGGAGTGAGCATGTGACCAGGAACAAGGTATTCAAACATTAATAAGTTTGAAAAGGGGAGATGATCCAATGAGGAAAAATGAGTATTTTGCTGAGACTTTTGAAAGAAAAGCAAATTATTTTTTCCACTAGCATAGTACTTAGGGATATGTAATCCTAAAGTTATCAGAAGGCCCCATGTGAAGTTTGAGGATAAAACCAGCATGACTAAATTGACAAAGATCCATTGCTTCTAAGCAGGAAATCTCCCAGGATGCCAGAAAAAAATCCATTGACGCTGAATGAAGAACAGAAGCAAAAACCCTCTCCCTTCCACTCTCTCTAAAAAACAATAAAAATACATATGTTTTTAAAAAGGCCTAAGGCAGCATACTATTGGAGTTTGAGCAGGAGCCTTGGAGTCAACTGGCCTAGGTCCAAGATCTGCTTTTGCTACTTCTTAGCTTCCAGATTTGGACAAATTATACAATTTCTCAGCTCTTCCTTTTGTAAAATTGGAACTAACACCTTAATTGATATTTGGATAATTGGATATAATTGGATAATTGAGTCAGAGAAAAAGATAAAAAGTCTTGTAATAATTTGCACAAAAATCTTCAATTTACCTTATCAGAAACATATTAAGTAACTTCAATGTTATGCAAGATATAGACATAAAATAAGATAGACCCTGCCAACAATAACTCAATCAGCTGGGGGAGAAAGACACATGACTCTGCTGTGAAACCTAATGAAAATAGCTGTAATATGCATTCAAATCTATTCCAAACAAGGAAGTAATTAAGAGTGACCCAGGGACCTGGCAGGGCATGGCTCAGCAGTTGAGCACTGACCTAGGATCTGGGAGATCAAGGTTCGATTCCCAGTCAGGGCACATGCCCGGGTTGCGGGCTCCATCTCCAATTGGGGGCGTGCAGGAGGCAGCTGATCAATGACTCTCTCATCATTGATATTTCTATCTCTCTCTCCCTCTTCCTTCCTCTCTCTGAAATCAATAAAGACATATTAAAAAAAAAAAGTGACCCAGAGGCTCCCAGATGGCTTAATGAAGGATGTCAGACTTGAGGTGGGTTCTGATGGATGGGCAGAAATCTGATGGCCAGGCACCAGCATGAAGACATGTCCCTGACAGAGAAAGTTTGTAATAGATTCAGGCAAGAGCAAGCAGACCACATTTGGGTGGTCAGAGAAGATGAGAAGTAAAAGATTATCTCTTGGAATTTGCCCAAAATAAAACCCACACAGGGTGGCTTGGCCTCTGATCAAAAGATCCTTATTATATTTGGCAATTACAAGTTGAAGGAGAGCAAAGTTGTAAGTAAATGTGTGCCATAAAAATTAACTTACTTTTCCATTAAAAAGCAAATAGATGTAACCAGTCATCCACCCAAACTTAATTCTTGGATATTTTTGTCTTTGAACTGACCTCAAAACATTGATCTTTCCTCACAGTATCATCTTCTCTGGACTTGAGTACCAGGGTTTCAAAGTCCTCTAGCCATGGTTCCCTCAAGAAACTAATAGGTTCTAAAAATTTCTAAGATGATTGCAGTCTCAGCCAGGGAACTGTGTGCAACAATTAAAATCAGAAAATGTCCTGACCTGGAGACATACAATTCTCTGGAAAGCATAATGTGTATTTGGGCCTCCTCGCTGTTCTTTTCCTGAGGGGGCATCTAGGGCATAGTTGTGCGCATTGTTCATCAGAGTAGCCTTAGGCTGAGGACAGAGTTGAGAAGACAGTGTTCTGAGCTGCCTTTCAACTCTTTCCAGGCTGTGGTTTTCAGGCAACTCACCAGGGTTTACATGAGGTGCATCCAAATAGCTGTAAGCCATTTAGGTAGCTGGTCTCACTCTGGCTATTCTTCACAAAGCTTTGAAGTAGCCACAGAGCTTTGAAACTGGCACCCCAGAATGAATCTCCTCTGGACACATCACCAAATCAACAAATCTTTTGAAGGCCAAATCCCTGTGCTTTATGTTTTCTGTGAGCCTGAGAACCCTGTAGGTTTCAACGTTGGTTATCATTTATTGTTAGATTCATTCTTTAGTCATTTATTATGAATAATTCACACAGCAATGGCCATAAATTTCCAGTTCCCACTTAATGCAATGTCTCCAGATATGTTCTCCTTTCTTTGACCAAAAAAATCTCACAGTGCTTTGAAAATATCAAGAGTATCACTTAAATTCGTAAGCTGTTTCGTAGTGATTTTATCTACCTGTGTTAAAACATTTTAAATCACATTTTTTGTGGGTGCTGGAGAGGACCTCTAGAGACCATCTGCATTGATCCCTGGTTCAAACCAATAAGGTATTATTATCTCCACCTTGTAAATGAGGTGAAGCCAAAGAGAGGTGATTATGACTTGCTTTAAGGCTGTAAGAATAAATAATGGCAGAGCCAAAACCAAAATGCTGGACTCCAGCCTCCTAATGTTTTGGGGTTTTTTTCCCCAGATATACCTGCTGTTTTTGCCACCATTGATAAATAAAGTAGTGCATCCAGGGTTTAGCAAAACAAAGAGGCTGCAGTAGACCAGTATGTTCAAAGTGCAGACTTAAGCCATAGCTTGCATTTACTTAGCCCAATGAATGTGAACATATCACTTAATCTCTATGACTCAGTTTCCTCACAAGTAGAAGAAAGGTGATAATTCCACACAAGATTCCTGAGGCGATTAAATAAGTTACAAGAGAAAAGTTCTTAGTCCTGATCAATCACCATGTAAGTATTTGCTATTACTCTTGCCATCCCTACACCCAATCTGTTCCTAATTTTTTCTATGGAATTAAGTCTTGGCATTACTTTCTTCCACTGGAAAAACTAAGAACTTTAAAGATATCCTTAATAACTATCTCTTCTCTCTTGCCCTAGAGTCAATGAATTACAGTCTTTTTAACTCTCATTTTTAAATATCTCTTAAATCCATTCTCTACTCAGTATCCTATCCGACAGGGCTATAGTTTCATCCTGAATGCCTTACTTAACTATTTCAAACACCTTCCTGGTCTCTTTTCCTCCAACCAACCTTCCTTACCCCGTGATGTAACATCCTTTGGAAAGGCAAATCCTACCAGAACATTCCCTGTTTCGAATCTTTCAGCAGCTTCCCCATTGTGTTTGCCAGGCTGGCATCACAGTCATTTTGACAAAGTCCAGCTCCAGCATCAAAGATTCTAATTCACTAAGTCTGGAACTGGGCCTAGGAATCTATTTTTCATACACTCCTCAGTTTTTCATGGACCAATGTTTGGGAAAAGATAAAATGTACACTCATTAGGATGTGATTAAGTCCTTCACACTCTGACCCTCAACTGCCCCTTCAGGGAAATTAAATGAATCTTTCCCCTTGAAGTTGTCTTTGACTGAGTTGCTCCTTCTGCACTCCCAAAGCTCTGTATGCAAAATTCCCCCAATGACACCCATTTCATTACACTATCATTGTGTTTTCACCCCTAGTTCCCCCATTTGTAGGGCCAGCTTCATGGGCATGCAGCTTGTGCAGCCAGTCACCCAGAGCCCTTCTTTCAAAAGGCCCTGAACTTGATGTAATGTTCTGCTACAGCCATCCTGAGATTCTTAATAATTGTTGAACAAGAGGCACCTCATTTTCATTTTGCTCTGGGCCCCACAAATTATGTTCAGTCCTGCCCACTCAACTGTGAACTCTTTGAAAACAGAAGCTATTTGCTATTCACTCAAAATCCTTCTTGGTTAGAACAGAGGACTCCTGGTACAGAGTAAGAGTTTGGTAAATATTTGTTAAGTTTATACATGAATGGATAAAAGGATAGAATAAAGTATCAGATAGAAAAATAGGGTGGTATGGCTAATTAACTCTGAAAGATAAACTTTGTTTATGCTTGGGGAAGAGAGGAGTCAATTGATAAGTTCACAAGATGACTGACCCTTTCAAATAAGTAACATAAATTTTCCTAGGTTTATCTTTATATTGCTCCAACTGCTTTTTCTTTCAGCCCCGCTGCCTCCTTGTTGTTCCTGAAATGCTAAATCACTGGTTAATGGAGCTTGCAATTGCACTATCATAAAATATGCCCTGAGTGTTCGTGCCAAGCATTGTGCTAATTTTGAGGGTTACTGGGAAAGGGAAGGGGAGGCCATAGAAAGGTGAGCCGGGCAGGGACCCTGTTTTCAAGGAGGAATTAAATCTTACTCTTTAAGAGCATCTGTCAAAGATGAGTTGACTTCATGGGAGTTTTGCAGCAATGAATCGAAAATAAAGACACTAGAGTTGGCCAGTGGCCCAGCTTCCTGAACATTTCAACTGACAAAATGTCTCAGTCTGAAGACAATTCCTCCACTATGAGATCTGTGGGTTCACTAGTTAATATTGGCAACCAACTAGGAGGTGCTCATGAAGCATAATAAGTAAGTGGCTATTGAGGTGGGGGAGGTGCTTTTGCTCCCTGGTGTTAGAGAAGAAAAGACCAACATCAGCTATCAAAGTGAGCCAAATAACTGGGGAGAGCAGATGTCCCTAGCTCATGCTGGAGGCAAGACAGGACTTCCAATGTGACGAAGCCCACACACCACCGTGCTGCCATATTAGTGCCAGCACCAGTACTAACTTCTTGCTGTTCTCAGAAATGACATGGACATTCAAGGAGAGTTTCTCTTACTGTTCCACAGCCCCCAGCCTACTAGTTGATAGGCTATCAGTGATAAGATTAAGAGGTTCTAGTCAAAAGAGTCAAATGCCAATAAACATACAGAGATGTGTTCCACTTCAAGTCAAGGAAATGTAAAAATAACACAGCCATAAAGTATCATTTTCACATGCCAGATGAGACAAAGTTGAGAAGATGGATAATGCTTAACTTTAGCGATTATGGTAGAGAAAGTGAGTAGTCTCAAAAAAAGATTGTTAGTCAGAGTATAAATTAGCACAACCACAGTCTTAAAGAGGGCAATTTGGCATTATATATCAATCAAAATTTAAAATGCACATCCCCTTTCATGCAGCAATGCCATTTCTAGGACTTTATCCTAAGGAAATAATTTGAAAACAGGTAAAAATACATATACAAAGTTGTTCATCACAGATAAAAGTTTAGAAATAGTCTGTGTGCAACATGAAAGATTTGCTTAATATAGCATAGTTTATCCAAACACAATTTAGTTAATTAGTGAGAAGCTCATTTATTTTATCCCCTTCTGGTTTAATGTAAATTCCTTAAATGTGTTTTCTGATTATTTAGCTAACCTATCATTAAAATAGAAAATTTCAGACACTGAAAAAAAAAATACAATTTAAACATTTAAATGGTTATGTGGAGCTATAATTATCAAAAGGAAAATATATCCATAATATAGGTTTAGGTGTAATAAAAAGGCCAGATTATAAAAAGGTATATATAAAATGACTCCATTTTTTTAATTAAAAAAAAATACAATTTTGTGAGTATGTGTGTGCATTCTTTTAAGAATAGATTGTGATTGGTGTTGCTTTGGCAGGATGCATAGTGCAAATAAATGGATGATATCCAAATACAACAATATCTCTATTCTGTTTGGAGATCTCCAAATACAAAATCATGGGGGAAACAAGGGTAAGTCTTAAGGAAATAATATGTTCAGTAGTGTGCTGGTAAATATTTAACAACTGGCCATTAGGTGGGGCAGGATGAAAGTCCTTTGCAGCATTTCTCAATTTCTATGACAAATACTCCCAATGTTACTCCTTTCAAGCTACTACTGTGACGTCACTGAATGCAGAGTCGGGAAGAGATGGACAGCAGCACACCCGTACATAGTATTTCTATGATTCATATACAACATGCAAATAATTGCAGGAGTATAGATAATGCTAAAGTGCAGTAAACTTATTAGAAAATGATGAGTTTTGTGTATGCACTTTTTCTAAGTCTAGGAGGAGAGTCACTAATATAATATTGATTATGTCTTAGTGGAAATTTCATGAAACATATTTACTTCATTCTTTAGGCCTTTATGTGTTATT
The DNA here is from genome assembly GCF_054644295.1 of Miniopterus natalensis. Classification (NCBI taxonomy): domain Eukaryota; kingdom Metazoa; phylum Chordata; class Mammalia; order Chiroptera; family Miniopteridae; genus Miniopterus; species Miniopterus natalensis. Next base: position 49,668,479 of record NC_142086.1, on the reverse strand, counting down.
TTTTAAAATATTTTTACCATGAACATGTTATCTCTATAATCAGAAAAAATAAATCAAGGTGGGGTTTTTTCTTATTTGTTAAAACCTAGGGGGGGGGAAATATATCAGGGAACATTACTTTTAACCCAAGTTTCACTGGATCAAAACACTTTTCCAAAAGGATGTGACTCAGGATAATGGTGAGCAATGTTTGAATCAATTAAACCACGGTATCTTTGTTTAGTCATGGCGAAGGAAATGAGCATTCAGTGTTTATAAGGCCTTTCAAAATATAAATATGCAACATCAGAATTCAAAGGCCCTCTGATACTCTTACTTTACAAATAACTAAATTGAGTCCCAAGACAGGTAGATGGTTTCCCAAGGTAAGCACTACAAGGCAGGGTATAAGGTGACTCAGGTCCTCTTTGTTTATAAATGGTCTCTATAGCTTATGGTCAAAGTACATATTCCTTACTTGTGATTATTTGATAAGAAGACATGACCTCATTTGGGAAAGTACTATTCATTCTATTAGCTAATTGCTGAAGTCCCGACTCTTCCATCTTTGTTTAGGTAATAGCAGCTTACACTTCTCCAGGATTTTATACTTCTCACAACACTTCTGCATAGATTCCCTCAGTTGCACTTCATAAGAGCCTGTGAGACAGGTAGGGTAAGAAGGACCACTCTTATTTTACAGATAAAAAAACTGAGGCTAGAGCAGGCGAGCGGCTAGCCCAAGGCTAGTGAGAGCTAGGCGTCTGGTCTGGTCATGGTGCTGTGTGGAAGTCGGCTTCTTTTTTGAGGCCCTTCTGAGTCATCTGGGTGTACCTTCTCTGAATGTTCACTTCTCCCTTAGTCTCCCTTGTCCCTTTGACAAATTCTTTCTTTCATCGGCTCCGATCTCATTTTGTACTTGAGGGTATTATTTCCCAGAATTGCTCTTTAGTTTGTTTCTTTTATTCTGGAGTGAAAGATAGTACCCAGTTTCTTTGGGTCTGGACATATTCTTGTTCTTCTCTATTTGGCATGAGGGCCAAACCCTACCATGCTGCTTCATCTGGAAATGTGACCTAATTTCTATCATCAGAGGAATGACTTCTGCAAAGGTGCCATGGGTACTATAAAGCACTGAACTGTAAACACTTGGGTGTGACACGTTTCTAGATAATCTTGGCTTTCTAACCAGGTGAACGTTGAAGTCTGAGGAGGCAGGCTTGCTCCAAAAATACAAATCATCCATAAGAGAATGGGTGCTGGGGAATCTAGGATCCTGTGTTCTCTTAAGCTTTGTTTTATTAAAGGGAGGAAGTGGGTTCTGCTGTTAAGAGTGCAATGTCTTCGGGAAGAGCTGAGAAAGGTACCAGTGAGCTATGTCCAGGTCCAGAGACCAAAGAGCTTCCAACTTATACTAACCTGTGTGGTGCCTCAGTTCCTGGATTTATGCAACCTGAGACAAGGAAATTCTCATTCCATCAATTTCCTCATTGCTGACACTGGAATCATAACGCCTGGCTCACAGGGTGTAGTGAAAACTAAATTAGCTAGAGGCCAAAAAGGAAGATATTTCATAAACTAAAAATTGCTATGAAAATATGTGGAATACATTTAAGATACTGTATCTTGATAATTTTTGAAGTTTACTGCTCTGGGCAAGGGGAGTGGAGTAACAAGTTAAAAAGGGACAGAGTGTCAGACACTGCAACAGGCAGGTGGCCAGGTTTCTCCAGGCAGAACAGGATGCATACTAATTGCTGCACCTCCACTGACTCTGGGCAAACGACTCCTCTCCAGAAAACACACTGTCCCTTTCCATATCAAAGGCTCTCTCCTAACTGGGCTTCCAGCCACATGCAGAACTCCTGGACGCCCTGATGCACTGGGAGTGGGGTGCTATCATGAAGATGAATATTAATGAAACTGCTTCTGGGGAATGTGTAAGCTCCAGAAGGGATAGCAGTTTCCCTAGAATTAGGAATGTCTACTCTCAAGGACTCTTAATGACTCTCGAATGACAAATTGTCGAAGAGCAGAGATGAGTGTATGGGAAAAACATAGGTGTATTTTGATCTGATAATTTACGAGAGTATTAAAAAAATTAGAGGAAAGAAGACACCACCTTCTGGTTAATAGTGTTCAATGTGGGAATCAAATTCGCAACTTAATATAAGGAGTAATGAAACACTCACTCTCTAAACACTTTGGAAAAATAAAGATAGGGTCGGAAGGTCATTTCTGGTGACATTTGCGGAGGTCCTAAACACAACTGTCATTTGGTGATCAAATCTAAGAAAGTGTAAGGAGATGGTTAAGAAAGCCACATAAATTTGGGTGCCTTTTATCCCCTTGTAATTTTTCAGCTTTGATAGCAGAAGGGATCTACTTTGGAAGGTCCAAAAAATGTTGTTGCTATAGGAACAGGTAAGCAGATTAGACTTGAAAGTCCAGTATAGGAACAAAGAATTTAACAGACAGAGCTAAAGCAAATAACCAAGAAAGCATTTTCGGTTTGTTATTTACATATTAATTTCTGGAAGATAAAATGCCATGATAGAATGAAAGCATTCCATTTTAATTACACCATTACTGACATAAAAGCCCGCGCTTACACAATGAGCAGAAAGACCTTATTACATAGAAATCCACATTTCTAACTCTCTCTTGATTACATTGTGAATGAGAAATATAGCTTTAAACTCAACAGAGTATCAGAATCATCTTTGATTTTTCTACAGTTCCCCAGAAGGGAGCACATCTAAAATAAAAGAGAACGTGAACTTAACCAACTTCTATAACTAGGGAGCTACAGGTGAAATTCTAGAAGTAAAGAGAAACATGTGTAGGGTAATTGTTAATATTTTACATGTTTTTATTGCCCAACCGTCTGTGAACACAGGGCCGTGAGAAGAGAACAACTGCCCTGTTGATGTTCTGCCCCCTCCGATGAGGGGCTACACTGCTCCCAACCTTAGGGATTTGCTGAAATTGTTGGAAGTTTTGTACAGAGCTTGCTTCACAGGGAAGGCTCGAAAACCCTCCGAAAGCCGCATCGTGCTTCTCTTCCTTTCTGCTCTACTTTTCAAAGGAAACATTCTTGATAAAAAGAATACAGTATTTTCCGTCTCCCACATTTCTGCTGTCAGAGGTTGCCTTTAGGGGACAGAGAGGCTTCTTGGACCTTGCTTTTGGGCACAGGATTCCCCAGTGGGACTGCAGAGAAGCGCGTGCGGGCATGTGTGCAGGCGGCCGCCCCGGGAGCCGGCAACAGGGGAGAGGAATGTGCTGGAGTCTTACCATCTCGTTCTCCTGTCCTTCGTTGAGCAAAGCATGCTGGCCCTGGTCGAAGTGGCCCCCCATGGAAAGGTGCTTCCACGCCTCCCTCACCTCCCCGGAGCAGCCGCGTCCGGGCCCGGCTGCCAGCTGGCTGGAAGGATTAAGGATCCTCCAGGTAAAAACTCCCTCTGGAGCACACACCTCCACTCAGCAAGTGACAGCGCTGGACTGACTCCTCCCAGGGGCCACCCTCTGCCCTGCTGGAGCACTTGCTGCCTGCTGCCTGCATTCCCTCAGGGCAGCTGTCCCCAAGGAGGCTGCTCCCGGGCCGACCTTTTCGTGCCCAACTTACAGGGAGAGAACCCATGGCCTGCCAGTGGCTGCCAGCCTAAGGCAGCAGACTGCAAAGCCGAGGACAATGCGGAGCTGGCACAGCCTCCTGGGGACCTGGGCAGGCTCCAGAGCTCCCCGGCCTCTGCTTTATCCGCAGAGGCTGCAGAGCTGGGGTCCGGGTGAGGCTAACAGAGCCGCAAGTTCGATTTGATTAATGAAAGCCCCAATCCCTCGACTTTTAATAGTAGCCAAATTCATTTTACTTACATAAGGTACAAACGATGGCCAATCTTCTTCAGAAGGAGTCTGTGATGACATGCCTTTGTGTGTGCACAAAGCATTCCGCTTAATGGGTATGTGGAATTAAGTTCGCTTTTGTGAAAAACACGTAGAGAGAAGACAGAGGTGTGATCAAACTATTTTATGTAGTCACGTTTCACTAAAATATTGGTAGCTAAGTGCTTAAGGAGGGCTGGAAATAAAATAATCAGGTGACTATTGGGCAATGCTCATTTTTAAATTTATTCTCACATTCATTCAGTGCACATTATTTGAGCGCAGTGACTACATATGTAAATCAAGTCATAGTTGCTCCCTTCAGGCCCATGTAGGGATTCAAACGTGCAAACAAACACAACAGAAATTGGTTAGTTACTTTGAAAGCTGGAAAGGTGTCTGTAATAATCACCTTCATGTATGCAAAAAACATCTACTTAATGTGTATATGGAATTAAGCTTACTTTTGTGAAAACACATAGAGAAAGAACAAAGATATAATCAAACTGTTTTATGCAGTCTCCTTTCATTAAAAGGTTGTTAAACTCTTAAGAAGGTCTAGAAATAAAATAGCCTTCCAACAGCCCTGCACAGTTATTAGTCTTATTTCATACATGAGCAATCTTTGCAGCCCTGCACAAGCTCCCCCAGTGAGGTGTAGATCCTGGCTTCAGGAGTTGGGGTGACTACAAATCTACTGCATAATGGCCTTTCAGTTAACAGCAGACCTCATATACTACAGTGGTCTCATTAGATTATAACGGAATTGAAAAATCCCTAGCCTTAGCTGGTGTTGCTCGTGGTGAGAGTGTCGACCCACGCACCTGAAGGGTCATGGGTTCGAATCTCGGTCAAGGGCATGTACCTGGGTTTTGGGTTTGCTCCCCACAGCCCTAGCCAGGGAGGCAGCCAGTCGATGTGTCTCTCTCACACTGATGTTTCTTTCTCTACCCCTCCCTCCCTCCCTCCCTCCCTCCTACTTTCTCTGAAAAGCAATGGAAAAAATATCTTTGGGTGAGAATTTAAAAAAAAAAAAAACAGAAGAAAAAGAAAGAAAAATCCTATTGTAATAGTTTCAGCAATAATGAAAATAAAATCCCTATTGTCTAGTAATGTCACAGACATTGCAGCCAGTCGTAATGTCACAGCTCAGTGAGATACTCAGTGTTTGTGACAATGCTGGTGTAAACAAACCGACTGCACTGCCCATCGTATGAAAGTATAGCACATACAGCTATGTACGGTACATAATACTTGATAATAATAACAAATGACTATGTTACTGGTTTATGTATTTACTATACTACTTATCATTATTTTATAGCGTGCCCTTTCTACTTAAAAAAAAGAAGGGCCCGGCCCGAGTGGCTCAGCAGCTGAGCATCGACCTAGGATCCAGATCACGGTTCGATTCTGCGTCAGAGCACATGCCAGGTTGCAGGCTCGAGCCCCAGTCAGGGGCATGCAGGAGGCAACCGATCAATGACTCTCTCATCATTGATGTTTCTATCTCTCTCTCCCTCTCCCTTCCTCTCTCTGAAATCAATAAAGATATGTAAAAAAAACAACAACACGGTTTGCTGTAGAAACAGTGTGCCATGTTGCGCTGGCAGCAGCCCCATACATCATGTGTTTGCCGAGTCTCTTGATAGCAGCCTTTTCCCTTCTGCTTGGTGTGTTCTCCCCAGCTTTAAGCAGCACCTGACTGCATTCCAGAAATAATGGATAAAGTGGAAAAAGAGTGTCCATTGCAATTGGATGAAAGATTTTGCCCTTCCTTTTATTCCCCCCAGAGAAAGAAGCAGATTTTGTCATGGAATCAATTGCTTGCCCAAGCTTTTCAGCTGTCAAAGGTGGTGTTTTGAGTATCCCCATTTTCCCAAGGGTGCCACCATGGGGCCAAGATTTACATGGACTGCTCTCCTGGCTCATGCGATCAGAGGAAGGGGAGTCAACCTGGAGGACCCTGGGCAAGCCTCAAACAGGACCAGGGCCAGTCAGATTTGGGAAAGGCAGGAGCTGGTAGGGAGCAAAGAACAAAGAACAGCACAGGAAGAAAGAAACAGTCTGGCGTTATGGCATTAGAGCATGTTTATGGTGGAAAATTAGCTGATATAGACAAATGAGTAAAGCAAAAAATGAATTTTCCTACTCAGAGGTAGTCACTATTCGAACTTTGCTGTATTTTTTTCTTTTATTATAGTCTCTGCATCTATGGAAAATATTAGGCTCATGTTACATATAAAAATGTGCATCTTGTTGTTCACTTAATATTTTAGTATATATACTGAGTATAGCCAAGAATATTCCCTAATGAGCAAAGTGGAAGAAAGTGGTGATAATAAAAGTACCTGCCTCATAGAATTAATGGCAGGAAAATGAGGTAAGTTAAACACTCACAACAGTGTTTGGTACATGGAAAGTGTTCAGTGAATGTTAGGTTTGATTATTGTAAATATTTTCTACTTGACAAGTATTAACAAATAGTCTTTCAGAAAACTCCTTTACATTCTTCACATAGGCAAATCATCAAATATTTCAATAGTTATTGAAAATATTGTGAGCCACAACACTAGGCTCTGTGAGTGCCATCTGAGGTAAGAGATGCAGTCTGGTCAAAGAGACTGAAGAAATTAACAATAGCTCCTCCCCACCCCCAAGAGTGGGCTAAAGGGGTGAGAGATATCATGGAAAGGAATGGCGATGCAGAGGTTGCCACTGGGAAGTGTGACCAGGGCTCATTCTGGGACAGTGCATGTGTGTACATGTATGTGTGTGCGTGTATGTGTGTGCCTACATGTGTGTGTGAGAGGGGGGGGACACTGTGGGGATAGATGGAAATGGATGCAAGACTCTTGTGAGGCCCCAGCAGATCAGGGGTACACACCCAGAAGCAGCCACAGATTATTGAGGGCCGAATACAAGCTGAGTGGGGTCACCAGTGCTAGGAGGAGGGAGGCAGGCGGTTGCTGTGAGACACATGGACTGTTCAATTGTGGAGAAGGTGTAAGCTGCAGACCACCTGTTCTATCATAGGGGCTAGAAAGAGCAAAGAAAACAAAAGGCTGAAGATTCAAATGAAGGCTCATCAATGAGGTAGTAAATGTCCATAAGTGAAACTGGAATTTAGGGCAGTAGCAAAAAGAAAACTGAGGCTCTGAGCAGTGAATTGGCTTGCTCAAGATCACACCATGGGAGAATATGAGGCAGGAAGTGAGTGTGTTTTTCACCTTCTATTCCAAAATACTTGGCCATTTAATAGTGTTTTGTATTCGAGCTCCTGGCTGCCAGATGCCGGCAGAGAATTCGGGCTGGGGAAGGTGCCCTTTGCAGGGACACTGGGAGGGGGCAGGAAACTGGGATACCTCAGGTGGGACGTCTGGATTGGAATCCGAACAGCCAATCCTTGAAGCTTCTTCCAATGTCAAGATGATCTGGCTCTGAATTTCTCTCATTTAAAAAAGCTGGGGTTGTCCACATTAGACAGTGGTGCTGGCAGAGGTCAGCTCTGATTCTCCCTCCTCCCAGAGCTCTCCGATGGCCTTTCAAAGGTCCCTGGAAACCCAGGACTCCAAAACTTCCCTCCTGAGCCTGGCATCCTTAGATTAAACTGCGCCTTTCAATGTTAAGAACTTCCTAGATGTCAGAATACTCAATAATAACAGCAAACGCTTGCCACATGTTCACTCTGTACTATGCACTTTACATCATCATCTCACCAAGTTTTGTATTAACTCTAAGAGATTTATTAGAGGTTAAGAAATCTGTGCTAGGCCTGGCCAGGTGTGGCTCAGCAGTTGAGCGTCGACCTAGGATCCAGGCGATCGGGGTTCAATTCCCAGTCAGGGCATATGCCCAGTTGCGGGCTCGATCAATGACCCTCTCATCATTGATGTTTCTATCTCTCTCCCTCCCTCTCCTTTCCTCTCTCTGAAATCAATAAAGATATATTTAAAAAAAAAAAAAAGAAGAAATCTGTGCTAGACCACACTGATAGTAAATGGGAAGGCAATCATTGGAGCCCAAGCTATTGGACATTGAGGCTCATACTCTACTTTACTGAAATATAAATGAATTATAATAAACTGAACATGTATAAAGTATAAAACATGTCAGGTGTACACCTGTGGAAATATTAGCACAATCAAGAGGACTGGAGCCCTTTGCACCTGTTAATTCTAGTTCTTTCCTTGGTTTCAACTCCATCCTTCTCATAATAAGCAGTCACATATTTGAGGACGACTAACCTGTGCTTCCTAAATCTCCTGTTCCCAGCACAAGCTTCTTGATGAGTGCCTGCAAATGCATTTCATAGAACAGAGCTGAGTTTCTCTGATCAGCTTGTTAACCCTCCCATAAGGGTTTTTCCCAGAAATTGGATATTTGAATGCTTCTCCAGTCTTCCAAAAGCCATTCAGCTTTTGTCAAAAGACACACAGGCCAGGAGCAGGCTTGCAAGTGGCAGCCAACAATACCCATAGCAAGGCCCAGGAGGCAGGCCAGCCAGGGTTGGGAAGTAGCAGGTTTAGAAGCGCCTGTTCATGTCTAGTCCTAAGAGGCTGACACCTTTCTAGAAAATAATCAATTTGCATGTGTGATTAATTGAGAAAGATTAATAAAAACATTTTGGTTTTTTCCATTTTATATTTTTTAGGGGATAAAAAATTCCCAAGTACTGTTATCTTCAACTTCTACTAATATTTCTTCCTTTAAAAAGATTCTTATCATTTTTATGTCATCTTATTTATCCTTCCAATAATCCCACAGAATAGAGCAGTAGTAATGATATTCCATTTCATTCAGATAAAGACTGAAGTATAGGGCAATTAGGTAACTTGCCAAGTTTCCCATTGTTATTTAATGGTAGAGTCATAATATAAACTGTCTGATTCTTAGGCTGGAATTGTTTTCAGTTCATCAGGGGTTTGGGGGCGAGTGGCAGAAAGAAACAAGGAACAGTGGCTGAAATCCCAAGTCCAAGGACTCCTTTGTTCAAATATACCCTTATATACATCACAGTACACACACAGACATATGTTTTCTGCTTTTACAAAAACAGAATTATATTCTACGTGCTATTCTATAAGTTAACTTTGTAGTTAATGTGTCATGGACATCTTGCCATGACAATAGATCTACCTTATTCTTTTTCTTAAATTTATCTTTATTGTTGAAAGTATTACAGGTGTCCCATTTTCCCCCCCAGTTGACCCCCTCCACCTCGCTCTCACCCCCTCCCCAGGCCTTCACCCCGTCATTGTCTGTGTCCATGGCTTATGCATATATGTGTATAACTTCTTTGGTTAATCTCTTCCCACCCTCCACCCCACTTCCCTCTTTCCTCTGAAATATGATCATCTGTTACATGCGTCAATGTCTCTGGATCTATTTAGTTCATCAGATTCTTTTGTTCATTAGCTTCTTGTTAAAGAGGACCCTTCAGCATTTCCTGTAGTGCTGGTTTGGTGGTGATGAACTCCTTTAGCTATTCCTTGTCTGAGAAGCTCTTTATCTGACCTTCAATTCTAAGTGATAGCTTTGCTGGGTAGAGTAACCTTAGTTGTAGTTCCATGTTTTTATCACTTTGAATATTTCTTGCCACTCCCTTCTGGCCTGCAAAGTTTCTGTTGAGAAATCAGCTGACAGTCGTATGGGTGCTCCCTTGTAGGTAACTAACTGCTTTTCTCTTGCTGCTTTTAAGATTCTCTCTTTGTCTTTAACCTTTGGCATTTTAATTATGATGTGTCTTGCTGTGGGCCTCTTTGGGTTCTTCTTGTTTGGGACCCTCTGTGCTTCCTGGACTTGTAAGTCTAGTTCCTTCCCCAGGTAGGGGAAGTTTTCTGTCATTATTTTTTCAAATAGGTTTTCAATTTCTTGCTCTCTTTCCTCTCCTTCTGGCATCGCAATAATACGAATGTTGGGCCTCTTGAAGTTGTCCCAGAGGCTCCTTATGCTATCTTCATATTTCTGGATTTTTTTTTCTTTTTGCTCTTCTGGTTGGGTGTTTTTTGTTTCTTCGTGTTCTAAATTGCTGATTTGATTCTCAGCGTCCTCTACTCTATTGTTGATTCCCTGTAAATTATTCTTCATTTCAGTTCCTGTAGCCTTCATTTCAAATTGGTACTTTATTATGTCATCAATCTTCTCAATTATTTTCATCATACTCTTACTAATATCTTTGAGCATCCTTATAACCATTATTCTGAACTCTGCATCTGTTAGCTTGCTTGGATCTATTTCATTTAGTTCCTCTTCTAGAGATTTCTTCTGTTCTTTCCTTTGTGACATGTTTCTTTGCCTCTGCATTTTGGCTGCTTCCTGGTGTTTGTTTCTATGTATTAGGTAGAGCTGCTATGTCTCCTGGAATTTATAGAGTGGCTTTGTGTAGTTGGTGTCCTGTAGGGTCCAGTGGCTCAGCCTCCCCAGTCTCCTGAGCTGGGCCTTCTAAGTGCTCCCCTGTGTGGGCTATGTACTCTGACCTGTTATAGTAGAGCCTTGGTTGCTGTTGGTGTCACTGGGAGGAACTGACCCTCAGACCAATCAGCTGTGAGGACCAGCTGCAACTACAGCCAGAGAGCTGCTGTGCTGGAAACACCCCTGTAGAGCAGGATTTACTTCAGTGGAACTTTGGTGTTCACCAAGTGCACCCCTTGAGTGTCACTCTGTGGATGTGGTAGGGTTATAATCCAGCTTGGTCGAGGCTGATCACCAGGGGCACTGTCTCTGAGGCCTCCTGGGAGGTGCAAAGTCAGCCTGTGCCAGTGCCTTGCCCAGGGCCACCCAGCATGAGCCACACAGCAAACCGTAGTTGGCTGCTACTTGTGCTGGGCTTGGAGGTGTCCAGGAGAGGCCAAGCTATGAGCCAATGCAGGCTACCACTAGTACCAGGCCTGGGGCCACTTATCAAGCCATATGGGGCACGCTGCTGCTTGTTTGAGAGATTTTAGGAAAGTCCTGAGCATGAGGTTCAAGAGGCCACTTGCACAGAAAAGCCACTGGAAATGGCCTGGATGAGCCTGCAAGTAAGGAGGGGTGGGGCCTCTGGGAATCAGGGGGTGGGGCCAAAGGTGTGAGTCAGGTGCTGGGGATTCAAATATGGAGTCTACCTGCTGGCTGTGTGTGGGGAGGACTCACCAAAGGAGCAATGGCCTCTGCCAGCTTTTCTGTCTGGGAAGAAGCTGCCCCTCCAGCTCTTGCCCAGATTTCAGGCAGGTTAGTTTCTCCCTGAATGTCCCAGGTTCCTGTCAAGCTGCTGCCCGGCGCTGGGCTCAGAGGGAGCTAGTCTGATTGAGTCCTTGTGCGAGCCCCTTAAGGGGAGCTGCCTGGGGTTCCCACACCCTTTGGGACCATCAGTGACAGTCCCCACTGGTTTCACAGCCCAGAGTTGTGGGGACGTCTCTTCCCGGCCTTGGAGCCTTGGGCTGAGGGCCTGATGTGGGGCTGGGACAACCTCAGTCCTCTGGGAAACCCCCACCACCGAGATTCCCTCCTGGGTTTCAACTGCAGCAGTGGGCCTGCGGCCACGTCTCTGCGATTCAGCCTTGAAGCGCCTGCGTCTCCGCCCCTCCCACCAGTCTCAGTGCTCCTTCACTTCCCTGGTTGTAGGGCTTCTGTTCAGCCAGATTTCAGGAGGCTCTGAGTGATGGCTGTTCTGCATTTTAGTTGTAATTTTGATGTGGTTGCGGGAGGCGGAGGGTGCAGCTGTTAACTACGCTACCATCTTGTTTTTCCCTCAATCTACCTTATTCTTTTATTTTCCTTATAATTTTTTTAAATAGTACAAGCATAGTATAACCCATAGTGGCCAAAAATGCAAAACCTGTGTTGGCGCTCCCAGGGAATCTGATTCGGTGGGCCTTGGATGGCACCAGTTCATATGCAGTAGGAAAGCTATTGGAGTCACTGACAGGCACCACTGGCAAAGAACCTCTGCTATTCCGTGCCACAGCCTGTGGGGTGAATGAGACATAAACAAACAGGCAACAGCAAAACACACAACCAGTCAACAAGTGCCTTGGCTCCAGAGGAAGGCAGAGAAGAAGGGGAGAAGGCCAGGCTCCATCCCCAGTGGAGACACAGAGAGGAAGGGGTGTGTTTCATAGGGACTTGCAGAGGAGGGAGCTGTCTAGACTGCGGAGAGGGCAACAGCCCCCAAATGCTTCTAGAAGAATAGAGATCAGGCTGGAATCTGGGGGTCTTGTTTTTAAGTTGCAATTGTGTGGCAACAGTGTTTTTACCGAGATTGTTAATTTCAGGTGCTTTGGCAGGGCTAGTGGAGGGTGTGGAGAGCTGAACCACCTCAGGGAGCCCCCTTCAGTGCCACACTAACTGGAGGAGAGTCTCAGGACTAAGGGTGCATCAGTTCCACTTTCCATTCTTTGTTCCACCAGGAAATAATAATTCCTGTGACCCATTTGCTTATAGAGTTGAAAGACACGTGTAATATAAACAATTAAAAGTTCTGAACTTCATTGGTTATTCATTTCAGCCTCTTCTGCCTTCCACAATATCATTGATTGATCCACTGAGAGTCTTCCTCCCTTCTGTATAGTATCTTAGTTGCTGATGGAAGAGAAAACTCACATAAATCATTCCCAAGTGGACATTAGGAAGGATGGCAAACAGGGAGTCCCAATAGCCAGTCCCAGCTTTGCCTGTCTCTCTTTCTCTCTCCATCTCTAACAGGTATCTGTTCTTGATTCCTGCCAGGGGGCTCAGCCCTGTTCCTAGGTCACCCCAGGCCCATGGTGGGAGTCCTGAATTTATCTCAGTTTCTCTCTCCACTGCCCAACACCAAGTCACACTCCCTACCAGAGGCTATGCCCTGATTTTGCCAATAGAACTCCTATCTCCTGTGGGTACCACTGTTCCCAGGTTCCTGTCTGGCAGCCTTCCTTGAGCCTCAGAACCTTTCTAGGAGTAAGGATTAACCTTTGTCTTGCCAGGCTCCTACCAGGAATTGGAATACTGCCCCAGGCCCCAGGTCTCTGGTTGGGCTTGGTCACTGGAGGACAGACTCCTGGAGCCAGCTTCCTGTTTGGATTTCCAAGCATCACCTGCCCCATGTTCCTCCTTGCTGGGCTCTAACTGCTTGTTGGAAACATTGCCACTTCTGTCTCATGGCCTCCCTCCCCTTCCCCCTTGGCCAACTCATCTCCTGAGCTGGAAGCAAGATTGCCACAAGCTTCTATTGCCTGCTAGATTGGACTTCCTTTGTCAGCACCTGCAATTTCTGTCTGTTTCCCAAGTGCAGATTTTCTACCTCAGTGGTATGTCCAACACCACATCCCGAGCCCTCTCTACCATGCCTAAGTAATAAGACATGTCTCACAATTCTGTGATATGTCCATGGCTTTACACAATTGGTGTGTTCTGGAAACATCCTATTTAAATCTAACTTTCCAAATAAAGTCTTAAATATTCTAGAAAGAATGTTTCAAAAAATCATTTTCTGGTGCTTTTATAAAAAAGTGGGGAGCAACATGGTACTGTATGAAGGGTATTATCTAAGACCCTTAGTCCTCGACTTGAGTCCCACCTCTCACAGATTGAGATCTTGGAATAATCATTGCACAGTCTTCCTGGAACTTTTTCTTCAACAATGAGGGTCACTTAGTCATTTTTAAAGTCCAGTCCAGTTGTAGCAGTCCTCGATTCTTAATAGTGACACCTGAATATGTATAGTTTTGTATATTTAAATATTTAGGTTAAAAGTTCTCAACATTAACTACACTGGCATGAGGTTTCTGCCTGGGTATTTACTCTTTTGTTGTTGTTTTTATAGACTGTCCTTAATGATCTGAAATTGTTATAATAAGTGACTACTTAAGTAAGCTTCACAGAAGGGGAGCTGCATTATCTTTAGAGAGAAACTTTTTATTTTTTATGTTTGGAAATAAAAGCAAGGAGGACTCTTCTGAATGCGGACATATGGGCTACCCCAAGCCACCTGAGAAAAGGTCAGAACCCAGTACCAAGCAGAGATAGCCAAGAGCAGTGCCCCTGAGAAACAGAGACAGCCATTAGCCAGCTCCTTTCTTTGGTAATTAATGGGGAGGCTCTGTATATTTGCATTAGACCCTTTAATCTAAGGGTTACTAAATGTTTTACAAACATTAATTAATTCAGTTAAGCTTCACATCACCACCTTGAGGCAGGCAGTTCCTCGTTGGGATGCCACATCTTTGCTTGCTCCAGTGTCGTCCCAGGTTACACATTAGTGCAGATGAGCATAATGAATAATAACAGTAAAGCCTTGATCTCAAGCATTTTACAGAGATCAGATTCAGGTAATGAGGGTTAAAGAGAAAGCTTGAGGGAGTTCATTGCCGGTGACGACAAGACACTCATTTCAGGCTCTATCCACTCCACACTGAGGACACATGGCCTTGAACAGCTGGTTGTGACTCAGTCCTTTGTTACTTAGTTGCTACAGCTCTCAAGTTACTTCACAGAGATGCTACAAGGAATAATGTTTGTAATATGGTGTGCAGTTCTCAGATGAAAGGCGGAAATTAATGTGTGATGAAACATTATTATCACTCATCTTCTCACCATCTAAATGGGTTAGGCAAGGGAAATAGCAGCATGCTCACAGTAGTGGCAGAAACCAGGCCTGCCGTTGTTTCCGTTTCACATCTATTATATACACCCAGAGAGCCCGAGAGCTGCTCAGAGCAGCAGACACACTCCTGGGCTAAATGAAAGCAAGCTGAAACACCAGATCAGCAAAGAAATAGCAAATTATTTACTCTCTTCCTTTTTCATTCTTACTTGAGATGGAGTGTTTAAAAGGAAATGAGTGCAGAGAGAGAATCAGGGAATGGCTGAAGCAGCTTTCCTCTCAGGCATTCTTCTCAATTCTGTTATTAGTCTGGGTGTATAATTCATAGTCTCCGAATGAGCTGGTGCACAAGTCCTCCTTTGTGCCTTTGCTTTCAGTCTCCTTTGTCAATGTTTTCCCTCTCTGTCTCCATTTATCTAAACCAGCAGGGAACTCCCTACTTCCTTGAAGCCTTTCCTGCCTAACTCCTTACCTGGACTCTCTGCCACTCCTTTGTAATTAGCACACATTTTGGATACTAGCATACACTTCGGTGTTGGTCTTGCTTCCTAATAGACTTAACTCTTCCAGGGCATCTTTAATTAATCTCGATCCTTCATTTAGTACAGGTCATGGCATGCTGAACTTAATTACGTAAATGTTAAATAAATGGTTGAATGGAATCTGTCAGCAAACTGTCAAAATTTGAATTCAGACCACACCCAATCCACATCTGCTATTCTCACCACGCCATATCTCACCCTGTGAGGCATGGGGAGCGCAGAATAGAAATATCAAACAGACTAAATTAAGGGATGGAGAGACTGATATAAAGAATAAACTTTTAACTCCTTTGGGTAAATACCACGCAGGGGGGTTGCTGGGTCATATGGTAAGATACTTAGTTTTGTAAGAAACTATCAAACTGCCTTTCAAAGTGGCTGTACATTTTGCATTCCCAGAGGCAATGAATGAGAGTTCCTGTGGCTCTACTAGATCCTTCCCAGTATTTGGTGTTGTCAGTGTTTTGGGTTTGGACCATTTTAAGGAGTGTGTAGTGGTATCTCGTTGTGGTTTTAATTTGCAATTCCCTAATGACATAATCAAATAAGTTGAAAACATGTACACACAAACACCCGCACATGAATATTTATAGCAACTTTATTTGTAATTGCCAAAATTGGAAGCAACCAAGATGTCCTTAATGTAAGTGCATAGATGAGCTGTGGCACGTCCAGACAATGGAATATTATTCAGTGCTAAAAAGAAATGAGCTATCAAGGCATGAAAAGACATAGAGGAAATTTATATATGAAACTTACACGTGAAAGAAGTTAATCTCAAAAGGTAGCATACTTTATAATTCCAACTATATGACAATCTGGAAAAGGCAAAACTATGGAGACAGTAAAAGAATTAGTGGTTGCCAGGGGTTAGGTAGGAATGAATTAAGGGGAGCAGAGAGAATTTTTAGGGCAGTGAAACTATTCTGATGATACTATCATGCTGGATACATGTCATTGTACGTTTGTCAAAACTCATAGAATGTACACCACCAAGAGTAAACTCTAATGTCAACTGTGGACTTTGGATGAAAATTATGTGTCAGTATAGGTTTATCAATTGTAGCAAATGTACAATTCTGATTGGGGATGTCGGTGATGGGGGAGGATGTGTGTATGCAATTTTTTACATTTTTAGGGACTTATTTTGCTATTTAACTTGAGCTTAAACGCTGTTATGACATAACCAGATTTGTTTGATGAGGGAAGTTTATGTGCAGTTTTTCCTGTAACTCAGTCAAATTGCACACTCACCTCATGCCCAGAATGGTTCAGGAATTGCCAAGTACTGTATATTCAGGAACCCAGCCAGGAGGAAACAGTGCAAGTATTGTCATTTTAAAGCAATAGAACCAAAGATTTCTCTCACACCTAAGTAAACATAAGCCTAGTGCCCAGCTCTTTGTTTCTAATGCAATTCTCCTTGGGTGGGGTAGGGCAGGGGATGGCTGATAACAGGATCTGGGCACCAAACATAGAAGATGAGCCTGGCTATTTAGTGCCAGAAAGCAAACAAGTGATTTTTAAAAAGAGCAATAATGCGGGATAAATAAAAAAGGTATTTCAACAACTGAAAGGGCTCCCAATGACCAAAACTAAAATAATTTGAGTAACAAAATTTAAAAATTGGGTTTGGACTACAATCCAAAGCATAAGATAACTATCCATGAGCCTATGCTGATGTGAATAAAGTATAGAGTAAATAAAATAATGGGGGGAAAGAGACAAATCTCCTACGCAGAAGAATCCCAGTAATTTATGTACACACTGCCCCCTCAAGGAGGGTCCGTGGCTCCTCACCCTTTCAGTGTGAGCTGCTTATGGCAACGTCCACCCAAGAATACAGAATGGGGAGAGGAAAAATAACTGCAATGGAGAAACCTGACTGATACTGTCTTCAGCCTGGTGGTCAAGGTCAACAACAGTGATAAGTCATGTTGACAGTATGGACTCTTAGTATTATGAGATGAGACTGACACTTTACATCTGTGATGTTCCCCCCAAAACTCATAATTCCAGTCTCATAATGAGAAAAATATCAGACAACTCCCAGCAAAGGGACATTCTACAAAATCCTCGACTAGTGCTCCTCAAAACTGTCAAGGTCGTTAGACACAAGGAAAGCCTGGGAAACCATCACAGCCAGAGAAGCACAGAAGACATGGCAATTAAATGTGACATGGTATTCTTGAACAAATAAAGAATATTCCATTAAAACTAAGGATAGCTGAATAAATTATAGACTTCAGTTAATAGTAATTTATCAGTATTGGTTCATTAGCTGTGATCAATGTACCATACTAATGCAAGATGTTAACAATAGGGGAAACTGGATTTCAGACATCTAGGAATTCTCTGTACTATTTTCACAATTTTTCTATAAATCTAAAATTATTCTAAAATTAAAAGTTCATTCTTTCCAAAGCAGTGTGACTACAATGTGTTTGTTACAGTGACTGGAAGCTGCCTGTTTTAAATTTGTAGCATCCACACCTTTGTTTTATCACCTTGTTAAAATGATTGAAGCCGCCTTGATGGCAATGTCAGGATTTAGATCTAGATTGATGGTATAAACTGGCCTGGGCTTTACGGAATCAACCAATGTTGGTTTAGTGAGATAACTCTGCCCCCTATGGGTGTAGTATTTAATCTACATTTAATGGCAAAGGACAGCCTTCATGCTTCAGTCACGTTTGATGTTTCAAAGTCTGGGCAAGAGTCAAGATACACTTGGAACCTCTGATCTGCTGGGACCATATCCCACTTTGCTCATTTACACAGAACTTTACCCCCCTGAGTGTCCTCTGTAAAAAGACGCATCCATGTGAGGGAACCGGCTGATGGAAATGTGAACAGCATGGCTCACTTATAAACCAGTCAGAGACTGACAAATGCACTATGATTTCACTTATATGTGGAATCTAATGAACACAATAAACTAGCAAACAAAATAGAAACAAACTCATAGATAAGAGAAACAAACTGACAGCTGTTGGTAGGAGGGAGGCTGGGTAGAAAAGGTGAAGGGATTAAGCAAAAAAAAAAAAAAAAAAAAACCCTCATAGACACAGACAACAGTGTGGTGATTACTGGAGGAAAAGGGGGGCAGATTCAAGAGGGTAAAGGGGGATAAATGGTGATGGAAGGAGACTTGACTTTGGGTGGTAAACACACAATACAATATACAGATGATGTATCATAGAACTGAACACCTAAAACATATAATTTTATTAACCAGTGCCACCCCAATAAACTCAATAAAAAAATTTAAATCAGGAAAAAAGAAAAGAGTGTATAATGCCTATAACATGTAAAATATGTATTAATCAACTTTTATGTCAGAGTTAAGGCTTCCAGGCAACAGTTGTCTATTAGTAGTTTAGTTTGGGGGAACCAAAGTTTTACATGAATTTTCTAAAACTTATCTTTATTGTTGAAAGTATTACAGATGTCTTCTTTTATCCCCATTGATCCCCTCCACCCCATAACCGCCCCCGCCCCCCGGGCCTTCACCACACAATTGCCTGTGCCCATGGGTTATGCATGTATCATATAGCTTCTTACATGGCTTTCTGGATGAGCAGGGGATTGGTGCCATTAACTGTTGTGTAGTTCAAGGGTTAACTGTATACACATGTACCCTTAAACAATGACACATATTTCTTAGGTCACCATGTGCAGAAAATGTAACACTATGTTTTTATATCTCAACTTGATTATTTTGGATGCCTCGTTTTTTCTAGTGGCAGAAAGTGAATCCAGTCAACAATGAGGTAGCTCAGTCACTGCAGGGCACTGCCAAGCACTTTCTGTTTAAACAGTTGGGTAAGGATTTCCCCCTTCCCTCCTTCTTCCACTGGATTGGCATCTGTCTATATCTCACCCAGCCCCAAGAAAGGAACAAAGTGGCAAACTGGGTAAAGGAAGCAGAGGAAGAAGGGGTTCTAATTTGTGCTTGTTTTATGTAAATACCTAAATCCAGTCCTGTTGGTTGAGAAGTTCTCGGGTGCTGTGCATTCCTATGATCCCTTCTACTGGTATAACCTGTAATAAACCACTGTGAACAGATTACCTTTGTCTTCCTCAGATGCAAGTGTCATTGCTGCTTAGGTGGGTCGCCAAACTGGGAAATGGTAATTCTCACGCTCCTGGTGATGTTTGTGAGCTAGATTAAAATTATAGCAATAATACAGGAATGAGCACTGAGTACAAGGTCTGGGCAGCAGAATTAAAGATTATAGTCATTGGTCAACACTTACTTTGCTCCATAAAACAAAGTAAACCCTCTGGCCTAGAGAACAGGGAACAACAACAAAAAGTGGGAGTCTGTGAAACAACGTTGTAGAAAAGAATGGAAGGAGTTATTTTATGTGGAGGGGTGGCATAATGCCTACCACACTAAATGAGAGTTCACTGGTAATAATAATCACAATAGTCATTATAACAGAAAGATCCAGAAGATCATATCCACAAATTTGTTGTCTGTGAGTTTATTTACTATAGGGACAAGAAAAACTTTATAGACAGTAATTTTGCATCTTTAATGTAATGAAAAAGAAAAAAAAGCTTCATTTCTAAGATACAGGCATGGAAAGCAGTAAGATAAACAAAGGAAATATTTCAAGATCTACAATGCAAAAGCACATTTTTTTTCAACTACTTAGAAGGCAGGAAAGAGCAAAACTGCCATTGTAGGAAATGAAATTGGTGATATTGCAAACTTGAGATTTCTTCTTAGATTGCAGGAAAAGAAGACAAAAATATAAAAATCATTAAAAATAAAACATAATCAAAATGAAGAATAAAGATTAGAAGTACAATTTTAAAACAACAGCTACTCTCAGGTGTGGTTGGGCTGGATAAACTTGATACTTCACACACACACACACACACACACACACACACACCTTTAGTATCAGAGAGAGATCAGTCAACAGAATTTATAATAGAGTTGTGCAGTTGGCAGAGCCATGTCCCTCACGAAGAAATCTGCATCCGAATCCCTGGAACCCATGAATATGACAAAAGGGATTTAAAGTTGTAGGTGTAATTAAGGTTAAAAGATTATGCTGAATCATCTGGGTGGGCCCAATGTAATCATAAGGGTCCCCACATGGAGAAACAGGAGGCAGAAGAGCTAGTTGTCAGAGTAATGCAATGTTAGGAAGATTAAACCAGCCATTGCTGGCCTTGAAGACAGAAATGAGTCCCAAGCCAAGGAATGTGGGAAACCTCTAAAAAGTAAAAAAAATGGATTATTTTCTAGAGCCATCAGAACAGTACCACCACTGTACACACTGGCTTTTAGATCAGTGAGATCTATTTTTTATTTCTGCCCTGTCACAGAACTGCTACCCCTTACTGGGTCCTCAGCATGTTCTCCCTCACGCCGTTTATTTTTTCATATGCGTGCCTGTCTCCCTAACCACACCATGGTTATGTGAGAGCAGGAACTGGGTTTTACTCTTTTCTTATATTCCCAGAGCAGAATTCATAGGAAATGATTTCTAAACATTTGTTGGTGAGGATTATGACATGCTCTTCTGAGTGGTGGGGAGAATTTGATAATGCTTGTGCAAATGTGTATGACTTAGCTAGTTGCCCTCCCCAGGAAACCACAGAGGAAGAGTGCAGTGTCAAGGAACTTGGGCATCTCTCAGGAAGAACTCTGCAAAAACTTTTATGGTAAAAATTTAAATATAAAATTTAAAAACCAAATGCAAATATTTTGGTTTCCATTAACATCTCCCATTATCTCCCTTTCTAAAGATACCTGCTTTATTGAAAACTTTGAAAAGTGTCTCTTTGCAAGTAAAAGTAATGTTTTAAGAGTTTTAAATAGCAGATTGCTCAATTCCCAGCTGAACCTGCGAATTTAGTTTAAAATAGCAAAATTATTTCATGACTCCTGGGCCAGAAAAATATATATATACATATATATTTAAATGTATCTTTATTGATTTTAGAGAGAGGAAGAGAGAGGGAGAGCAAGAGATAGAAACATCAATGATGAGAGAGTCATTGATTGGTTGACTCCTGCACGCCCCACACTGGGGATCGAGCCTGCAACCAGGCATGTGCCCCGACCCGGAATCAAACAGTGATCTCCTGGATTCTAGGTTGATGCTCAACCTCTGAGCCATGCCGGCCAGGCAGATAAATATTTTTAACATCCATTTATTTAAGTAAATAAAAACCATGTTAACAAATTCAGAGTATAAGAGTTTACAATATAAGTAAGTCTTCCCTCCACTCATGACCCAACATCTTCAAGTTCTTCCCCAGACCCTACTTGTGAAGGAAAATCACTCCTATGTGTCTACTCTAAATACCCTCTGAATACTCTGTTCACTTCTGACTCTTCTTCTCACCAAATGTGTTGGGAGTGGGCTGGGGGGATAGATTCCCTCACACCAAGCAATTCTCAGATTCCCCAGATACCAGCTGGGTGCCCTACAATTCAACTCAATTCTGACAGTCTATGTGGAGCTAGCCTCAGATCCCACAGGTTAAGGGTTCAGTCCCACAAGAATGATCTCCCTCCTCACTTCAGGCTTCAATCACAAGTCCAGGTATTTCTGTATTTCTGATTGACTGTCTATGATTCAGAGGTTCCCATGACCCCCTCCTGAGGTTTGATTGATTTATTGGAGTGGCTCACAGAACTCAGGAAAACAGCATATTTACTAGATTGCCAGTTTATTACAAAGGATATTAAATGATATAAATGATTAGCCAGATGAAGACATACTTGGGCAAGTTCCAGAAGGGTACCTGGCATAGGAGCTTGTGTCCCCTTAGAGTTCAGGGGCACAATCCTATCAGTACATGGATGCATTCTTGTTCACCAACCTGGTAGTTCAGGGGCACAATCCTATCAGCACATGGATGCATTCTTGTTCACCAACCTGGTAGCTCTGTGAACTGTGTCCTTTTGGGTTTTTATGGAGGATTCATTACTTAGGCATAATTGATGAAATAATTGGCCACTGATGATGTATTCAACCTCCTCAGAGGTGAGGATGGGGCTGAAAGATCCAATCCTTTAATCATGTGATTGGTTGCCCTGGTAACTAGCCTTCATCATTAGGGGTTTTCCAAAAGTTGCCTCATTAACATAAACTCAGATGTTGTTGAAAGAGACTTCTTATGAATATCAAGACACTTCTTTCACATTTATCACTTTGGAGGTATGTCAGGAGGACAGAAACCAAATGTTATAACAAAAGATGCCCCTATTGCTCTGGTCACTTATGAAATATCAAGAGTTTGGTGAGCCATGAGCCAGGAGAAATGACTAAGATCATATACTTACTTCTTATTATAAATCACAATATTACACTGCACTTCACTAGCGCAGATCAACTCAAAATACTTTCCTGGGTCAGCCATGTAAGATGAATAATGCCTGTGTGTTTATTGTGTAATACCATCGTAATTTGTATTCTTTCAACACCACATAATTTATTTCCAGCTATGTTTTTTCTTCTGAAAAAAAAAAAAAAGCTCTTTTTTCTTGTTTTGGAAACACTTGACCCTCTCAGTCTTTCATTTTTTCACTTTTGATATAAAATAAGTAGTGGTTCTCTTTTCTCTGATTTTACTAAAGAAAATATAAACACAAGGTTCATGATACATGGCAATTGATATATTCTTTAATTTCAGGAAGATCTGAAGAAGGAATGAATGTAAACTCCTGGAGAGGACATGAATGTCTGAAGGACAGAACCACTGCTTGGCTCCTTGTTTCACCTGACTTTTAAAAATTTTTTTGTGTAAGCTTGATGTTGTCAGACCTGACACTTTAAGAGAAACCAGAATTTTTTTTTAATGTGAAATTCCTTCATTTTTAAATGTTGGCAACAAATCCAATGCTATTTTTAAAATACTGAGTAGGCCAACACAAGCCAAAGGAACTAGGTCTGCAGGCTGCATTTGAATCAATGGTGGCAGTTTGATTACTAATATCTGCCCTTTTTTCCTCATGTGATACTATACATTAGAGATTGTTTCTCAGTAGGACAAAGAGGTCTTATAGGCTTTCTTGCCTAGTGTGAATATATTTTATTTAACTGGCTCTTAGCTATGGGCATTTATGGTGTTAAATTAATTAAACAAAGGGGCAATTAGACTGAGATGGTTCTAATGCCTTGTCAGCCTACAATGCAAACCAAAACCTAAGCCTGTAAATGCTTTAAGGTTAATAAATCAAAGCCTGAGACAACCAATCACAAACAGCCAACTAGGCTTTCCCATATAGGGCAGCCACTTAGGCTATAGCCGATCAAATAATTTTCTTGCTTTACTTCCGTGTCCCTAGAAGAGTCTTCCCCCCCAGCTCCTGTCGGTGGAGCACTCCTACCTATTTCCAGTGTGGCACCACCTGACGCAAATCAATTTTAGATAAAATAAACAATTAAAATTTTTAATTTGCCTGAGTTCATCTTTTAACTATGTTGATTCCAATAGTTTGCTATATGCAATGAAGAAATATCATGCATACATCTTTGCACATACGTGGGAGTGTTTCAGTAGGATAGATGCCTAGAAGTATAATTGCAAAACCAGGGCTTTTTATAATGTAAAAATGACCCATATATGAAAGGGGTTGCTACTACTTGGTTTCTCTTCTTCTTCTTCTTTTTTTTTTTTTAAACAACTAGCAAGTAACAGGAACAAAGACAGGTTTGTGCAACTCTACAATCCTGGAAAGATCTACAGTTTGCACAGGTAATTATAACAAGTTCCTATCTGGACCTGCCATTAAAAGAGTTAGCACAATAAACATAATAAAGAAAATTCCCGGAGTCCTGCATTTGGGAAGTTTGCTACCTACAGCTGAGTCTATACTGGGTGCTGTTGTGAAGGGATGGATACTAACTGGGGATTTTGATCTGAAAATAAATTGTTTTATGCTGGGGGGGGCAGGGACACAAGACCCTTTGATTTTGGCTATGCCACTAATTGCCTTCATTACCTTTCACGGGCCACATTTCTTTTATGGGCCCCCGTTTCTTCATAAAACATAAAATGGTAAGAGTTGCAAGGGGGGGGAAAGGGTATTTAAAACCATAGACCTGACCTAGGTTACTTAGGGAAAGAATAAGATGGAAGGGGAAGGGGCCGGGATCTCTGGGATCTGGGTCCCTCCAACATTGAGGGGTTTGGGAGAGGAAGAGAAACCAGCAGGAGAGCGTGGGGAGCAGCAGCTCTGGGAGAAAAAGGAGCATGTACGGTCCTGAGAGCCAAGGGGGGGAGCTGAGGAAGGGGCGCGCTGCACCCAGCGCTCAGAGCTGCAGGCCGAGGGGGCCGTGGGCACCGGACGGCAAGGGGGGCGTGGACACGGGGCGGCTAGAGGGACGTGGGCACGGGGCTGCTAGAGGGCCGTGGGCACGGGGCTGCTAGAGGGCCGTGGGCACGGGGCTGCTAGGGGGACGTGGGCACGGGGCTGCTAGAGGGACGTGGGCACGGGGCTGCTAGAGGGACGTGGGCACGGGGCTGCTAGAGGGACGTGGGCACGGGGCTGCTAGGGGGCCGTGGGCACGGGGCTGCTAGAGGGACGTGGGCACGGGGCTGCTAGAGGGGCGTGGGCACGGGACTGGGAGGGGGACGTGGGCACGGGACGGCTAGAGGGGCGTGGGCACGGGACTGGGAGGGGGACGTGGGCACGGGGCTGCTAGAGGGACGTGGGCACGGGACGGCTAGGGGGACGTGGGCACGGGGCTGCTAGAGGGACGTGGGCACGGGACGGCTAGGGGGACGTGGGCACGGGGCTGCTAGAGGGACGTGGGCACGGGACGGCTAGGGGGACGTGGGCACGAGGCTGCTAGGGGGACGTGGGCACGGGGCTGCTAGAGGGACGTGGGCACGGGACTGGGAGGGGGACATGGGCACGGGGCTGCTAGGGGGACGTGGGCACGGGGCTGCTAGGGGGACGTGGGCACGGGGCTGCTAGAGGGACATGGGAACGGGACTGGGAGGGGGACATGGGCACGGGGCTGCTAGGGGGACGTGGGCACGGGGCTGCTAGGGGGCCGTGGGCACGGGACTGGGAGGGGGACATGGGCACGGGGCTGCTAGGGGGACGTGGGCACGGGGCTGCTAGGGGGACGTGGGCACGGGGCTGCTAGAGGGACACGGGAACGGGACTGGGAGGGGGACATGGGCACGGGGCTGCTAGGGGGACGTGGGCACGGGGCTGCTAGGGGGCCGTGGGCACGGGCCATTTCCACCCCCCGGTCAGATGGAAACCCAGACGACAGCGGCTAAAGGCTGGACAAAGTCATTTCTGAAGCCTCTATAAACTTCACAAGCTTATTCCAAACCTGCAACTGGCCTAATGGACCCGAGCCCTTCAGCTCTGAGCTCGGGAGGAGTCCCTGGCGACTCCCCAGCCTCCCCGAGCTGGTCCTACGGGGTGCAAACATTTTGTAATCAAAGAAAGGCGCTGACAGCGAGGAGCCCCGTCGGTTTCTATGACTGTATTACTGTCCTCGTTCTGTACACGGCAGGATTCTCCATGCTCCCTGAATACCTAAATGTTCTTAAATTTGTACCACCCGGTGAGAACTCATCGAACCGGGTTGCAAACGCCTCCCGTTCGCGCGTCCCGACCCGAACCAAACCTTCAACCCGCGAGGCTGCGCATTCCAACCCGGAAACGGCGAGGGCGGGGCGCTCGCGGAGGGAACACAGGCTCGCCGGGGCTCCGGGCGCATGCGCCAGGCCGGCTCGGCCCTTTCGTGCCGCCCTCCTGGAAAGGGCGGGGTGGTGGTTTGCCTGACGGACCGGGTACGGGTGCCGGGCGGGCTCTCGCGGAAGTCCATGCGCCATTGGGAGGGCCGCAGTGGCTTCTCCGTGTCCTTGTTGCCCAGGGCCTTTTCCTGGGTCATTCCTGGAGCAGGGGCCGGACTGGGACTGACACCCGGCTCCCGCGTGGCCGTCTCAGCGCCTGTGTGACCTCCTCGCTGGAGGGATGTGGCGTCTACGCCGGGCCGCCGTGGCCTGGTAAGTGCAGGCTCCGACCCGGCCCCGTTATTTCTAGGGCCTCCAGAAAGACGGGTTTGCCCATCACTGCTAACAGGAGGTGCAGATAACTCTCAGTGCAGACGGAGGGCGGCTGCAGGATTCCGGGATATTTTTGAGGACCCGGAGGGACAGGAGCCCTGACGGGCTTACCTGAGGTGCCAGCTCCGGTGCTGCCCTTGTCCCAGTTCCTGTGCCACTGGAAGGTTCTGGGCGCCTTTCTGCCTGGCCTGTCTCTGTCGCCCCTGCCCTTTTCACCCTTCTGACCTCCCTGCCATCTCTGTCTCCGGTTGCTTCTTGTTTTTGCCTCTCCCTCCCGGGTCTTTGGTTCTATCCATGTGTCACCTTTTCCGCGTCTCTCTTAACTCTTTCTTCTCTCTCCACGCCAGGCGTGCCTTGCTCCTGCAGGGCACTTCCGCGCCTCTCCCCGGGTGAAGGGGACTTTGCCTCTTTCCCTAGTCCGCTGTGTGACCGTGATTTTGGAGCCAGGTCTGGAGCGGTGACGCATAGGGTGTCAGAGATGGTAATGAGAGATGCCCTGTTAATAGCAGCTTTTTTCAGAGTTTAGGCAAGGAGTCTTGGTTTTGGATGCAAGGCGATAAGTGTGGCACCAGCTTTCTAATCACACTGTTATTGTTGCTCTGGCCTGGTTTAATTCTAAGTAGAGAATCGTAGAAGTCTTTTCATTTCTATGGGTTACTATATGCATTTTAATGAGATTAAAATGACTGTATCTGTATGTGTAGTTGTATTTTAATATCTTTAGATACCTTCAGAGTTAACTCATTGTTGCAGGCATTTCATAAGAAGTAATATACATTAAGCAAGGTTGAAAAAAACTTGGTTTTCACGAATTAACTCAACCTCTAAACAGCTGTTTTGAATTTTTTTCAGAACTTTTTAAATAGTTTTGATAATTTATAGTGTTTATAAAGAATAGAGTTCATTTATTTCACAAAGCTTAACTTGAGATTAAAGTCAGAACTGGATGGCATACAATAGTTACAGATTTTGTCAATTAGAATAATTGGATACATTATTTCTAATTTCATGAAATTTTATTTTCTGAGTAAATCCACAGCCCTTGATACTAAAGTTATTTACAATCTTTTTATTTCTACTCAGTATTTACTGGGGAAACATATCTAATTTTCTTTAAATAGAGAAAAGACTGCAGAAAATAGCATACTTTGTTGAAGCAATTAATATCTGTAGGAAAAACTTTAAAGATTGAGTTTAAAAACAAACTGATTAATAACTAATGTTTGTTTATTCAATTGGATGCTGTTGGGCTAAATTGCTTTTGAAGTTACTATGGACGCCATAAAGTTAGGGCTTAAAAGTGGCATCTTATGTTGATAGCACAGTTTAGCTACCTGCAGAAGTAGAGACATAAAAAGTGAAAAACCCCAAGCTCTGGAATTTGTCTTCTGCTAGAGTTCCTCTGCATGTTATGAAGAAGTACATTTAATTTTCTATGCTTTAACAGATGGGAATATAAAAGCATTTTTTGACTTATATATCTAAATACATGCTGATAGACATGTAAGAAGACCAATAACCAGCGTTTATTTAGATGCAATAAATATTTGGGTAAAATTGTTGAAAAAGAATTACATATTAGGGAATGATGTACAGGTTAAAAGAGATGGTAGATGAGGGAGAATAGATGATTTCAGGGGGAAAAACCTTATTTTGGTTCATGTTTGATTTTTAGTTTGGCTGAATATGGAAGTCCATTCAAAATCCTTTTCCTTCAGGACTGTGAAGGTATTGCTACAGTTTTTTCTATCATCCTTTGTTACTAATACAAACTCTCAGAACAATCTGATTTTTGTGTTTGTAGGTATCATGTTTTTCCCTTCATGGTAGCGTTTAGGATCTTGGCCTTATCTTAAAATTCTCAAGGTTTTGTCCAGGTGTGGGTCTTACCCATTTCCCACTCTTTACCCTCCCACCCCAACCCCCACTCATCTGGCCTGACACTCATGCCTTTCTGTTAAAAAGATTCTTCAGTTCTGAGAAATTTGTCTTCTTTTTTTTTTCTTTTTTTCCTTTTATTTTACCTGTTTTCTTTTTAGACATCTGTTATATGAATATTGTGGGAGGTTTTTTAGATTGTTCATGATTTCCAGAATATGATCTGTACCTATCATCTGTTGGAGAAGTATGCATGGACCACAATATGTGTATATGCACACTTCAAAAAAAGTTATAAATGTACCTCTGTGCTAATTAATTATTTACATTATAAACTGACCCTAATATAATCTTGAAGGATGAGATACAAATAAACAACCTGTATCTAGAAGCTTTCTTCCTCAATCCCAGGGAATCATTTTACGAATCCCATGGATTGTATTTCATAGACACACTTCTCTGAGTCACTTAACTTTTCTACTTATTTCTTTATATTCTAAGTTCTGGAGAATTTCCTTAACTCATTGTGTGGTGTTGCTGTTCTTTTTTTTTTTATATTGGCCATTACAGCTTTCATCTCCATGAACTCCTTTTTAACATTTATTAAACTCTTAAAAGATATGTAATTGTATAAATTTTGTATTGTGCTCCAGAAGCTATTTTTAATACCACCTGCTTCTATTTTCTATTTTATATCTGCAGTATCTTTAGGAAGTGTCCTGAATATATTAATTAGAATTTTGTATCCTCACTTTTTCCAAGATGAATAATGGTGTTTATCTTGGTCCTCATCTTAAGAGCTGCTGGTTTTCTGCAAGAGCCTTGTTATCTAATCATATTTAAACATGAAGGACTAATGGTTGATATAGGTGCCTGTGGGGGTTACCCCTGAATGAAAAGGTGATTGAGCCTTTAGCTATATGATATGTCAGCTAGTAGGCTTCATTTTAGGGTTTTTAGGGAGTGAGCAGGCTATCAGAGAACCTCTACCCCAACACGCGCACACACACACACACGGGAGCTTTAGCTCTTCCATGCCAGAGATCCCTACCCCTACACACATGCACACACACACTCACACTACACACATACACACTGGGGAGCCTTGGCTCTTCCTTGCCAGATATCCCTACCCTTACACACACACACTCTCTCTCTCTCTCTCTCTCTCTCTCTCTCTCTCTCTCTCTCTCTCTGTCTCTCTCTCTCTCTCTCTCTCTCTCTCGGGAGCTTTAGCTCTTCCTTGCCAGATATGCACTGGAATAGGGTGGAGGGTGACCTAAAACACCTTTCTCCACTTTGTGCTTCAGTAAATCTCAATTTCTCCTCCTCTTTTCATTCTCTTATCTGCATTTCAAGAGGACCCTGTTGAGAAAAATAGTCTTGTATGAATATTGATCTTTTAGGTCATCATCATGAATTGGAAGCTCTAGAAGTAATTCTTGAGGATGCTTTTTCAACTAGGATTTTGCTTTGCATCAGTTATCTCTTCCAGGCGACTAATTGAGGAACATTTTACATGTAGTTCCTGATTAGGACTGCCATACACTCTGTCTTTGTCCCCACCCACAGCTATTGCTGCCACCATTGTGGAAGTTAGAATTTTACGGGTTTGGAAATAAAAGATGAAGAAAGTACAGCAAGCCCTTGAATACAGTTGTTGCAGTCTGAGTTGTTTCATTATAACTCAGATGAGTTGCCATAGGAACTTAACTCTTGTTTATATCAGTTAGTCTGGGGTAAAACTGGTTTCATTATACATCATTTGCAGAACCAGAACCAATCAACGACATTAAGTGAGGACTTACTATAATGAAAAACAATAACATCTTAGGGATATGACCACTCAGTCTTGGAGTTCATCTATTTTGGTTATATATTTGGATTAACTATTTTCTAAAAGCAGCAAATAATTTTTTGAGGCTTAAAGAGCTATTCAGTCATACATTAGTGGGGATTAGTGCAACTAATGTTGAAATGACATTTATTGAGCACTTTTTCTGTGTTTATTGCTAGATTCTTTCATCTTTTTAAAAAGTTTGCTATTTAATTATCCCAATAGCTTATATTCATTAAGCAAATTTATTTAGTGTCTACTACTTATGATGCATTGGGCTAGGCTTTAAAAATACAATGGTAAGCAAAACAGGCAGAACCCTGGCCTTACGGAGATTTCGGTTTAATGGTAGAGACAAATGTTAATTCAATAATTAGACTATTATGTAATACAAATTTTATAAGCACTGAAGAAAAAATACCGGGAGCCAAGAACTGTAGCAGGGGGACTTGAATAAGAATGAAGGTTCAGAGAGAGGAGGAATGCTTGAGGTGAAACCATTTCTAACAAGAGTAACAGGAGCTAAGTAGGTAGAAGAGTTTGTCCAGGAACAGTGGGCATTATGGCTCTGATGTGGGAAGGAGCATGGCGCTGTTGAGGATCTACATGAGAATCCTGCCTGGAGGTGAGAGGGAGAAGAAACTGGGACCAGACCGTGATGGAGGGCCTTATAGACCAGGAGTTTGGATTTTATTCTAGATGCGCGGGGGACATTTAATAGATTTATGCAGGTGAGTGACAGTGATCAGATTTACATTTTGGAAGAGTGCTCTGGTTGTACTGTGGTACAGACCATTGTAGTCACCCACTAAGAAATGATGGTAGTGGAGGTGGGAGAAGTGGGAGGTTTGAGGTCTGTGCTGAAGTAGAATTAACAGAGCTTGAGGGTGAGGGAGAGTCAAGAATCATCCCCAGGTGTGTGGCTTATGTAACTGGGTAGGGCTTACGCTGTTTTCTGAGAGGAGTGCTGGGGGGAAGTCAGGGTTTGGGGAGGAGGGGAGGGAGCAAGGTTTTGGACATCTTGAATTTGAGGTATTTTTTACAATACATATTTTTATTGATTTCAGAGAGGGAGAGAGAGAGATAGCAACATCAATGATGAGAGTCATTGATTGGCTGCCTCCTGCACACCCCATGCTGGGGATGGAGCTGGAAACCTGGGCTTGTGCCCTGACCAGAATCGAACCTCAATCTCCTGGATCATAGGTCAACACTCAACTGCTGAGCCATGCCTGCCAGGCTTGCGGTATTTTTTAATGTCTAAGTAGTAATATTGAGTAAGCAGTTGAACAGCAGGATCTGGAACTTAATTATTTGTATTAGACATAAATTTAAGAAACATGGGTATGTAGATGGTAATCAAGGAAATAGATGTGGATAAGATTGCCTAGGAAAAATGTATACAGTGAGAAGAGAAGTGGGTTTAGATCTTAACCTTAATAAACTCATAACACTTAAAAGATACTGTAGTTGAGGAGGAGGCGAGTGAAAACTAGTGACCAGTGAGGTAAGAATAAAACTGGAAACTGCCAAGGAAGAGAGAGTTCCAACAATGAGGAGGTGTCAACATTTTCAAATATTGCTCAGAGTTAAAATGAGAATAGAGAAAACAAATGCCCATTGGAAAGCTTTTGGTATACTCTGTAAAAGCCATTTCACTGAAATTATACAAATGAAAATTAGGTTGATTTGGCTTTAGTGAATAGCTAGAGAAATGAAATGAGGTCTTTTCTCCCCTCTCTCCTTTCAGATGAGAGAGACTTGACTTGTGATTCTTTAAAAGGCAGGAGAGGAGAAAGAAAATTCAAAACAGGATTCTCTAGGGGGAGGAGCAATTGCTGTAATCTTGCAGAGATTGTAGAAAGAGGGGGCAGCTAGAAGATATATGTGTAGCTGCGGTAGGTAAACAGCATGTTTCCTTCTGATGGCTTCCATTTTCTCAGTGAAGTAGGGGGCAAGGTCATCTAGGGAGAGTTGGGGGAAGTATGGGGTGATGTGGGAGGTTAGAGGAGGGTGGAAAATGCCTGAAATAGTCCTAGCAGAGAGTAGAAGAATGTATTGATAAGAGAAATGAAGTAAGACTTCAGGCAGTCTTGAGGGCGTAGGTGACATGTCTGTCCAATAAGGTGTGATTTTCTTTAGTAGTGCTTCATTCCCTTGGTCAGACAGGGAGAAAATACATAATAAGGATCATCCAGGGTTTATATTTTGCCAGTTAAGTAAAACAAAAAGTCAGAGAACAAGGGAGTCTAGAATATTTGCACAAGAATTATTGAAACTGTGAACTAGGGAATTTAAGGTGGGTAAGTGGGTAAATAGATAGATTGGAAACTAATAGGTAAGAAGACAGAAATATATCAGTGACTTGGTTGTCTGATAGGGTCAAAGATGGTTGTAGTGAAAGGGAATTATGGTCTGAGAATAAGGTACTTGGATTAGTGATTACTAACTATGACTCTGATATAACTATTATTTAATTTTAACAGATTGAAATAATTTTAATTTTAACAGATTATAAAAATTCATAATTTGTCTTTGATTGCCCAACTAGTAAGCAATGAAGCTGTGATTGGAACCAAAGTTTTATCTGATTCGAAAGACTTAAGTGGATGTAAGAATAGATTTGAAAGAAATTTGAGCTAAATGTTGTGAAACCATGAACTCCACAGTTGATTCATCTCTTGAGTTTTTTATTTCTGTAAGCGGTAACTTTAGTCATCCCAGGTAAAACCTCATGGTTATCACTTACTCTTCTTTCCTCTCCTCCTATGTCTAGCCTGTCATTCTGGTATCTACCTTTCCCTTTCCTTTCTCGTGGTTGCTACCTCACTTCAGTTTCTTCTTCCTTATATCTAGACAACTAAAATATGATCACCTTTTCTCTCCACTTCTGATTTACTTACCTGTCTTCTGATCTAACATTGTGTCTTTGTGATTTGGGGCTGCTATGAGAAATTGCTATACACTGGGTGGCTTAAACACTAACATTTATTTCTCATAGTTCTGGAAGCTGAGAGGTCCAAGATCAAGGTGGCAGCAAATCTGGTATCTGGTGAGGGTCTGCTTCCTGCTTTATAGACAGCCATCTTCTCATTGTTCCCTCACATGGTAGGGAGAGAGAGCTGTGCTCTTTATCCCCGTAGAAGGGTACGTCTCAGCGTGGAGGCTCTACTCTCATGACCACATACAAACCTGATTACCCACCCCCCAAGACCCCACCTCCAAATACTATCACATTGGGGATTAGGCTTCAGATTTTGGGGGGACATAAACAGTCTATAGCACATGATCTTTAATATCTTTTTAAATTATCTTTTAATTAATATTACTGTACTTGGAAACATTCAGTGGCTCCGTTACCTACAAAGTAAAGTTGAAACAGCCTGACGTTCAGTGGCTCTGTAGTTTGTGCTTCGACCTCCTCTCCAATTTCACCTTCCACAGTGAACCTTCTGTGCTAGCTTGTTATCCTTGTGCCATTTCATTGTCTTAGCTCCGTACCCTTCTCTATCTGGAATTTCTTTCACTGTTTTTGACTCTTTCCACCTCAGTAAGTTTTACTTTTTCTTGGAAGTATTCCCTGACCACCTCAGCCCCTAGGGATCACTCGCTTTCTGTGAACTCTTGTGTCACTGTCTCTCCTGCTCCTCTGGCACAGAGGCATTTGTTATGTTTTTCATTGTCATGTGTGTCTGATGCTGGGGTAGAGCCCATTTTGAAGTTAAAATGAGGACTTTGCTTTTCATACACTGAGTTTGAGGTCAGGAGAATTGAATTTTTTGGTTAATAAAAGATGACAGACCTTACTTTTTATAAGATGGGGGAAATTACGATTTATGAGGTAGCACATACTGCAACAATGCCTGGCACACAGCAGGTGATTAATAAGTATAAGCTACTGTGTGACATGGTGTGGTTGGCCACATGCTCTCGTGTGTGTGTTTTCCCTTTGTTATATTGCTCTTTTTATATAATTTTCTTTGCGTTGTTACCTTGTCTGATCTTTCTCCCATACCCATTTGTGTTTCAGCGAGGTCTGCCAATCCTTAGTGAAACACAGCTCTGGAATAAAAGGAAGCGTACCACTGCAAAAAGTGCATCTGGTTTCACGAAGTATTTATCATTCACGTCATCCTACCTTAAAGCTTCAAAGACCCCAATTCAGGGCATCATTTCATCAGTTTTCCTCTCTGACTAACCTCCCTTTACGCAAACTGAAACTTTCTCCAATTAAATATGGCTACCAGCCCCGCAGGAATTTTTGGCCGGCAAGATTAGCTGCAAGACTCTTAAAACTTCGATATCTCATACTGGGATCTGCTGTTGGGGGTGGCTATACAGCCAAAAAGGTGAGTTTAACTTTCCTACCGCTTTTCCAATTATTCAGCATGATTATTTTAAGGTTTTCATAGCATAAGTGATTTTTCTTTAGTGCAATAAAATATAATTAGATGTTTAAATATTATTGTGTCTCTACCATATGCTGGATTTTTATTTATTGATTGATCTT
Source organism: Miniopterus natalensis (assembly GCF_054644295.1). Classification (NCBI taxonomy): domain Eukaryota; kingdom Metazoa; phylum Chordata; class Mammalia; order Chiroptera; family Miniopteridae; genus Miniopterus; species Miniopterus natalensis. Next base: position 49,634,217 of record NC_142086.1, on the reverse strand, counting down.
AGGGAGGGAGGGAAGGAAGGAAAGATGGAAAGAGAGAGAAACAGAGAGAGAGAAATAGAGGCTGTTGGCTGCCTCCTGCACAAGCCCTGACCAGGATCACTCTGCAACCCAGGTATGTGCCTTGAACCAGAACTAAACCCATGACCTTTCGGTGCACAGGACTCTCCAACCAACTGAGTCACATTAGCCAGGGTTATGCTAGATTGTTTTAATGGTGTGAATAGTAATAGGAAAATACCTTCCAAATTTTAGTTATAATTATTGGAAATTAAAATGGCCTAGTGGAGCTCTGGCTGGTGTGGCTCAGTTTGATTGGAATGTTGTCCAATGCACCAAAGGGTCATGGATTCGACTTCTGGTTGGGGCACATACGTAGATTGCTGGTTCAATCCCTTGTCAGGGTGTGTATGGGAGGCAGCCGATAGATGTTTCTCTCTCACATCATTCTTTCTCTCTTTTCCTTCCTCTTTCTCTAAAATCAATTTTTAAAAACCCCACATACCCTCGGGTGAAGATTTTTTTTAAAAAAGGCCTAGTAGAAGGAATACTGTGCTGGGAGTGAGAACACTTTGGTTTGATTTTTAGCTTTGCCATTTAGTGGAACAGATGGGAAACTTAAGTGGCATATTCATGCAGCTACTTCTTGGCTGGGACCAGAGGCAAGGTGTCCTGACCCCTGGTCTGTCTTCCTTCTATTCCACAGTGTTGTTTAAAGCCATGCCATGAAACCTGTTTGAAATGAGAAAATATTTTGAAATTTTACATTTCTCATATTCAGTAAAGGAACATTTACATTTTTACATGCTTGCCTGCTAATTTGTTCTTAGAGGAATTGAGGCCACTTTGTTTCTAAAACTTTTGAACATAATGTATCACTCTTAGTAGATTAGCATGTTTTAATTAAAATAGTTTTTCTTATATTTTTATATGGCATTCAGAGCATTTGACTGGCATTCTTTCTTATCTTTTAGACTTTTGATCAATGGAAAGATATGATACCAGACCTAAGTGACTATAAATGGATTGTGCCTGACATTGTTTGGGAGATTGATGAATATATTGATTTAGGTTTGTATTATCAACATTAACTTTTTTTTTTTGGTCTTATCTATAGGAAAAAAAACTACTTGTGTTGAGATAGTTTCCTAACTCATGAGTTGAATGTGTAGTAGTTTTATTTTAATGATAAAAATAATAGACTATCAAAGAAAAAATTTATGAGAAAAAGAAAGTATCTACTAGTCCATCACTTTAACAAAGCTGCCACTGTCCTTAAGGAGCATGCTCTTTTAATTGCACCAGTTTTGTGTATGTGGTTAATATTTTTGTTTCCTTTTTAAAAATTATATAATCATAGTGAACATACCCTTTGGTATCTTATCTTTTGCTACCTAACACATTTTGTTTGCATTTTCCATACTACCAAGCAACCTTCCCAAACATCATTTTCAGTGTTGCGTGTTACCCAGAACTGATGCACTATAACCCACTTAACTAGCTCTTTTTGATTGGATACTTTGGTTATCTCTATTTTTAGTAACCAGATTCTTTGAAAGTCTGCTAGTGTCCAGAGTAATTTCTCCCCATTATCAGCCACTGTCCCCCTTCTTCTAACAATAGGTAGGTGAGAAAATGTATATTTTATAGCTGTGATTGTCAGTAAGTCATGGTGATTTTTAAAAAATTTTTGGATGAAATTATTTTCCCCAGTCTCTTTTTAAAAACTATTTAATTTCTTAGCTTAAGTGTATATGGGGGTGGAATTAATCTCTACATACACTTATTCACAGTACTTTCTTTAAGATAAAACTGCTGTGTTGACAAAGATATTTGCAGGAAACATACTCTTTCAAATTATTTTTTTAGTATTCATGAGGATTGGTTTTTAACTCAATACATTTGCCAGTACCATGGTATGGTGTCCGAGAGCCTGGATTCTGAACCTAGACTGCCTAGGCTTAAAACCCTGACTCCCTCTCTTCTTTGCTGTGCTGGGGTCCAGTTCCATAATCTCTGTTCCCCAGTTCCTCATATGTAAAATGGGGTGATCATAGAAATTTTGTAGGGTTGCTCTGAAGATTAAGCAAGTTAATGCTTTTATAGCACTTAGAATAATAGCTGGCATATATTCTTATTCTGAGAATATTTATGCGTTTTGGTCTTCTCCAGAGAAAATCCCTTCCTAATTCAGAAGATCCTATAAAGTTGTACCAGACTTAGACAAAATTGTTGAATGTTTTTAAACAAAAATAAGTGCTTTGACCATTTTATAAATAAAACAAACTAAAATAAAATAAAAGCTTGCCTTGGGCTCTTAATTATTACCAGTTGGTAATAGGGACTATGAAAAGAGGGAGAGAAGCAATGGAATTCTGTTCCTGAGCTTGAACTGGGATGCGATCACGTTTTGAATTAGGCCAGGTACTGTAAGAGATATTTGTCTCTTTTTTCTTTGATTCTTTGCCTCTTTGCTGTGACTTCCTTCCCAAAAGTACTTCCAATTCCAGTCCAGTGTTAACACTGTTTATACAGTGCTCTGTCTCAAGGCATTTAACTTATAAATCAAAAGTCTCCATCTAAGCCATGTGTTTGGTGAGTCTTTTTAAAAAAATTGTATGGCTTGTGAAATATCATCAGAATAACACATTGTTTCAGATATATATGTAGCAGCCGTAGTTGTAATAAGGAGAAAATGGGAAAGGGTTTTAATTTAAATGTATATATAGTGATATTTAAATTTTATTAATGTCTTATTACTTTGAGACTGAATGAAGTTTTTGTGTGTGCGTCTTCTCCAGAGAAAATTAGAAAAGCCCTTCCTAATTCAGAGGACCTTGCAAAGTTGGCTCCTGACTTTGACAAGATTGTTGAAAGCCTCAGCCTGTTGAAGGACTTTTTCACCACAGGTAAGGAAGGACCTGTGTTTGATCTCATTTAAAATGCTAGGAATCACAGAGGAAAATTAATTAGGTGTATTTATTTGTTTATTTCCATCTTTTAAATGAAAACATTTAGTACAAATGAAACACAGGTTTTTGGAAAAAATATATAATCATGAAGTTTTGTTGTGCAGTGATTTTAATTTTTGTTTAGCCCAACAGAATGAAAGTTTGCAACAACTTAAGCTAGACCTTAGTCAGTGAGGGGGAAAATATCACTTGTTCTTGACAAGTAGATGAGACTTCCTATGTGTTTGCTTTTCATAATTGGTTAGAGCCAATTTGGTGATTTTAAAACAAATTTTATTATGATAGACCATAATGAGTAGAATTTACTAAGGTTAATCCTGGTGTATTTGCCCAATTACTGCCCTATCTTGATATATACCTGAGATCTCAGACATCTTTGTTTGCTCATTCCTGTTAAAGTTTTACATTTCTATTTCCCCTTTTGCTGATTTTTCACAGGTCACAAATTGGTTAGTGAAATCATAGGAGCTTCTGACCTACTTCTCTTGTTAGGTGTGTAAACAGACATTTTTGCTGATCTTAACATGCCTTCTAAATGCTTCTAATAAACTACTTGCAAATAAAATTGCAGACCAAATTTGTAATGCTGCTTATGCTAAATTTCAAAACCCCAGAATTATATTGGGCAAATTCATTCTCCTTTAGGTGGAAGTAATAAAGTAATTATTTTGTAGTAAAACTAAAATTCCTAAATATGTATCTGTATTTTAAGATTAAAGCTATTAAAAAGAGAGTTTGCTTTACCAGAATATTTTCTTGAAATTGATCTGATTGTTTTTGATAATTGAAATGAAAAGTAATTTTAGTTTGTCTCATCTGTCCTGTCATAGGTAACATTTTAAATTTATTTTTTTTGCTATATGTAATCTTTACATAATGGCAGTGGTATATGGCTGAATTGTAAGTACACTCATGTAAAATACTTATCAAAAATTGCCTTATTTTTTTATTGTAATTTTCAGTGATATTTTTAAAAATAGGTTAAACACGTGCTACAACTTAAAAAAAATTTTTTTTTTTTTTTTTGCATGGGTTAAATAAGAATAGTTTTCCAAAAAAAGTGATACTTACTCTAAAATCCATTTACCTTTTCTTAAAATTTTTATTTATTTATTGTTGACTGTGACAGCATGGATGGACCTGGAGATTATGCTAAGTGAAATAAACAAGTTAGAGGAAGACAAATATCACCTGATCTCACTTATATGTGGAATCTAATGAACAGAATAAACTGATGAACAAATTAGGTCTTGAGACATGGATGCATGGAACAGACTGACATCTCAGAGGGAAGGGGAGTGGAGGGGACAGGAAGAGACAGGTTAACCAAAGAACATACATGCATATAGGTATAGCTCATGCACACAGACAATAGTGTGGGGAAGGCAGGGGCTGGATATAGGGGGCAAAGGAGGGGAAAATGGGGGACATCTTAACATAATTTGGAATTTAGATTATTGACATCACTGGAGAATTTAAAGGACTGCGTGTTTACTTTGAAGGTTCATCTGGAGAAACCACGTTTAGAGCAACAGATCATGGACCTGAAAGTGACAAGCATTATAGAAAGGTAAGTATAAAGGAGAATTCTTTACCTAGATAGTCTTGTAAGATTTTTAAAATGTTTTTAACTTACTTGCAAGACTTGAAAATGGTAACATCTGAGGAGCAAATATAAAACACCTAAACAGAGTATTGTTACTAACCTTGGTACAAAATGCAAGGTATATACAGCATAATTTATGAATATGATTGGAGAAGTCTATTTCTTTCAGATATGTTCTGCGATATATTAGTTTCAACAGTTTGTTCCTAACGAAGGGTTTGTTGTTAAATATGTATGGAAGAAGCTGGTATAAATAAAACAAGCAGGCTTTTTTTCTTTTCCCTTGGATTTCTCAGATCTTAATATACTTTTGCGCTTTGTGAAGCTCCAGGAGAACTCAGAGTGTACAGGGTTTTCCAGATTTATTTAGCAGCAGAGCCCTTGTTCATGAAATATCTTCTAGGGACCAGTGTTTTATGATATACACTTACGGGAAATATTAAGGGAGTAGAAAGCAGGTTATAGTAGGGAATAAATCCTGTTACACTGATAGTCAACAAAATTATGTATGTATGGGGTTATTTAGGGTTTGTCAATTTCAACACATACATTAAAAAAATGCATATGACAGTTTTAAGAGAATCGCTTATGTAGTATAACATACATTGCTCTGTAACGTTACATTTTCTTAGTCTTTTTTTATATTTTGGAATTGGTAAGATGACTAATTCCTTGAATATTAAAAAGTGTCTAGATATATAGATATCTGGAAAAAATACTCTGTGAACATTTAAAAATAAATGTGGACTATGTAGCTTTTATACTGAAGGTTATGGTATGAATACATTAAAAAGAAATTATTTCATGTTTGAGAAGCAGGAAGAAAATTTCTATGTATAGGTTTCTATCTCTCTTTCCTTTAACTTTGAACTTTTTACATAATATTCCAAGATTTAATTATATTTCAAGAGGTGTTTGGTTTTTTCTTTTACCTTTTAGCTTGATCTTTTGGAGAAAATATATTTTGAAATGTGTGTGTGTGTGCACACATAGGTGTGCATTTCCCTTTTAACTTTATCTTTCTTTACATCTTTTTCATTGGCTTTGTTATAATCAAGGAACACCCTTGACTATTCATGCTACTGGGGAGAAAAAATTGAATAGAAATTAGCCAATTGTGCACAGCTTAATTTGATCCAAGGCCTTGGTCCTTAATACAGGTAGACCTACTGTACAGAGAGGAGCTAATCTAATGGGGGAGAAGGAACTTCTGTTATAGATATGGTAGTGTGTTTTTGAGTGACAAGATTTCTTGTTGCCTAGGTTAGTCAATGGAGGTCTGCATCTCTGCTTTTCTCTGCTACAGCCTAGGATCATTTTGGTGAATGAGAAACCTATTTCAGGGCCTGACTCAGATAATTCCCTTAAGATCATACTAAGGTGATACATGAACAATCAATAAAAAATCAGGAGCTCTACAATATGGGAAATGCAAGAGTATGGATCTCAGGGAGTTTAATTATTTTTACAGATTTGATTTTATACAGCAGACATAAAATCAAATTTATTGCTTTATTTTATAATTTACTCTTTTGCTTGTAGGAAGATAAATACCCTTGTAGACTATTTTCTGTTAATTTTTTCTTAATTTATGGTGATTATCTTGCCCATTAAAAAACTCACCAATTATTATTTTCAACTGTTAGTTGTAAATACTAAATCTAGAGTTGGAATTAAGCTGCTTTTTTTACAGGCTAAATCAAACTGTAGCAAATCCTAGTATAAAAATTAATATACAGAAAAAGCATTTTAAGCCTCTACTAGTGGTTTTAATGCTATTAATATGCAGCATTATGGTTTCAAGGCTTGACTGTTACCTGTGATACTTGAGAATAATGAACCATTCAAATAAGATGTAGGAAAACTGATTTTAAGAGTTCTGGCTACAAATTGATGGTTTAAGGTAATGAAGGAGAAACCTTAGCTTAGCCCTAGCCTTTTTGAAATTACTCTAAAACATCGAGTTTGAAAATTTGGGCAATGATTAGAGGTGGTAGGATAGCAAGCATTCAGAGTTTAGCTGATACCTTTTTGATTGGTTTGGTCTGGTGTCCAAGAGCTCCAGATTTAAAACAGTATTCAGGGTTTGAAGCAGTCATACCTTAGCTTAATGGTTGTCTGGTTTGAACCTAGGTTTCTGGCTGGACTTCTACTAGAAATATAAAAGTAAATGTGAATCATATTTTTAAAAATAATAGTAATAAATTGAAAACATTTCAACAACTAGAACTAAAAAAAAGATTTGTGCTTTCTAATAGGAGAACACATCTGGAGAAGTGCTGGCAAGTAGTGGAACAGTTAGGACCTTTCAAAGTCAACTGATGTGAAAGTGACGGGCAGTTGAGGGAACACAAGTCAGATTGTTTGACTTGAGTCAGACAGAATGAACAACATGATGAAGTGATTACCTGTGGTTCCCAGTCTGGGGCACTAGACTTTTAGGTGTCCTGGAAAGTTGTAATAGATGTCTTCAGAAGGTCAGCAGAAAGCACACCTTTGCACATAAGAATGTATGGGCTGACTAGACATCAACTTTCTTTGATTTTTGCCTGGATTAACATCCATTCAGTTTGTGGACAGTAGTTATTTATGTTATGTTGATGAAAAGTTCTGGTATGTATCTTTGATAAGTAAAAAAATGGAAAAATACTGAAACCACTTTTTAATAAATGTTATTTGTTAATCAAAAATTTTAAAACTTGTGTCCTCTTTAAAATATTAGAAAGAGCCCTTGTGTGAACTGAATAATATTTTTGAGACTTGGAGACCTTTAGAACTACCTGCAAACAAATTAGAAATTGGAGTGGTGAGCCTATTTTAGTGGTGAGCAAATTGATTTAGTAGATTTCTATATATTAGTCATAATACATTAACGGTGACAAGACTACTTAGTGTATCTCCCTTTTTAGATTCAGTAAGATTGTTGTGTTGTAGTGAAAATTTGCTAAATGAGACATTTTATTATCTGTGCTTTTGTTCTATCATGTTTCTAATTGTTCATAAACATATCACAGAAGTAAGGAATATGGTCATTCTAAAGGTAACAAGCATAATTATAATTTATAGAAAATATTTGGAGGACCTTTTAGCAGTCTAGATCATGAAAATATAATTTAAATATAATTATTAAACAGTAATACATTATACTGCTTTTCTTTTCCACATGTTACTTTATTTCTTATTTGTGTGGCTTATATTGTACCTCCCAGCTGAAATAACTCTCTTTCCTTTCCACTGCCTCGTTACTCATCCTTAAAGCCCAGCTCAGTTGTCACATGCATTCAGGCTTCTATAATCATTTTCATTCCATTAATTATATGCTTCACATTTAAAACTCTTGCCATATGTAACACTATCTATTTTGGTTTGCATTCTTACTATTGATGGAATATTCCTACCACAGAATCTCTGTTCTCAGAGCACCTGGGATAGTGCTGAGGTCTTAGCAAAATCAGTTGATTTAAAGTAATAAATTTGATTGATGCCAACAAGAGTGGGCCTAAAGATTTTATGTCATATGTCTTTTTGCTCTGATTACCTGTGAATTTCTCTTGGCCTTCAATATTTGGCAGCTATTGAGGAGAACAAGAATGTGAAGGTAGTACATACTGAATTGTAACAAAGCAGTGTTTCTTAAGTACTATTTACATTTCTGGAATTCCTTATATAACAAATGTGGTAATAAAATGAGATTCTCACAGCCAGCACCATCAGGTAACTACAGAGTCAGGAAACTTGAGTTGCCTGAGCATCTAACGACCAGAAACTTATGCTTGGTTAAATTCTTAGCCAGGAAGCCAAATCACTGTGTACTGGAGTATAGTGGATGAGAAGCAGAAAGATCAGAGGAAGAAAAACTGAGAGGAACTGCATGAGAAGTGGAGTGGGAAAACAGGCACCCTTACTTTATTCCTTAGTAATATGCATACTGCCTTTTTATGTCATTTAAAAAACATTAATTATATATATATATACACACACACACACATACTGTATATATAACACTTCATAGGAAATTTGGAACAAAGGGGATTTATTAGATACTGTAATATTCATAATACTATTACTAATGGACTGATTTGTTTATCTTTTAAAATTATTATTTGTAGAAACTGTCCAAGTAGTAAAATTGCATATGGTATTTCTGAATTGAAATAAGTTAAAGAATCCAAGTCGAAAGACACATTTCCTTCTGATAACCAATAATAAAACATTTTTCAGTTCCCTATAGTTATCATAAGCATTTGTGTATTATTGAGAGAGAGAAAAATAGGAAAATAGTTCTTTTTAGCTAATCAAATAGCAGAACTATTCAAACTGAAAAGTAGTTTAATGACTAGAACGTTTTTTAAATAGAAGAGGAACGATGTCTTCACTTTCATAAAGTCCTTCTCTGGCCCCAAGTTATTTATAAAACTCCTATAGCAGGGATTGGCAGACTTTTCCTTAAATATTTTAAGCGTGCAGGCCATAAGGTCTCTGTGGGCTACTCAGCCAGCCCACCATAGTTTGCCTCCTCCTTGTTTTAATATAGTTTGAACCTGAAGGGTCAGAAGTACTTTGAAAATAATGAGAGCGAAGTGTTAACAGGATGGTATCAGGTACAGATTCTGTAGTCACTCTGTCTGCATTCAGATCCTGCGTTTTCTGCTTTCTAAGCTGTGTGACTTTGGACAAGTTCCCTAGCTTCCCTGAGTTTCTGTTTACTCTTCTGTAAAAGAGGAAATCCTACCTGATAGAGTTGTCGAAAGGACTATGGAAAGCCGTTTAGCATAAGATCTGGCACATAATAAAATTAAATAAATATTGGCTATTAGGATGATGATGATGATGACTATGATCATTATCTTAGACTTTTAGTGCATAAGTAAACAGTATATTAACGTCATATGATTAATTTCCTCCCCTTAGTCTCTGTGGAATCTGTTCTGGGGATTGTGAAAAGTAAGAAAATGGATTATAGGATTGATTAGTAGCTTATCTACAGAATAGTCATTTTTTAGGAAACCAGTTTGGATTTTATGCTGGAAACTTTGCAGTATTAGGTAAAAGTAGGTTGTAATTTGATTCATTCAAGCAACAGACATGTGTCATGCCCTACTCTGTGCTGGCTCGAACACATCCAACATGTCATTGTTCTAGGTACTAGGTATAAAAACAAACAGGGTAGGGGCCCTGCTCTGCTATACATTTTTAAAATATGTTAAAAATATAGTATTTTAAATGTACTCACATATGAATGACTTATAACTTCAAGATTATTTAAAAATTTTTTCTGCCAAACTCATCAACTTTTAGGTTTTTGCAGCATTTTCAGTTAATATTTTGGTTTCTGGAGTTATCACTGATTTTGTTGACCTGACATAATATTTTTAAAAACTGAGAACACTGTACATGAAATATGAGACTATGAGAGCTTCAGTGTCAAATTGACAATAGCTAGGTGTTTAGAGAGTATATTACCTAGTTGTTTACAATAACTTTGTAGCAGTTATATTTTATATATAATATATATCTTTTAAAAATAGGTGCTATTTTTTGAGAGAAAAATGTCTGAGCTTAGGAAAATATTTATTGGGGAAAAATGTGTTTTGTCCATTTAAGGAGTGTATCTTGCACAGTAGATACACATATTTCTTCCCCTTTGTATTCCACATGGCCTTAACTTAGAAGATGTATAGCCTATCACTTGGTATTTAGGGTGAGATTTGGTGCCTAAAATTGGATAAGGGTAACATCCGTTAGTCGTGTAGCATAGTGTAAATAGCTCTTTCTATGTCTAATTCTTGTGTTTTTTTCCTACTTATTTTTCAGGAGGTAACAGTTAATTTCAACTATATTCACATAACAGTGCTTCCTTCAGTAACAGACTTGGAAGGAAAGTGAAGTGTCACTAGAAAGAGGGTGCTTTCTTGTAATGTAATAGATATTAGAGTATTTACCATACAATTTATATAGAAAATAAACAATAAATTAGGGAAGAGTGTTTAAGCTATAAATAAAAAAGAATTGTGTGACTGATAGACCAGCACAGTTAAGGAAGGTGGAATATTTTATCGCTGCTTTGGCATTGTATAAATTAGAATACCGGTTGGTATATTAGCTGAAGCACAGGTACACTACTATATAAGCCAACATGGGAATTCCCTTCTTTAAAGGGGAATTGTTTTGAAAAATTGAAACACTTGGATAATTAAAAGAAGTAACTGTGATAAGTTACTAAAGGAATAAAAGGAAGTGGATTTGGAATAAAAATAAATTGGATCTTTCTGCTTGATGAAAAACAGTTGAAAACATGACATAAAAAATTATGGGAATGATGAGGTAGTGAATTGGCATTGTCTTTCTTTGATTGACTTATCAAAGACCATAAAAGTATTTATTTAAAAGATACATCTTTATAGATGAGGTTTTTATAAATGTATCTTACACTGTTGAATTTGGAAACAGCGTTGAAATTTATATTACCATTTGATGTTCTCTTACTTGTCATGCAGAAATATCAACTAGTTTTATCCTGATTGATAGTGAGCCAGTGCCATTATTATTGGCAATGATTATAGCGTCTTGTATTAAAACTAAGAATCAAACAAAATAAAAATCCCCCAAATTACACGCTAATACTTTCCCTTAATTTAAAGTGCTTTTTTGTTTCTATTTGCTTTTTCTCTGAAAAACTTTTATTTTTGTAAGTTTTTGGATTATATGAAGTAAACAGTTATAAAGCCTCTGGGTGAGTCTACTAATTAAAATTTGAATGTATTTTAAGAGACTTTCTAATTGCATTATATAAAATAAAATATTTTTGACAGTTATTTTAAAAAGCTCTGAAGCTATCTGAAACTCCTAATTTAGGTTATTTTAATGAGTATTAGTTTTCCTAACTCTTTTTATTTTTATAATCTGATAAATATTGAGCCCATTGTTTTCCATATCACTATCCTTAGGCAAATTAGTGACCTCATTTATTGGAACATAGTCTTTTTAGGGTTTCTAATTGAGAAAATATTTGGCTTGTGACATTGTCAATTTTTAGTTGTCTTTTCTCCCACATTTCTCAAGATCAGTTATCTAATAAGGCAGGAGTTAAAACTATTGAACAGAAAATGACATATATTTTAGTATCATGACACATGTGAATACATTGTGATAAAAACTGTACCAGATTAGCATTTCATGATTATTGAATGGAATGAATTTTAAACATAGAAATGGTGATTATTTTGTACATAGGTCCAAACTGGGTTTTGTTTTATTTTTAATTTTTATAATTATTATATTATCTCCATCTCTCAATTGTGTTCTTTTATAGTACTTTTGCTTTAATGATTGATATTTCCTATATTCTCAAAGACTATTTTTAATTAATGTCAAAACAGCTCATAAAAAGTGAAAATTTAGTCAGACTACTTACTTGATGTTGTGTAAAGTTAAAACAGTGTCTAAAACTTTATTTTTTAATTTGCAAAAAGAAAAAACTCTAAATTTTAGTCAAATAAGCCTGCATGTATAGGCATGTAGAATACGTGAATTAATGTAAAACCTTGATTAACTTGATGCTCAGAAATTCAAATTAATAGTTTTGAGGGACTATTAATGTTTAATTGAAGACATCAGATATGAAGTAAAAATACTTAAAAATAATAATTTAATAAGTAAATAAACCATTATGTACCCTCTGATCAGTCCTATGAGAATTGTGGTTGAGAATTAAAAGATTCGGGCCTATACGGTCAACACTTGTTCAAGAACTGTTTCATATTTCCCTCGTGGGTATAAAATCTAGAGTATAAACTAGTTCATATTGGCAATTCAAACATACGGGCTGAGGTATGTGTTTTCTCTAGTTTCCTGTTACTAGGAAATTTATTCAGTCACGGCACCAGCTTCCTTGAGCATTCTTGGTTAGCCTACGTTTTATTGTAGGTTGATATTGCATATTTGGTTCATTTTATTCAGCAGTCACTTACTGCATGTTCCTTTTCACTTTTTAAACTGTGCTGTTTTATATTTCTGAGACATCTAATTTTACTAAGGGGAAAAAATGGAAATGTGGTACAGAGTCCAATTATATAGTGGCTCTTAAAGGTGCATAAATGTTTCCATTTTTTATATGATTTCCATTCCTCCCTAACTTACATCTGTTCCTTTCTTGTGCCTTTGGTTTAACATTGTTCTCCTCCCCAATTTTCCTCTTCTCCTCATCATAAACTCATGGCAGGGTCTGCTTGGTGAGCTCATTCTCTTACAACAGCAAATTCAAGAACATGAAGAGGAAGCACGCAGAACTGCTGGCCAATATAGCACGAGCTATGCCCAACCGAAGCGCAAGGTGATGGATGGTTTAAGGGGGCTACTGATGTGTTCGCATTAATCAGCCATTTCTACCAAGATCATGTCGCCTTAATCCATTCATGGACTCCAATTATGAGAAATTATTTTTGACAAAGTAAAAATATCAAAGATACATAATACAAATATGTAGCTTTCCTGGTGTGGGTAAACATACCCAACAGATATATTTTCAAAAAAATTAGATTAACTCAAGAGTCTGTGGGTTTGTATTTAGGGAAGAATTATGAATTGTGGTTTACTTGGTCCAGTTATTTAGTCACCATAAGTTCATAGCCAACTTGTTGACTTACTTGTTCTCCAAGTTTTTATTTCTAAAATGAAAAGGATTACTATGGATGACCATGTTAAGTTATTTAAAGAATGAAATGTATTTGTTTTAGCTGAAATGGATCTGCAGAGAACAGTTTCATTTTTTTATAGATGAAAACTAGTTTTATTTCACTTTTGGGCATAGTTGGTAAATTCATTGCATAAAGTTTGTCCACATTCGTCAGTAAAGTCAGCACAAATAAATTTTACCTTGGACCACTGAAAGAACATTAGAAATCTGATCTAAATCTGTTCGCTAAAGAACAGATTCTAATAAAAGTCAGCATAAATCTATATACATACTTGGTTATAGGTACACAACCAAGAAGACCTTAAAAATATGCTTTTGGCTGTTAGATGATCCCACAGTGTATATCCCAAGGTTAATGTTTAAAAGGACTTTCAAGTCAAAATGAAATGAATGTAATGATTTTAAAGTTATATTCTGATGAAATCAGCTAATCACCTATTATATTAGAAAAGTTTTAAAGTTATGTGCAAATCTTAGGAAAAAAGATTCAATCATACATATAATTAGCTTCCTTGTAGGTTCTGATTTGGAATCAAGCAATATTATAATGATTTAGTGCAATACCTCTGCTGACTAACCTTGTCTCATTTTGGTGGTTAATACTTGAGAGCACTTATCACAGTTTCATTTATTTTTTCAGTTTCACTCCCTGGCTTTTCTCAATTCCATGGCTGTAGAATCAACTACTGTATATATTTAGCTTTCAGTGAGTGAATAACAATAGGTAGATGTAGAAAATAAATTATTTTCCTACTTGGTTAAATTAAAGCATGTGTGTTACCAAAGAAAGATTTATTTTAAATGGTGCTTTAGCATTCTCTGTTCTGTATGCTATTGCAAGTGCATTTAAACAAATAATTTAGCAAATTGGATGCTTAGGCTCATCCTTCTAGCTTTGTTACAGAAGGAAGGGGAAGGAGTTATTATGTCCTGTTACGTTATTTAGAAATATGAATATGGTTCCAGTTAAAAGTTGTTCTTAAGTGTTCATATTGGTAAAATAATTTAAAATGAGTCCTATAGATCTGCCATTTTCAGATTTTAAGATATGGTTTAAGATTTTTTTAATCTGATGATATAAGGGCTATTCGTAGTGAGCACTGTTTATTTTCTGCATTGCCAAAGGTTAATGCTCATTTGAGATCTACTTGCCTTTTTTCAGGCATCGAGATGTTCCTATTTCTAATACTTGTTGGATTATCCACATAGCTCTTCTGTTCCTCGCTTTCCTTGTTTGTAAAATAGAGACTGACAGGACTGTACCCTCATCTATTTATTATGACACACAATGGAGCACCAGACCGAGCCTTTTCCTGCCCACTGTGAGGTTACCTTGTGTGAAAGTAAATGGGACTTTAAAAACAATTGATGCTCTTCTGTACTGACCTCATTCCCATTAATATTCTGAAAGATAGTTTTTTTACTATACCTTCCCTCCTTTCCCCCTATAGTTAGTACACAGATGACTTTTCAGCTCTTCCCTATCATAATGATCAAAGTCCTAATTCACAAGATTTTTATCATTCCAGGCATTTGATGTTTACTTGAGGTACAAAACCATAGCTTTTTGTTGCTTTTAATCATTCTTTCTTCCTTACCTTCTTGAAAATATAAGTAGGTCTTCATTTTTTATATCTTAACTAGTAGCAGTAGCTAATAATTTTTCCCTGTATCTTCTGAGCAAAGGAGCTCATGCAGTGATAGTAGATTAAAACTGCCTCTAGTAGTTTTACCTCTTATGAATATGTACCCAAAGACATTTTTGAGTCTTTTCAATTTATATATTTTGGTATTTCAGAATTGCCACAATGGCTTAGTAGGAAAAAATACTTAAAAATTTAAAATCAGGCTTGGTTTTGTGAGGAGCTAGTAAAGGTTTTTGTCTTTCAGCTTTAGCTTGTTTCTGCGGAGGATTCCGCTCTTTCTCCATCTGTTTCACAGCCCTGGAATTGTAGAAAAGCCCTGGTTTCAAGACCATTGATACCCATTTCTGTCAGGGTGAGTTCTAAATTCATTTCCTCATACAAACTGAATATATTAAACCACAGGACAAGAACTTATTCTTGTCATAAGGAGTTGAATTTTATCAGTAAAGTGCATCACAATAAAATATACCCAAAATGCTAGTTAAGACCTTAAGTAAGTGACAGGTTAAAAATAGCATGTGCTAGTCTCAAGAAAATATGTAGAAGTATCTTCTCATTAGTCTTTAATACTTATTTTGTAAACCTAAAGGCTTTCACTTTGTTTCCTAGAAAATATTAGGTGTAATTCTTGACACCACTATCACTTGTCTTATAATATAACATGAATTTTGATGTTTCATTAATTTAAGCAGATAGAAGGTAAGACAGTCATGCAGAAAGGCAAAAGATAAATCTAAATACTCCTAAAAATATGAATTTATAAAAATCTTAACAGTTATGATCCTAAATACTGTTGGCATAAAGATCGTGTTTGTAGTATTCTAATAACCTTTTATCATTTTAACTTTTTGTATACCCTTTTTATTTTACCAAATTACTAAATTAACCTCTTAAGCCCTTGGCTTATAGTAAAGAGTCTAACTTTTTTGTGTAATTGTATTGGTTTCTTAATTATTGCTCCACTGTATAGAGCAATGTTGAATTTTCTCTTGTAATTTAGAATATGTTGCATGAAATCATTAAATATTCACATTCAAACTAAAATAGTTTATACTAATACTGTTTATACATTTCATACTAATTTAACTGCAGTTGGATGAATATTTAATGGAACAAAGTAAATCAAAGTATCTTTTTAAATGAATTGGGAATTTAATTTGCATAACAAAATTTTATGACCACATTGTTAACAGTGTGATGGCATGCCGTATGATTGAAATGTGGAATTATTTGTTTCTTCATTGGCCTTCAATATTTTGTTCTTTGGGTTGTGGGCTCTTCCGCAACTTTCTTGTTTCCTCACATTTTAGGAGACTATTAATAATTCTTGTCCATTCTACACAAACACTGTCAAATGAAAAAAGTTTTTATCCACAAGTCCTGCTTGCTATACAGGAATGAGAAAACAACAATAAAGTTTGTTTTATGTTATCATTTTTTCTAATTACTGAAACATATTTAGAGATTTTTAGGCATAGGCCTTTAAGGAAAAAAATAAATATGTAACTATCATTTCTAATAAGCATTGTCATTTTTATTTAAAAGAAGTGTTTGGAGAAACTTTTGAGAAAATATTTGAAAATAGGAATTAAAATCTCTAACTTTATTGCATGGATGAGAATTATTAATGCCTTCTTAAATAAACCCGTCATTTAAAATTTTTCATATATATTTGCTACCATGATGCCTTGATTGCTTAGACAATGAATAACAAGGATTTACATGAATTTTAACCTGATTTTTGTGTTTTATGAAATAAATTCATGTTTACAAATTTTGATTATCAGAAATTAAGTCAGTTATTTTGAAAGACTAAGGATGGCAACTTCTGTACCTCCACCAAGAAGTCAAAGCACAGTTATATGGATTTGTCATAAATGGCATCACTTTGATTAAAATTGATCATTGTGTTTTATATTTAAAATTGTCTTGTGACTACTTTCAAGCCTGTTATACAATAAACTTCTATGTTGTTTTTGGATATTTTATCTTAGAACTATTAGTATTCATAACAATTTGTAGTTTCCACAATACCTGTGGATTTCGTCCTACTTTTGTTTTATGTCCAAGTTAATTTTAGTTGCTTTACTCTACTTTATTGCTACTGATGCATTTGCTATATTATGTGTTAGCACACCTTGCACTAGAACTAAATTTAGAAACAATCATCTGGCTCCAGTTAAGAGCTCTGAAAATGCAAGTTGTTGTTTGCATTTATTAAATAAATACTTCCCTACTTACAGAATGGAAATGCATAATATTTGCTTAAAGTATACACTATGATCAATGAACTTTTTCAGTACCTTTAAATGATAACGTGTATCTGACTTCCAAAACACATTTCTATAGAGTGGTCTATGTTTTAGTTCCCCATGCATTCCAAGTGCCTGTGCTTGAGCACAAAACAAGCTATGATGAACATAGTAACCATATATGTCTTAGTTTTCTAACAAGCCATTCATAAGAAATGACTAGAATGGGAAAAGGAAAATGATTGCTTTTTAAGGTTTTTACTTAGTATAAAATTTTGATGAGCTCTTTTTATTGATGAGTACAATTGTTTTTTACTTGCTTAAATGTCATTTGACTTAAAATCTGCTTTGATTAAATATGCATATAAAGTCAGTAGTTTTTACTCTTAAAAATACTTTTTAAAAATTTTAACTTGCTGTACAGCACATTCTATATAAACCTAATTCTACTCAAAATTAATTTCTTTTAATTATGTAGGTGTCAGACAAAGAGAAAATTGACCAACTTCAAGAAGAACTTCTGCATACCCAGGTGATTCTGATGAGTGAGAACCAGGAACTTTTTCTTACACTCGAATATAAGTTTGGTGATGTGGGAATTAATTTTTTTAACAAAAAGCTAAATTTGGTATGGTTTAATGATAGAACATTATTATCAGTAGGTGCAAAAAAAAAAATGCAAAAGCTAATTGAAAAATAAGGAATAAAGGACCTTAAAGTGTGGTTGAGTTAAAATGTGTAAAAACCTATTTTTGAATGAACCTTGTGCTTATAATTTAAAGAAAAACTATGGAAAAAATGAAAGAAAGGGGTTTGTCCTTATGTAAACCTATGCTTACATTTTTACATTTATAGGCTAATTTAAGTAGCAGTTGAGTCTACCACTGTTGTAGTGAACCCTCAGGAACTTTTTCCTTTGCTTCTCTAAAGTCCCAAACCAATCAGATTACCAAAGAATGGTTTCATCCCCAGAAATTATGTAGATCCCATAATTCATTACATATTTACAAAGAAATGAGCCAGAGGAAATCCTACCACCCTTATAACATTCATTGATATAAACCTGTGGACTTGTGCATTTATACTTGTTAGCCACTGAGCATTGACGCAAACACTATGGAGAATTTATGATATAAGTAACCCTGTGGTTATCTATATCTGTAATATCCAATAGAAATATAATGCAATCCACATGTGTCATTTAAAATTTTTACATTAAAATGTAAACAGGAACATGTAGAATTTAT
The DNA here is from genome assembly GCF_054644295.1 of Miniopterus natalensis. Classification (NCBI taxonomy): domain Eukaryota; kingdom Metazoa; phylum Chordata; class Mammalia; order Chiroptera; family Miniopteridae; genus Miniopterus; species Miniopterus natalensis. Next base: position 49,615,802 of record NC_142086.1, on the reverse strand, counting down.
TTTAATAATATATTTTATTTAACGCAGTAGATCCCAAATAGTATCATTTAAACATGTAAATAAATCAGTATAAAAAATATTACGTGTTTTATTTAATTATTTATTTACTGAATCGTAGAAATCTGGTGTGTATTTTACACTTAACATCACATCACGATTCAGACTAACCACATTTTTTGTACTTAATAGCAACATGTGGCTAGTGGCTACTATATTAGAACAACAAAGATCTAGTTCTTAAATAGGGCCAGAATTTTGTTATATATACTATTATTATATGCAATTATTATATACTATTATTACATACAAGTGAATAAATTCTGTAAAAAAAGGTTTATAGCAGAATCTAACTTATAGTTCTACCTGTCTCATACTATATAAACTAAACAATATGTTTTTCTTTAATTTGGCTTAAGTTGGACATTCTCTGAGGATAGTACCATGAGTTCCTGTTATTTACTATGTTCTTGGAAAATTGATTACAACCTAACAAAAAGTTCTAAGAAATATTTTCCATTATAAAAGACATGGTATTATAAGTTGAACATAAACATTCTGCTGGTTGTAGGGTAGAGTAGTCCTTAATAGTTTTCCAAACCTTGTTACTGCCTAGAGAAGAAATTATAGTGTGCGAACTGAGAAGAACTATTAGAAAAGTGTGGAGCCAAGCATGTACTTCGACAAAACAACCTGTCTGAACACATTAAATCTTCTTAAAATCTGTTTTATATCAGTATTTTAAAAATTAATGTGTAACTTCTGGCCACAGAAACTTACCAAAACTTGGAAGAGTTTGAGCCCTTGACTCAGACCTATATTCGAAACTGACCTTGGATAGGTTACCAAGTGTCCCTAACCTCAGGCTCCTAATCCATTTAACCTTTGCCTCTAGTGAAGGCTTAAGGATGTTAATGCAGGTGAAACATTCACTTAAGAACCTGTCACATAATGCATGCTCAGGTACTGTTAACTATTATTATTTTATATCATTTCAATTAAAATACTATGGGGAATGGGACTAATTTGAATTTTTGTCAAATGTCCCTATAATAAGCCTTAAAATTTTGATGTAATAGGAAATATTGCTTCATGGAGTGTACTTAAGGACTGGCTTCTTTAAATGCTTACTTTTTTAAGTAATTTAATTTCTTAATTGTAAATAGCAAATAATTTTCTAAATAGCGTGCCAAATTATAATAGAAAACTATAATGAATTTCATTGTTTGAGATAATATTCATAATTTATTTTCAACATTTTCATAGGAGCTTTTTAAATGAAATAATTTATTTTAAATAGTAAGGAGATATCACTTCAGGATTGTGAAAGCTTTTAATTTAGACTTAATGAATGTTATTTATTAACCCATCTTTTTCCTATATAGTTATGGTATTATTTTGTTTCAGTTAAAGTACCAGAGAATCTTGGAACGGTTGGAAAAGGAGAACAAAGAATTGAGAAAAATAGTGCTGCAGAAGGATGACAAAGGCATCCATCACAGAAACCTTAAGGTGTTTAAGTTTATCTTTGTTTGTTCTCAGAACTCAGCCACTTCACACCGCACATTCATCAGTACTAGTGTGAAAGGGACCATAAAGTGTTCTGTCCTTGCCTTTCTCACCTGCTGTCCTTCGGGGATAGGGGCATTCTCTTCCTGTGTTAGGACATTTTACAAATTGTAGTTTCCAGACATTTTTTAAACTATGCCCACAAAATCTTCACGCTTTTGACAGTCATTTCTCGTGAGTCAGTTTATTTTTTTGAAATAACCTAATTTGTCTCCAGGCCTATTTCATTTCTACAGCTACAAAACTAGAATTCTGAGTTGACAGACATTTATTTGTATATGGCTTACCATCTTGTGTTTCCAGTGAGTGATTAGTTTACTTTCTTCAGTTTTAAGAAAGTTAACATTATCTTCTGGAAACTTCTTTAGGCATTTAAAAAAATGTTTGAAAAAGCATATGCTGGTACTGTTATCAGCATGTTGGTAATTATCATTCTCAATATATTAAATCTTATTATTGCCCATTAAACCAAGCTGTATGTGCTAATTTAAATTGAAGTAATTCTTTTAACTTCCATCCAATGTAAGTAAACTGAATTTATGTGTAGCAAAACTATAATAAATCATGCCACATACTTTTGGTACCATGGTCCAAAGATACGTAATTGTAGTTTAAGCAACATGTACTAGTAGTTCTGACTCTAAATCATAACTGCATAAAACAAATAAATAGCATGGCTTTACTTACAGGTTACACACGTACGGCACTTGAGAAAAGTTATGTCCAAGTGTTAATATGTTTTGAGAGTTTATCTCAGAAACAGTATTTTCTGTCATAAAATAAAATTATAATGGAAATTAAAGAAATTTCTGATAATTTTTCAGTGGAGGGATAGCAGTTGCTTCCCATTTATTATTTCTAGGTGTTAAGAGATGAAAGGAACTATAGACCCTCATTTTGTCATTTTGTTTCTACCTTAGCATTAAAACTACCTTTAGTTATTAAATACTTGATAGCAGACCTTTTTTCCCCAGCCTGTGTATTTGTTCATTTATTTATCAAATACTTACTTGAACCTTGTTATCTACCAGGTACCATGTTTGATCCTGTTTCTACATACAGAGAAACAATACAGTATGTCTGCCCCTGGTGCTCTCACATTTTAATCTGCCCAGTTGTCAAAGTACACTTAGTCAGGCTTACTGATTTAACAGTTTTTTTGGTCATTCTTTCTCCACTTTAATTCAATTTTCAGCCTTTCTCTCCACCTCCCTCCCCACCCACCCTCTATCTATCTCTGTATCTGACACACACACTGCATTTGGTAGAAGATGGTTTCCTTTCAGTTGGTCACCTGACCCCTTATTTGGCATTTATGGTGTTAATGGTTTTCCTTTGTTGGGCATTTAGTATTAACTCTTCAATATTAAAGAATAACTTCCCTCTTTTACCATTTAATTAAAAGGTTAGAAAATCCTGAATTAATATATTTTAATAATCAATATATTTCTAAATAAAATAAATTGGATAAGAAGAAATGGAATTTTATTTTATATTTTACTATGAATATGTATTTACATAATTAGAAAAAACAATACAGTGATAATGGAAAAACATTTGAATTTATCAGCTTTTTTTCTCTCGACACATCTATGGTATTTTTTTTAATGTTTTCGCTGTTTAATTAATATTAATTTTTTTAATTTTATAGAAATCCTTGATTGACATGTATTCTGAAGTTCTTGATGTTCTATCTGATTATGATGCCAGTTATAATACACAAGATCATCTGCCAAGGGTAAGTGAAAACTTAATACATAGTGAACTTGCTCCTTAGCAAAAAACACTTTAGGTTTTAAAAATGTTAAACGTATATGTACATGCACACACACATACACATGCATATAAGTCTATATATTTTTTTTACCTATATAATAGGGACATATATTTTTTACCTATATAATAATTATGTTCTAAGTATTAAATGTTGTTTGAGTATTTTGATCCACTGGTTGACCTATATTTATGTGAAATAAAGGAAGGCTATTAGATATTTGACATTATGTATTCATAATATCCATGATGTTAAAGTACCTGAACAGTGGGTTAAGTTCAGCACATTAGAGAAATTTAACCTCATAGAATTGAAAATGTCTTTGTAAAGAGAAAACTAACTATGGGAAAGATTTGTGGAACATGAATGACCTGGTTTTAGAAATAGTGGTTTAAATTAACACAAGTTTTTAATAAAAGTTGGCTATAAATGGATCTAATTCATGTTTTGTTATTTACATTTTTAATGTGCATACACGTATCTACTATCAATTTTTTCATGGATGATTTTTTTTAATCATTTAACTGTAGATATTTTAAAAGACTAAAAAAATCTCCGCAGCATTTTAAATGTATTTAAATATACGTTGGTATAGAATAATATGAATAAATGTTATTTGTTTTGCCGTAAGGTTGTTGTAGTTGGAGATCAGAGTGCTGGCAAAACTAGTGTGTTGGAAATGATTGCTCAAGCACGAATATTCCCACGAGGCTCTGGGGAGATGATGACACGTTCTCCAGTTAAGGTAAGAACATAGGCCATCTGAATGAAGTTTTTTAGAAAAGTAATCGCTTCAGTGAGCTTTGTTCATTGTGTTGAAATGAAGAATTTTAACTAAAGAAAGAATTGACACATAGCATTTGGAATTATTCCTGTAAGAGGATTATTCCTGTAAGAAATCAGTAGGAGGCACAGCCAGGAAGCCAGTGTGACAGGAACTGAGTGAGGGGAAAGTGATGGGAGAGGAGGACAGGGGTGCAGTGGGAGACCAGGCTATCCTGTTAGTAGGCCTTTGGAGTTTATAAAGATAATTATATGCTATATGTAATAATCTATTGAAAAAAAGATGATGCAAGAGAGAGGGAGCAAAGTCATTGAGGTAAAAGAGGCTGGGACTTAGTTTACAAGTTGTCCATATCTAGAAGCACTGGCAATTCATCCATGGTTACAGTAAGGAAGCCTATGGCTACAGAGTCTTTCATTCACAAAATATTTATTAGGTGCATAATATGTGCCAGCACTGTTCTAGGCATGTGTTGGTAAACAAAACAAATATCTTCATCATAATGGAGGATATGTTCTAGTAGAGGGAGACAGATAATAAATAATAGACATAAGTAAGTTACATAGTATGTTAGAAGGTGGTAAGTGTGCAAAATAGAGCCAGGCAATGGGAATGGTGGTGCCAGGGTGTTGGTAGACTGCATCGAGAAGGTGACAGTTGAACCAAGACTTGCTGAAAGTGAGGGAGGGAGTATGTGGGTATCTACTTCAAGAGTGTTTCATGTAGAGAGAAAGTCAGTGCAAAGCCCCTGAGGTAGGTAGGTGCTTATATGTTCAAGGTCAGTGTGACTAGAGCAGAGTGAAGAGCAGTTAGGTGATAAAGTCAGAGGGATAAGGGGGAGAGCAGATGATTAGAGCCCCGTAGGTTGTCCTGCGAACTGTGATTTTTATTTTGAATCAAATGGGAGCCAATGCAGTGTTTTGAGCAGAGTAACAACATTACTTTTTAAAAAGCTCACTCTGACCGCCTTGTTGAAATAGACATGGGCAAGAGGGGTAGAACCAGGGAGACCAGGTGGGAAACTATTGGAGTATCCGGGTGGTACTGGGACCAGAGTAGCAGTGAAGGTGATAAAAAATGGTTGAATCTGTCACGAAAGTAGAATCAACATGATTTTTTAACATATTTGATGTGGAAAGAGAGGAAGTCAATTGTGAGGATGACTTGAGGTTTTTGGCATGAATAAATTAAAGCATGTAATTGGCGTGGGGAAGTCTGTATTAGAGTGAATTAGCTTTCGGGAAGAAAATCAAGAGTTTGTACTTGCTGAGGGAAGTTAACAAATAAGCAGTTGGATGTAAAATTGGGAGAGCTATCTGGGCTCGAGACTAAATTTAGGAGTCATAATAAATATCTAAAGGTGGTATATAGAGCCATGATCTTACTGGATAAGCTCACTATGGGAGTGAGTGAGATAGAGAAGACAGCATGAAGGCTTGTGTCCTGGGCACTCCCAACATTAGAGATTGAGGGAGACGGAAACAGTGAAGGAGCTTGTGAAGGAGCAACCAGTGTGATAGGAGGAAAACCAGAACAGTGCAGTCAGTGTCCTGAAAGTCAGAAAGAAAGTGTCCAAGAGGAGGGAGTGATGGGCGGCATCAGTGCTGCTGATAATCAGGTAAGGTGAAGACTGAGAACTAATTACTGAATTTACAGTAGAGGCAAGTAAGTAGAAAATGGAAGTTGCCTTCTAATTACTTCCACTTCCTCAGAGACATAAGAAGCTAGGCTATCAGCTGTTAAGTAAAGAGAGGGGAGAAGGTATTGAAGATTGAGTAAGAGGAGAGTGCAAAGGCTTTTCTAGGTGAGTGATGAGTCCAGGATTGAGTTGAGGGAAATCCAGAAATCTTAGGATTGCTGAGTCATACTGAAGTCCCCATTAAGGTCTGGACACAAACTTAACGGGACACTGTATGATTGCGTATTTCTTTTCTTTTAGTTCAGAAGGTGGATGTATTATAGAGTAACTGGAGAATTGGAAACTTGAAATCACCAAGAATGAAGGCCAGAATAATGGTAGAAAATGAGACATTGAGGCTGATGCTAAAATCTTTTAGAAATGGAGTCTGTTTATGATGGCAACAAACAGCCTGGTGTGATTCATGTAGAGTGCACTGGGGTCTGGCTGTGAATTCAACCATCCTGTGTCAAGCTAGTTTCTTTTTCATTGTTCCACAGCAGCGATTTTCAACCAGTGTGCCGCAAGAATTTTTAAAACATGCAATACCTGAATATTTAGTCAGGGGCACTGACCTCTTTTCCCTTAGATTGTCAAATAAAAAAATTACAACAGCCAACACAACAACAGCTATTTGGTGTGAATGAATCAAAAGCATATCTTTTTTTTTAAGGCTCACAAAACATATTTTTGTGTGTGCCTCAGGATTTTAGTAATTGGTTTATGTGTGCCATGAGATGAAAAAGATTAAAAATCACTGTTCTGTGATATTACTTGAATGTACCACACTTTACAGATTCATGTGGGATACTTCTAATTTAGGACCTCATATCATGCTCTGTCATGCACTGTAATAACATTGTTAACCTACCTTTTACATTGTTACCAGCACCCTAATTGTAGTGGTTATGGATGATGTTATATTTTAGGAGGAGTTCACTTTCTTCTGTCAGGTGATCCAGCATGGACAGATTTCCTTGAAACCAACAAGGCTGGTGTCTCTCTCCAATGTATCCTTACTCCTATAATAGTATTTACCAGGACTTCTCCTCCTTGGTAGATTCTGAAGTCTAGATTTTTGTCTTCCCTGAAGAGTGAGAATGCCAGAAGCTTGACTTAGCATGTTAGTCTTGTTAGCAGCTTCTTTCTACTTGTTTCTTAATGTGCAAGTGCCTTAAATGGAAATTGTGTGCAGAATGTAGGGCTCGGAATTTGGAGATTCATTTCTGCTGTACATTTTTCTCTGGTACCTTGGCACCCTAAATCGTGCCTGCTTGGTAACCCCAGCTCCTCAACCCAGTGAAACTGCTACAGGTTTTAAGCTCTTCTATCAGGCCGCCCTGTGCTACAAATTAGCAAATGCCTTGAGAGAAAATACCTGTAGGAATGTCCCCCACAAATCCTTTGGGGTCTTGGACTCAGTCCAGGTTTCTCTCTGAGGCCTTCAAACGGCTGGTTTTGGTTTGTTATCTAGCCTGTTTAGCTAATCTCAGTAGAAGGAATTGTATTTTAAAAGTGAAATCAGATCATTATAGTGAAGCACGAAAAGTTACACTTAAAAAATCAAGGAGCCCAACCAGTGTTGCTCCGTGGTTGAGCATCAACCTATGATCCAGGAGATTGTGGTTCAGTTCCTAGTCAGGGCACATGCCCCAGCTGCAGGTTCGATCCCTGGTTCAGGGCGTGCAGGAAGCAGCCCATCAATGACTCTTTCATCATTGATGATTCTCTCTCTCTCCCTCCCCCTCTCTCTGAAATCAATAAACATTTATTTAAAAAAAAAAAATCAAGGAATGGGAAGTTGATAAGTTGAAACCACTGACTGTTAACCTGTAAGTTGTTAGAGAATTTCTTGCTCAACTGCACTCCTTCGGGGAGGGCTGCTTTAGCTCTCCTTTAGTTAGTACCACTCTCTTCTGTGGCACCCTAGGTGTTGCTACACTGTCCTGTTATCTCTGTATATCTCTGTCCCAGTAAGTGAGGTCTAAACCAGGGACAGTCAATCTTAATGTTTCTCCACCCACAACGCTTGACACAGTTAGCTCTCAATAAATACATGTTAAATAAATCAGTTGTCCTTTACCTAAATTTATCTGTGAAGTTAAATGCAAGATTTTCTTTTAGTTTTGCAGGTTTTATTGGTGGTTTTGTGCTTAGTACTCTAGATAGCATGGACTGTGAAACAAGAGGGGCAGCAGTATTTTATGTCATGCAAGATATAAAGTAGCCAGCAGTCTTGTTGGGCAGTCACAATACCTGTGACAGATGTCGGGACAGTACAAATGAGGAATTCTGTGGTCTCCTCGTTGCCATGTCGACAGCCCCCAGGGATCCTCCTGATGTGTATTTGGTATGAAGGGACACCTGGATTTGTGCGATGCAATGGCCCTGTCTAGACCATGTTAGTGCTATGGGAATTAATATGAATTGTAAATGCATTATTACATCTCAGCTTTCTATTAATCTCAGGTGACTCTGAGTGAAGGTCCTCACCATGTGGCCTTGTTTAAAGATAGTTCTCGAGAGTTTGATCTTACCAAAGAGGAAGATGTAAGTAATATTCATGTGAGGTTTGTGTGTGTAACTTTATAACCTGCATAAGCTTATGAAAGACAACTAAATGGAATATTTGTTGACTGAAGATTTTCTCAGGACTTTGTTGTTTTCCCTTCATAGCTTGCAGCATTAAGACATGAAATAGAACTTCGAATGAGGAAAAATGTGAAAGAAGGCTGTACTGTTAGCCCTGAGGTGAGTGTTGCAATTCACTCAGTGTTTTATGGAAATCTAATGGTTATGATTTGAAATAAGTCATGATATTGGCATTGGCATGATATTGTTTGGATTGCTGCTATTCCAAGATAACATAGACTTTTTTAAATAGTCCAAATAATGTATCATTTTGCCGGTAATTGTTTAGAATAAATACTTTTGGGATCAGAAAAAGAATAACATTTTTCCGAGCACCGTATCTGAATGGGTGACATACAGAATTTTCACAGTATATATCACCAAAGAGTTCCTAACAAACTTCCCCCCAAATTTGTTTTGTTTTGTTTTGTTTTGTCCCAAGTAGACCATATCCTTAAATGTAAAAGGTCCTGGACTACAGAGGATGGTGCTTGTTGACTTACCAGGTGTGATTAATGTAAGTATATACAAAACTTGTATTTTATCTTATTCCTGTGTGGAAAACATTTATAATGACATTTAAAACTTTTTTCTTTAAGACTGTGACATCTGGCATGGCTCCTGACACAAAGGAGACTATTTTCAGTATGAGCAAAGCTTATATGCAGAACCCTAATGCCATCATCCTGTGTATTCAAGGTAAATCTAATCAAAAGATTTTCATTGCAGTGATACGCTTCCTTTAGCAATCCAAGCTTTGCTCTAAATATTCATGTACATAAACATACAAGATAAACATGTTTCACCCTCTCTTGTTCATTTTATTAGTAAATAGAATTGAAGTTGAGAATATTTTGATACATTTCACTGTAGGCATCATAGAAATCTTTATTGGCTAGAATATCTTTTCATAAGAAAGATGTATTAAGAAAATTTTTCTTACTATAATGTAGACACAACAGTGTAGCTTGTGGAAGTTTTTAAAATCCATCTTGTAATTAATTATTACACTGTCATTTTTAATTTTGTTTTTCAGATGGATCTGTGGATGCTGAACGTAGCATTGTTACAGACTTGGTCAGTCAAATGGATCCTCATGGAAGAAGGACGATATTTGTTTTGACCAAAGTAGACCTGGCAGAGAAAAATGTGACGAGTCCAAGCAGGGTGAGGGCAAGTTCTTTACTGTGAGACAAAAGATTCTTTATACAAGATCCAGCTGTGACAGGGACTGTTTGTAAAAAATAAAGTTCTTATGGAATGCTTTATCAGGGGTATAAAGTATTTAGTAGAAGGATTTTTCTTGGTTCTCCGTAAAAACAAAGTATTGGAAAGTTATAGTAAATTACTTCAGTGTAATTTTGAGGTATAAATAAAATTCCATAATTATAGTTTGCTTTAGAAATACTGAAACTGCTAATGTTGAATACACTACTTTAAATAATTTTGCATGCTGGCATACAGTCATTAAACTCATTTGTGGTGTTTCATTTTTAAAATTTTCTATTTAAATTGATTTTCATAAATTAACATAAAACTAGTGACAGTATAGATTCCTTTTGGACCTTACGTATGCCTTTTATTGTTGTTGTTTCAGGTAAGCATCACCTTTCCTAACTGATCAAAGACTATGTAAACAGATTTTTATAATAGAGAAGGCATTAGTTTAGGTGTCAGGCGTCAGCATTCTTATCTATGCTCCACCAGTTGGGTGTGTCCATGGGCAAATCTTATTACTTTTTTGTATCTAGTCAATGCACAATTCAGCCTGTTAGTTTAGTTCAGAGATTTTCAACAGGTGTGATGCAAAAATTTCTAAAACATGCAATACCTGCTAGTCAGACCCACTGACTTCTTTTCCCCTTAGATTGTCAAATATAAAAACTGACAACAGCCAACACAACAATAGCCATCTGGTGTAAATGAATCAAAATTATACTTTTTTTTTCAGATTGGCAAAAAATGTAACATACTTTTTTATGTGCCACAAAATTTTATGTGTGCCGTTAGATGAAAGAGGTTGAAAGTTGCAGGTCTAGTCGATCTCTAGGGTCATTTTCATCTCTGAAATTCTGTGACTTCAACTTCTGTACATGGTGTTTAGTATCCCTCAAAGAAAGAGTTTTTTTCAAGGTAACATTGTGTGTAAGTTTAGGGTTCACGTCTTAGGTCATGCTCTCTCCTTAACTGTAAAGGAATAAGGTGTCCTGGTTAAGAGCACAGAATCAGTAGCCAGGTTGCTTGCTTTCAAACCCTGCCCTACTGTTTGCTAGCTTTGCAGCCATGGGTAAGTTAAGTTTTTAGTGCTTTAGGTGTCCTAGTCTGTTGGAAATAAAGATAATAATGGTACTAGCTCATAAGTTGTGAAGGTTTAATGAGTCAAGTATTTGTTTTAAAAGTGGTCAAAATAGTGCTTGGCACAAAAGTGTTATTTACCTAGGAACTGTCATCTGTTATTATTATTATTATATCTTTATCCCCCATAGAACAACAACTTTTGATGTAGCACTCATCCCTCATTCTGTTGCTTAGAATTCCTCTCCTTTCCATCTGAGACTTTCTGGGACTGTCCCTCTCCGTCAGGGGTTCCCAATACAGATCCTTTCTATGTTTACTGATTGTCTAGAAGGACTCATAGGACTCAAGCACACAGTCATACTTACACCTAAGATTTATTTTCAGTGAAAGAGATGAAGCAAAATCACAAAGGGAAAAGACACAAGAGGTGATGCTTAGAGGAAACCAGGCTCACGTTTTCAAGAATCCTTTCCCAGTAGAGTCACAGAGGACATGCTTAATGCCTCCAGCAACAGGTTGCTCATTAGAGACTCGGCACCTAAGGTTTTTACAGGGGCCTGGTTATGTAGGCGCCCTCAGGTACCAAAATTCCAGACGCCCAAAGGAAAGCAGACGTTCAGCATAAACCACATTGCTTGCACAATGAGCTACTGTTATTTAGGGAACATTTTATATCAATGTAGGGAACTGTTTATTAGTTAAGTTCCCAGATGCCAGCCTAGGACAAGCAGACCTTTTTGAGGACAGCAGCCTCAGGCCTGCTGTGTTAACTCTTTTAACTCTGACCTTGGCTTTGCCTTATTTTATGGGTGAGGCCTGCTGTAGCAGTGTTGGTCCTAACATGGAGAGGGAGGGGGAGAAGTGACGTAGAAGCAAATTTCTGTGCGTGCTTCCCATCTCTCTTCATTCCTTTCATTTCTTTGTCTTCTTCTCTAGGATAGTGAGTTTGTAATTCTTCTGAAGTGCAATTGAAAACTTATATTAGTCCTTTTTTATACCAGAGTCAGCGCTAGGTTAGGAATGTGACCTATCTTAGAGCAGGGGTTCTTACATCAGTAAGTCTTCAACTGAATGGGCTTCTGGGAGTAGGAACTCTTTTAAATTGTATGAATGATCTCATTGCAAATGTGCATTTTTCTGGGAGCAAAGTCTGTAGTTTTGGTTACATTTAGAAAAAGATTTTTGACCCTAAACCAATATATTCAAGTATTTTTTTTAAAAAGAGTAAAAAAAGACAATTCAACTCATTAGAATTTAGGTATTTGAAGAAGAGTGTGGGGAAATAATAGCAGCTACCATGTATTGAATCTTCTGCATTCAGGGCACTGTGTTAAATATTATTTCAGATAATCTTAACAACCATGTTGAAAATGTTGTAGCCTACTTAGGGCCACATAGCTAGTAAGTGGCAGAGCAGAAATTCACACAGAGCCCTGACACCAAAGCACACTACCCATCATTCCAAGTTTTCATTTTGGTACTTGTGTTTTAATAATACATTTTTCATATACTAAAATTAAATGTATTTATTTTTTTCTCAAATAGAAATTCAAATAAATTTTAATACTTTCGTATAGATTTTACATATTTAAATAAACATATACATATACAGCAGCATTAAATTTGCTTTCTAAGTAGTATGTAATGCTCTTTAAAATTACATACCTTTATCTCACATTCATTTTTCTCATTTTTATAAATAGATTCAGCAGATAATTGAAGGAAAACTCTTCCCAATGAAAGCTCTAGGTTATTTTGCTGTTGTGACTGGAAAAGGTATGCAAAGATGGATTGCTGGGATTGCTATATGCGAAGTGGTGTTGTTTTCAAGTAGTAAACATTACTTTTCTTAGCGAGAACCTTACCATCATCTTTCCCTAGGAAACAGCTCTGAAAGCATAGAAGCAATAAGAGAATACGAAGAAGAATTTTTTCAGAATTCAAAACTCCTAAAGTAGGTATTTTGCTTGAAAATTTAAAGATTTTATAGTGAGGAAGTAGCTTAAACTAGTAGTTCTCACTTAAAAGTTTGTTTATAGCTGTTAGTTTAACGCTGACTTCTCAGAATTTTCCCCAAGTAGTGATCTGTATCTACTAAGCAAGTCCTCCAGCTATTCTGACAGAATTGAGAGAAATTTGTCACATGGTACAGTGCATGCTGACATAGAAAACTGCCCGAGTGTGGACAGTGAGAGACAACATGGACACCCTGAAATTGTTTTATTTATAAAGTGATTTTTAAAAATCAACATTTACATTTTTAAATACACGTACCCATTTCTCTTACAGTATTGGGGAAAGTTGAAGTGCGGCTGGGGGTGCAAAGGGGTATCCCTAAGTAGATATTGACAGAAATTAACAGAAAATTAGATACAGAAAAGCAAAAAGGAAGAGCTAAAGGGCAACTGAATTGTATTAAAACTTTATATGTAGAGAGTCTCTTGAAGTGGAAAAGTATGTTTGCCTCTACATTAGTATAGTAAATCGAGATAGTTCTTATAAACATAATCTTGAGTATTATCTGATGGGATAGGAACTGACAGGTGTATAGAACTTTGCTGTGCAATACTGTAGTCACTAGCCTTGAGTGGTTATTTAAATTTAAATTAGTTAACATCAAATGAAATTAAAACTTCAGTTCTTAGTCACACTAGCCACACATTTCAAGGGCTCAATAACCCCATGTGGCTAGTAGTAGCTACCATATTGGATAGTTCAGAGATAGAACATTTCCTTCATCATAGAAAATTTTATTGGACAGTGTTGGTATAAATATGTATGTGGGTATTCTCATTAGGTTATCATAACAAGCACATTCTCAAACTTAGTGATGGTATGGTCCTTTTGCCATTTTAGTATTCTTTAACTCTTGTTACTTTTTATAGGGCAAGCATGCTAAAGGCACACCAAGTGACTACAAGGAATTTAAGCCTTGCTGTATCAGACTGCTTCTGGAAAATGGTACGAGAGTCAGTTGAACAACAGGCTGATAGTTTTAAAGGTAAGTTGAGTTTTTGAAATAAGGTAACATATTTAGACATTGTTTTAGCTAGCAATCTTAGGCATCCATCAGATTCTTTCCTCCCTTTCTTTAATAGGTACTTTTCAGTTCATTTACTATTAGGTAGTGTGTGGAGAGTGGAAAAAGTACAAATCTTCAGTTGTAGTACTACAAGAACAGGGTTTTTCCTTTCAGAGGAAAGATTGCTGGGAGCACATTGTGAGTTTAAACAGATTAGAAAGTTTGCAGTAGTATTTGGGAGAAAGAGCTTAGTAAACTGCAGTGAATTCAGAGTCACCCTTTGGGGGTAGGTGGTGGAGGGGCGGAGAGGAAATGTGTTAGGAATCAGAACAGCCTTTACTTCAGCTAGTTCCTGAATTCCATACTTTCCTGCTCCATGGCTTTGTCCCATCGTTTCATTTGGTGAGAGTATACATTTCTCCCCTTTTCTCATCTGGAAATCCTACCTATTTATTTATCCTATTTAGTCCCTGAGCAACCTTGTAAGTATTATTATTATTCCTATTTTATAGAAGGGAAAACTGAGGACAGAGTACCTTACCTAAGTGACACACCCAGAGTCATACAGCAGTAGACCCAGGATTTGAATCTTGGTACAAATACATAGACCATGCTCTTAGCAGCTGTACCAAACTGCTTCAGTTGCATGTTTTGTGGATTGAAAATGTAGAAACTAGAGTCAAGGAGATTAGTTTGGAAAACTTGCAGTAATGGGATTCTGAGATACTGAGAGTCCAGAGTAGTCAAGAGCCATAGATGTACACTCATATTCAGTTAATGGAGAAGATATGCATGTTAGCCTTTAGCCACTGCCTCGGGGAAGAAGGAGAATCCTCTAACTTGAACACCTTTCCTTCTTCTTCAGCAACACGTTTTAACCTTGAAACTGAGTGGAAGAATAACTATCCTCGCCTGCGAGAACTTGACCGGGTAATATTTGTGCACCCCATGTATTTTGAATATATCTAATCCAGCAATTTTCAACTGGGGTGGTATGCTGCAAGAAGTTTTAAAACAATGCAATACCTGACTGTTTTAGTCATGGGCACTGACCTCTTTTCCCTTAGATTGTCAAATGAAAAATGACAACAGCTCACACAGCAATAGCCGTCCAGTGTGAATGAATCAAAATTATAACTTACTTTCTTTTGGATCGGCAAAAAATACAATATATTTTTTGGTGTGCTGCAGAATTTTAGTACTTAGTTTTTGTGTCCCATGAGATGAAAAAGGTTGAAAATTACTGATCTAATCTGATATTGCACTCTAACAAAATGTATATTGATGAGCAAAATCTGGTATGCCAAATTGCTTTGGTTTTGACCATTTAAAAATATTTTCTGAGATGAAGAGCATTTTTAAAGGTCTTATAGAATTAACATTTTTATGTCATGTAAACTTTTAAAAATTATACACCAACTTTTTCACCATTTCAACATTTATTGTGGAAGAATAAACTCTAATTTAGTGGGATTTAAATACTGGGGGGTGTTTTTTTAATTTTAAAATGCCACTGGTTGTAAAACAGTGTCGGTTTACTAATACGCTAAATTAATATGTATTGTTACTTTCACATAACATTTGTTATGTGAAAAATTTATCTGAACAGATGTTGTCTGAAAAACTGCATTCAGAATTAAGTGAATAATCCAGACTTGGGGCCGGTTTCTTTGTCCTCGCCTGGATATTGGCTTTTCTGCAAAAGAGACTGGGAGAGAAGAGCATGACTGCTGGTCATGCATGCTTCAAACCTGAGCACATCCTGCTGGCCTATTGGAGGCCGTGCCTTTAGTTGTCTCTGAAAATTGTGGCAGGGCAAATGGACTCTCTTATGAAAATCTTACTTACTTGTATCTGTATTGCCTAGAACGAATTATTTGAAAAAGCTAAAAATGAAATCCTCGATGAAGTTATCAGTCTGAGCCAAGTTACACCAAAACACTGGTGAGTATCTAACCTTTTCTGGTAGACTTTACTATATGAATTATAATGAAATAATGGTGATAAAGTAGTGATTTATTGCGGCCTTGGCTCATCCCCCAAAACATAGGCGGGAACATAGAAGTATCTAACCACTATTCTGGTCTACCTAATTAAGTATTTAAGTAGAATAAATTATGTATTTATTAAGTATATTTCAGAAGAGATATTCTGAAAGATAGCTTTATTCTCCTCCTTTTTTTTTTGGTAGCTGACAGAATGACTTATTTAAAAAATAATCAGGTTATCTCAGTCCCATGCTCAGAACCTATAGTGGCTTCATAGAGCACAATCCAGAGTTCCCCAGTTTGCCTTCAGAGGTCTACATGATCTGGCCCCACTACCTCTTTACCTCCTTCTGCTCTGCTCTTTACTGCCTTGCAGTTCTTTGGGCAGCTTTATACTCTTTTTAAATCTTGATTTGTCTTAGGGTTTTTTTTACCTTTAATATGTTTTGTACAAATCACTTTTCAAATTGAATCCTATTTGAAGAAGTTTTTAAATAGCAAGTAAATGTGTCCTTTTGAAAAATACTCATGCAAATCTGTCCTTACTACCATTCATTACAAACAGTTTCTGTACCTCTTCTGTTTGCTCAGTTGAAGATTATCAAAATTGCCATACATAGCAATTGTCCAGTCCTTAAGTTTGAATTCAGTATTACTAGTTTTCCCATCTTGGTACCCTTTCTTCCTCAGGAGTGAACCCTTTTCTCTCTTCAAGTAGTCCAAGTTTGCCTGTTTTCAATCTCCCCTTATCAAAAAAAGGATTCTGATCTGATCTATACTTAGTGATTGATTATGTACAGCACAACTTATCTTTGCTATTATTTGGTTTTTAAGCCAGTTTGTTTTTTAAGTTGTAGGGGATAGATGTATGTTTGTATGTGTGTGTGCACACAGAGAATGAATATAATACTACTTGCCTTACTAGGTAGTATGAGTATAATGTACATAACAGGTGAATTGTAAACTATAATAACTAATAATGCCATTTATGGGAGAAAAATATGATGCTTCTGTAAATTCCTGGCATCATCAAATGGCATGGTTGGTTTTGGTTAGACAGAGCAAACCTGAAATCAAAGTATACCAGCACTAAAGTGAGC
The DNA here is from genome assembly GCF_054644295.1 of Miniopterus natalensis. Classification (NCBI taxonomy): domain Eukaryota; kingdom Metazoa; phylum Chordata; class Mammalia; order Chiroptera; family Miniopteridae; genus Miniopterus; species Miniopterus natalensis. The sequence goes on along the minus strand of NC_142086.1, from coordinate 49,598,961 downwards.
CTTGAAGACAAATCTCATTTATTTAGCTCACAGGTGGCTAAGGAGAATTGTGAAGAGACAGGAAGCCTACATTGCCAAATTGCCTGTTGAGAAGGCAAAGGAGAGAACTAGGACAGCTGGCTGCCAGAGATTTATTCTGTGCTCTGCTGGAGCAGATGATTTTGTATATTTTCATCATTTTTTTTCAGACTTTATAACTTAACACAAACATAGATCAAAATAGCAGGTCCTAATACTCACTGTTCATGCCACATTGAATTCACCTGCATTGTACCTAAAACATTTTATTTGTGTGCCATAGTTGATGTTGTCTTAGGTAGTACCTTTTTCTGGATAATGCCTTATGTGATATTTTAGAATGCATGCCTAAGATGCTTAAGATTATTTAAGTCACAGGGATGTTTAATCTGCATATGGTGATCTGGAAGCAGTGATATAAGCATTTTATGTCCTAATGTGATAGCTTTTTATTTATTTATAGACATTCTACTATAATTATATTTTAAGAAGCTTATTGGGGGTTTAGGCTTTACATAATGATGCATTATAGTGAGAAATGAGCTCTCAAAATTTTCACGCAATATACCTGGTTATCAGGAATCAATTACTGACATTAAGCAGGAAATATTAGTATATCATTAACATAATGAGACCATCATTGCAGTTTTGTTTTTTTTTATATGTCATTTGGAAGGATAGCTGGCTGGATTTATAGAAACACTTTTTTTTTTTAATATGCTTTTATTGATTTCAGAGAGAAGAAGGGGGAGGGAGAGAGAGATAGAAACATTAAGGATGAGAGAGAGTCATTGATCGGCTGCGTCCTGCATGCCCCTACTGGGGATAGAGCCTGAAACCTTGGAATGTGTCCTGACCAGAAATTGAACCTTAACCTCCTGGTCATATAGGCCGACTCTCAACCACTGAGCCATGCTGGCCAAGCATGTAGAAACACTTTTTTTAAAAGAAATGGTACCATGGTATGGATGAAGTTTTGGTGAAAGGTATTATGTTTTTTCTGTTGAAGTTAGAAGAATGAAAAGAAAATGAGAATGCATAGTTGAGTCCCCTAACTCAAATTTGAGGAATTAGAAAAGATTTCTGATAGAATTTGATAGTTAAAGGGTGAAAGGGATATTAAACAACCAGGAGGGGTGAGAGCAAGGGTGAAACAGGTAGATGAAGGCAGTCACCCCTGGCTTTAGCATAGAAAGAGGCAAGAGGTGAGTGATAAAACAGTAAATGTAAGCAAAACATAGATTATTCTGGGCCTTACAAGCCAAGTTCAGAAGACTGGAATTTATCTCATGAGCAGTGGAGTCCATTGAGGAGGTTTAGGTCAGATCTGCATTTTAGAAAGATCTTTATAGTTGAGAAAATGGAACATAGGTGGAGAAAATTGTAAGCAAGGAGACAGTTGGCTATTGAAATAAACTACACAAGACATCATAGCGGCTTGAACTTGAATAGTGGTTGTGCAAGTGGAGAAGAGGAGACATTTTGAGATATTTAAGAGGTTACCTAGAAGATAGAATTGACAGGATTTAGTGATTGGATGTATAAGTGATGGAGAAGAGGAGTCAGTTAAACAGTGAGTACATTGATATCCAGTAATTACATTGCAAGTGACTAAAATAGATTCATGTAACAGAACACTATTCATCAATAAAAAGGAGTGAGATATTGATATACATAGCATAAATCTCAATACGCTGAGTGAAAAAAGACAAGAGTACATGCTGTATGATTGCATTTATATAAAATTCTAGAAAATTTAAACTAATCTGTAGTGACAGAAAGCAGATCCAGTCGTTACAGCTTTGGGGTGATGGATAAGTTCATTACTTGATTGTGGTGATGCACAGGTTTGCACATGTGTCAACACTTTAAATATGTGCAGTTTATTGTAAGTTAATGATACTTCGATAAAGCTGTTTTTATAAACTTAATATTATATTTACATTTGGTGTTCTTGAAACTCTTGCTTTTTTAAATTTCAGGGAAGAAATCCTTCAGCAGTCTTTGTGGGAAAGAGTATCAACTCATGTGATTGAAAACATCTACCTTCCAGCTGCACAGACCATGAATTCAGGGACTTTTAATACCACAGTGGATATCAAGCTCAAACAGTGGACTGATAAACAGCTTCCTAACAAAGCAGTAGAGGTTAGGATATAATTTAATTAAATGGGTAAGAAGCATTATCTGAAGGGAGTAGGAGCTGTGGATTTTAGGCTTTATTCCCATCACAGCCACTATCTTCCCTTTTGTCCTGATACTCCATTTATTGTTTATTCCTCATCTCTGTGTTGGGATTAAGCTCAATGCTGCCACCAGTTACTGCTGTTATAGAACTTTACTGATTGGTATGGTGTTGGTCTGAGGGTATTATTTTTTCTCCCAAAGATAGCATTTAACAAAACTGCCAAAATTTGCCTGAATATGAACTGTTTTTAACTTCTTCTGCGGATAAAGATTCCATAAGGAAAATGTTTAATGAATAAAACATTTCATGTATTGATTTTCTGCAAGGCTCAGTCATACTTAAATAATCATTTCCTTTGTTGGATCTTGCTAGAAGGTTAGACTAGAAATTATAAGAAAGTGCCGTAAAGAATGCATTTCTGTCACCCATATATCTTGGCCCGACCACTTAGTAGCTGTGTGATCCTTGGGCTAGTTACTTAAGGTTTCTGTTTCCTTGTCTATAAAATAGGGGTGATAATTGCCTACCTCATAGATTGTTGTAAGGAGTAAATGAGATAATGTTGTAAAATACTTAGACAATACCTGGCCCATAGTAATTGCTCAGTAGGTGCCAGCTGCTGTTACGATGGGGTGATGACCATCATCCAGTGATCAGCCATGCATATCACTCTGAAGCATGATTGTTCCAGCTAAGAGTCAGTGCGTCCGGTGTTTCTGTGTGAGGCTGCCCACAAAATTAGAATCAGTGTTAAAAATAATTTTGTTTTTCATACCTACCTTTGAAATAAAATGTCACTTTCTGATTATTCAGGTGTATTTCACCCCTCTCCTAGCCTGTTCCAGCCATACCTTCTTCACCTCTGTCTCAGTTTCCTTAAGCCACCCTTTCTAAGAACTGTTGTAGTCGTACCACCTAAACTGCATGCTGCTGACCCCTGGTCAGTTCTCCACACTTTTACCCCTGAAGTAATTAATGCTGCCACCACTTTACTAGCTCTCCTTACTACTGGCCCTGACGTTTTTCTGGGCCCTATCTCATGGTCGGATATTTTTATATCCTATGGTCCAAGCAGAGGAAGTGGCCATAGAAGTGGCAGCAATTCTGTCTCTTGCCACTCTGCCCCTTCACGCCTGGGTGTGGTAGGAAGATATGGACCTGCTGAAGGTCAGGAGGCATCGATTTTAATACCTCACTGTGTATTCTTGGACATTTACCTTTCTTTATGCTTAATTTATTAATGTTTAAAATGAAGAGCGCTAAATATAAAATACCATTAACTAGCCTACTTTAACTTTAAGTAGATTTAGTTCTTAATTACTTTTGACACTGCTCTTCCTTTCACTATTCATGTAATTAGGAGTTAGCTATGGTACAAGACTGAATAATACTCAGCTGTGTTTGAAAATATTGATGCGTTGTTTGCATAAAGGCAAAAGTGTGAAGAAGACTAAATCATTAAGAAATTTTTAAGTTTTGCTGTATGGAAGAAGCAGGCAAACTCAGGTGTTGTAGAAAGTGAAATAAGTGAACTAAGCCTTGACTGGCGAGAGTGCACACCTCATCTAAAGAGGGCAGCTCCTGTCCAGCTCTGGCAGGTGGGGTTCTGAGGGAATGTGGGTGTAGTGTTGCCAGGCACTTCCAGAGAGGCTGGAAATGTAGACCTGTATGTGAAAGCTCTTGCTTTTTAAGTATTAGGTACTAATTTTTAAAAATTTAAAATACCATGTATGTCCAACAACACATGTCAAGAGTTCAAGTTGACCCCACTGGCTACCATGTAAGATCTCTAGTCCAGAGTTTATATTTGATGACTTTCTTATAATGTGGCTTCATATGCATTTTCTGATAAGCTGGATTATCAAGTCTATTTGACTTAATTTCATGTGTGTATTTTTCATGTTACGCATTAAATAAAAGTATGTAGTATAAATTTTTTCTTTTAAATAATTCTAGGTTGCTTGGGAGACCCTACAAGAAGAGTTTTCCCGCTTCATGACAGAACCAAAAGGAAAAGAGCATGATGACATATTTGATAAACTGAAAGAGGCTGTGAAGGAAGAAAGTATTAAACGTCATAAGTGGAATGATTTTGCAGAGGACAGTTTGGTATGTTGTTTATATATTAGGGTGTCAGCCTCATATAGTTATATAGTTTCTCAAATTGATGCTTTTATAGGAGACTATTTTTATATGACTGAATCAGATTCTGAATTTAAAATAGTAAAGGAAAGAAATAGATTTACGATCTGTAATTGACCCTTTGACATTTCTCTGCACTCCTGTAATTGCCTTCTGTTATTTCTTGCTTGGCTATCATTTCAGAAAAAAGTCAAACTTCTCAGTAAACAGGCTTCTATAAACTTCAACAAATTTGTCATCCATTAGCCTGAACTAATAGAGGTTAGCTGCTTCTCATTTTACTCTCCGTGGTAATGAAAGAAATTAGATGCATTGATTTTTAGTGGATTTAAGTCATAAAATGTTAGACTCCTAAAATCGTAATGCTAACTACCACGTGTTGATTGCTTACAAGGTGCCAGAGCTGCTGTGTACTTTGTAAGCATTCTTTTATTTAGTTTTTTTTTTTCCTTCAGAGAATAAACCAACTTTATTTATAACAGTATTATAGAAAGCAAAACATCATTTAATACAACTTGAAACTGCTATAAATATAATCTGGCATCATAACTATACATAGGGTCAAAAGCAAAGAGAAAAATGTTCGTAGCAGTTAGTAAGCCCCTCTCGGGTCTCTGGGTCAGCTCTCAGTGGTCTAGCTTTCTCATACCCATCAAAAAACCACCGCCTCCTCAACCATCTCCTCTCTCTGGTGTCCTTGAACCTGTGTGAATCAAGCTATCTGAAAGAGAGAGGCCAGCTCAATAACAAAAGGTCCGTTTTACATGCAGACAGGGAGGTTTAGTACAAAACAAGCATTCTCACAAATGTTCAAACAATGGGAAGTACTGAAATTTGGACACGTTAAGAAAGAAAGCACTGAGGTTTTAAGCTGCCTGAATATTTTAGTAGAAGGGAAGAAATCGTTTTCTCTTTCTCCTCCCTTATGTTTCTGCGAAGCGTGGGCACTATGGTGCAGTGGGGTCTCTAAACACAGCACGTGGTCAGTGAGCTTCTTCATAATCCTCCAGTCTGGAGACTCTGACTTTCTACTAACAGTAAAAACTCGCAGGACTGGAAAGTCAAAGGATTCAATAAAAAATATCCCCAATGAATTTCTCAAACAATAGAAAATTTTCAAGATGTAAGAAATGCTTTTAATCCATATTAGTAATTTCTCATAGAGTATATTTACTGCAGTCTGAAACCTGTAATATTTACTGTAATTTGGTAGGGAATTCAATGGGGGGAATCTGGAAGAAGGAAAGTCATTGTCCAAGTCAGTCATAGTTTCCTTTCCCCACAATAGCACCTGTTCCAGTGAACAGCACCTTACCAGCTGGGCTGGCTTTGTTCACTATCATTGGATCAAATGAGTCATATAAAGCAGGTAGTTGTACACAAAGTAAGAAGGAAACAAAGTTCCCTGAGTTAAAAAAATAAAAAATCAAGACTATTTAGACAGAACCAAGAATATTTAGAAGTGGTTATAAAACAAAGTGATGTATTAAAATGAGAGGGAACAGTGTAGACCAGAGCTGCTAAGGTAAGGTTTGGTGTTGGCATTTTAATGCTTCAGCCTTCTGATCATTGTTACCAGCTGTAGCATAAATTCACTGGAGTAGTGGTGTGGCATTAAGACTTGAAATGGCCAAAAAGTCTTCAGGTTCACCAAGTTAATGTTGTTTAATAAGTAGATTTCTTAACTTACTCTTCCCCTTCCTCCAACTCAGTTTCTTTGTGCACCACCACTCTTGTGACCGACATGTCCAGGTGCTGCTCTCTGGCTTCCCTGATGGCCCCGGCCAACACCTGGTCACGATCACTATCTGCATCTCCTGTGATCACAATGCATTCCTCAGTTCTTCTTTCAGATAGTCCACCTTTTATAGTCTTGGTGATGGGTGTGGTTGTTGTTGTCAACATGGAATCAAGTGTGATGGTTGTGCAACTCAGTAACTGCACGAGTCACCAGCAGCCCCACTATCAGTCTGTGGATACTCCTACGTAATGGTTTTGGTCTCAGTTTGGACAATAGGGACTTCCTTGGTGGAGATTTCTGTCCTTTGTGAGGCATCAGGAATTGTTTCCACTCTGCCTTTACCACAGGTGACTTAGAGCAACAGATAATTTGTGGCAAAACACCAGTGTCACTATGAGACACCTCTCCTTTAACTTCATGCTGCTTGTCCTCTATGTCTTTGCTCACATCTTGCTTGATGGCTCCTTCGTGTACACTCTTCTCTGTATATGTCTCTGGGGCAACTCCATGTTCCTGGGTCACTGATCCTGCTGTGCTTACACTGGCCCCTGCGTGTTTGCTGTGGCTGGCTTCTGGTCCTGCTTCCACCCTCTACTACCTGGGCTGCTCAGCCAGGTTCTCCTCCACCCTTCTTCATTCTCCCGTTCTTCTTCTGTGGTGCCCTCAGTCACAGTGGTGGGACCTTTTTTATTTCCTCTTCTTTGGCCACTACTAAGTTATAGGACTTTTGTCTCTTAAGATGAGGAGGTATGAATTGAGAGATGCCCCTACTCACCCTTCTGCCTCTTCTGGCGGCTTGGACTGCTTTGGCTTTTAGCTTGAGATGATTGGGAATCTTTCCCCTCTGTATCAGATGGCTGTTTCTGCTGGTTTTCTGCCACTGCTTTAGGTTTCTCCTTGGTTGCATCTGCTCCTAACTGGGTCAGATTCCTTCTTTACTTTAGAAGTCATGGTTGCAGCTATGTCAGCACCAGTTTGTAATTGTTTTGCCTCACAGAAGTTGTTTTCCAGCCACAGGCTACCACAGATTGTTCAGACCTTTTGGCAGCAACACAGGAAACTGCCCTTTAAACCCATTCTCCCACAAAAATGTCAATTTCTAGGCCTATTTAGTGCTTAAGCAGTCCTGTCTAATATTGCCATTGGCAAAGCTGGGATACAAGGTGGAGTCAGGAGCCTGTAATTATGAAGCCTGGCTCCTGACTCCACATGTGATAAATCTTTTGTTGTGTAGAACATTCTCATCACCATAATCAAACTTTCCTAAGCACCTGCTCTGCTCAGACAGTTAAGAGAGGCACTCTTTTTTTTTTTTTTCTTTATTTAAAATATCACAGCTATCCCTTTTTCAGGAGAGGCACTCTTAAAAGATAAGATGAAGCAGTTTTCTAGGAAAATGCATATCTGAGTGTGGTATGGTAGTAATTATAATTTTTGGAAGAAATATTTGTCTTCATATTTGAAAATTATATTTATTCTTGTTAGCTGCCTTATTAAGACTGGCTTTCTGAGAGAATGGTGCCATTTTCATTCAATAATTACAAAATTTGGAAACTAATTTTCTTATAATAAATAACATTTACTTATGATTGGTTAGACATTTTAAGCTTCCCAACAGTATATTTTTCATTGCTGTTACCAGTGAGATAATGGTTATTTTTTTTTCTCCTCTCTTTTCTGAAAATGCTAACACATAGGTCATATGACAAAAAGGAAAGGTAGAGCCTGGCCAGTGTGGCTCAGTGGTTGAGCATTGACCTATGATCCAGGAGATCAAGGTTCATCAGGACCCCAGTCAGGGCACATGCCTTAGGGCTTGATCCTTAGCAGGGAACATGCAGGAGGCAGCCAATCAATGACTCCCTCATCATTGATGTTTCTACCTCTCTCTCTTTCTGTTCCTCTCTCTGAAATCAGTACAGACATTTAAAAAAAAGAGAGAGGTAGAGGTGACCTGAATCATCAACTCCTGAACTCTAGGGTTCTAGGTGTTGGATTTTATGTAGTTAAATATACTACCGCCCCCCTGCAGTGATCTTAGAGATGGTCAGCTTATTTAATTTGGGCTAGGAGAAAATTTCCACTCTTTGTTTTTAGACAGAAAGCTGACAGATAGGCAGATAATAGGACCTTCTGCACAAGTGTGGAAGGGACATACTTTGTTGTTTGAGATACATCTGTTATTTTGGGTATCTGCTAAGCTGTCAATTTGAATAAAATTACTGAATGATAGACACAGATCAAATTAGTTGTTTTTCTTTCCTGTTATTTCAGAGGGTTATTCAACACAATGCTTTAGAAGACCGGTCCATATCTGATAAACAGCAGTGGGATGCAGCTATTTATTTCATGGAAGAGGCTCTTCAGGCTCGTCTCAAGGACAGTAAGTAGGGCCTCGGGTTACTGAGTTTTGAGTAGTCTCAGCAATGAAGGAATCATCCAACTTCAGAGAATATTTGTAAAAACAAAATTAATATTTCAAGGTCTTTGTCATTAATTTGTGGGACTTTTTTAGTCATCTGCTTAGTAACTATTAAAAATATTAAATAAATTAGACACGTTTCAAGAACTGATAATCTGAAAAGCTACATTCAAAGTATTTTAGTGTTTGCTACTATACAGGCAGTTACTTTTCATAGGTTGTAAACATATATGATTAAATACTTTCTTATCTATGCACCCTATGAATCATAATTTTTTGTTCATTTCGGCTGACTTTATGTTGATTGCTATATCACTTTGAAGTAGTTCAGAAAGCAAGAATAATTATTAGTTATAATGTATGTATTTGGTAAGTAATAAAATTCATGATGAATTTTAAAGTTTTTTCAAACTTTTTTTTAGCTGAAAATGCAATTGAAAACATGGTGGGTCCAGATTGGAAAAAGAGGTGGTTATACTGGAAGAATCGGACCCAAGAACAGGTAAAACAAACAAATCTCTGCTCTGTGATGGTAAAATTTTGTTCATTTTCATTCAAGCAGTAAAATATAACCTGTTCATGCCTCTAGACCAGTCTTAATTATTTCCAATGTTTATGTTAACGTTTCTAAAATATAAAATCTTCAGAATAAACAGTAAACTATGAATGAAAGTTTTTTTAAGTGGAGTAGTTGTGTTATTAAAAGAAGGGGGAGATGAAACGTACCCCTTTTGTGGTTGATTACTTTATTCATGTCAGTTCCATATTTGAGGTAAATTGAAGATTAAAGTTATGAACAAAAGCAAAAGAATGATAAGGATTTTAGAGAATGTAGAGTGAATGTGATTAGAATAAAAAATATAATATGACTACTTTTTAACCTTATTCTGTTACATTGTCCCTGTGTTTTTTTGTTGATTTTCTATTCAGATTATTATATTTTTTTACAATTTTTGCTCCCATGTCCTCAAAATAAGTGTAAAAATTCAGACAGGAAGCAGAATTATAGAATTCACTTGTTTACATTTAACAAGCACTTCAGAAAAACAAAATGGTAAATAACTACGAATGAGTAAAAGAGGGGAAGTATGTTGATTGTTAAGGCCCCGTTCCCCACGCCTTTATTCCTTCCTTATTATGGCTTCTTCCCCTACCTGGCATTCAGTCTTGCTACTCTCGTTCTTACTCATTCCCTGAGTAAAAGAGTGTAAACAGAACGTGGAACTAGAATACATACATGAAGGAAGTCATGAATCGGGCGGGGGGTTGGGGGGTGGCGTCCAACCCCCTTTCTTATTCCTGAATCCATGTGATTAGAAAAGGGAGATGAAGAAATGGAAATATTGAAAGGAGCTAAAGAGAATGAAAATTTACCAAATTAAACATTGTTCCTATTTATGTATTTTAAATTTTAAATACAGAGTTAATTACATAGTCAGCACTCTATTTTTTCTAGTTTCGTGCATTTATTGTTTCATATCAGACGTGAGTCCCAAATTGTCTTAATATAGTGAGGGGACAGTATCCTCTTCTCTTTTTTCTGATACGATTCTTGTGGGGAAAGGAGCCATTAAGAGACCGGGAGGAAGGTGAAGAAGTGGTCAGAGTGCGTGGCTGGGTGCCTTCTATGTTCAGGGCACATCAGTCATCTCTGCTGTGCACATGGACTGGGAGGGAGGAGGGTCTGTCAGAAAGGAACTCCTAGGGATCCATCAGAGGTTTCTGACCTTGAGACAGGAGGAGATATTGATTGGAAAAAACTGGTGTAAGGCAAATAAACACCAAAGAAAAACAATGTCTGACCTTCAAGTCCTAGTGAAATAGGCCTAGAGTCTCCAGAGCAATTGATGGCAAAACTTGCCCCAGTGACTTGTGCTGGATATGCTTTGGCCAAACACTCTCAGAGAGAAATGATTCTGGTTTTAAATTATTTTTCTCAAGAACTTGAGCCCATGGGGCATCCCTTCAAGAGAGGCAGAGGAACTAGTTTTAAGGTCAATGCAAGGATCTGCAACCCAGAGGAGGAATATGGAAACCCTCAGACAGGAGCGTTCCCCTCCCAGGCTTTCAGGGCAGCCTGCGTCAGACTCAGGGTGACTTTAGAACAGAAGCCATACTCTAGAGTGTAGAGGGGATGGACATCGGAATCTCCTGGGAGGTGTTTGTGAATGTTTGTTTATTCTTTCAAACAAAGCCGCCTGTCACACTCCTGTCAAGTTCTCCTCTAACCTTGCTAACCCTCCCACTCCCAGTTGAAAACCACTGTTCTAGACCTCATACCTGGAAATTACGGTAAGAAACAGATCTAGGGGACATTGAAAATATCTCTAGGTCTCACATTGCAAGTTTAAGGCAGCCATCTACAATTCTTTCTGTCTTTTTGAGTGACCGGAGTTAGCAGGAAAAGAAACTTTAGATTGTTTGTTAGGAATGAATTTGTGTCACCTGTTGCAATAGAAATATATTTATTAAAATTGGGACTCTGTTTTTATAAGTGTGCCAAATCGTGAACCAACTAAACACTGTCTTCTTTCAAACATTTAAAGTGTGTTCACAACGAAACCAAGAATGAATTGGAGAAGATGTTGAAATGTAATGAGGAGCACCCAGCTTACCTTGCAAGTGATGAGATAACTACAGTCCGAAAGAACCTGGAATCCCGAGGAGTAGAAGTCGATCCAAGCTTGGTAATAAATATGCCGAAAGCATGAATTTGCTTCCTTAGTCATTGTTTCTTGTTAAATAATGCCTTTGGATTCCCTTTTTCCTCACTTATAATAAATATAAGGATAAAAATAATTACAGTTTAGACTACTTTTTGCTTACCTTCATGATGCTTATTTGGGGAAAATTTGAAAAACAAAAACTATTTCTGAGCCTGTGTTTCCTAGCTAGGGTGTAAGGGATTGAAACCTCATTTTAACATTAGCTTAAGTTAAACCCAACAAGAAAAGTAATCCTAGTGGGGAAAATAGTCATATAAGAAATTTCAGAGCCACTTGTAAATTCTTTTAAAGATTATCTGCTTTTTATGTTTTCTCATTTGAGAAATGAGTGTATTTATTCCAAATTCTACCAGAGGGCAGAACAAGAAAAGTAAACTGAAATTCAGAACAGTTATAGTTGTTATACATGTAGCTTTACTTATAAACTGAAAATGAAATTAAGACTTATGATTACATGAAATTATTAGTTGAATATAGATTTAATTTATCCACATTGTTCAGCTCTCATTGACAATATATTGTATTCAGTTTGCTACTTTTAAATTTTATGTGGCTATAAGTGTTGATACTTTGGTTAATACCGTGAGTGGGAAGGACTTTATCCATATTTAGGATATGGATTGGCTTCATATCTTAATTACTTTCTGTGAGCAAGAAAATCTGAAGTTTTTTCCAAGAGACACTTTGTTCAGTGCACTTTATGAAGCTGTAAAAAAGGTAGGAAAGCGCTATGCCATGAATAGTGGATGGACTAGATGTCAGGAGACATGAATTCTAGTACAGTTTCATTCCGTTTGCTAGTAATATTACCTTTAGTAATTGATATAATCTCTTTGAGCCCCTTTTTCATCTGTCAGATGGTGGTGATACTTTTTCTGGCTACTGAGTATTATTGTTTTCATGCTTAAAAAATGACAGTGGTGTGAAAGAATCTTAAACACTATAACAGAGTATACAGCAATAACATGGGCTGGTTCACATTGATGTAGTAACTGAAACTTAATAATCAGAAAGGAAATATTGTTGGGTTGGTTGATGGGCATGGTCTGAGACCATCTTCCTAGTCCTGATTCTGTCTATGGCTCACAACCTCTTTTTGCATTGCAATCTTTACCTTGAATTAGGGGAAGATAACCCCTACCTTATCTACTCCATAAGATGATTATTTTACTATAATAGCAATGCTTATTAAAAACACTGCAAATGTTGAAGTACATAAGCTGGTAAGGGGACAGAGTAGTAGTAAATCTAAATCTAATCTTTGTCTTGAAAAAAAATTAATGGATAAAAAAGGTTGTTAGAATAATAACTTTGTCATTGGTTTTGATTAACTTTTTTAATATTAGATAAACTTTGTATGTGACTTCAGAATGTGCTTAATCTGAAGAGTGTATACTAACTCTTTGGTCTTTGTTTTCTTTTTTCATTTTAGATTAAGGATACTTGGCACCAAGTTTATAGAAGACATTTCTTAAAAACAGCCCTAAACCACTGTAACCTTTGTCGAAGAGGCTTTTATTACTACCAAAGGCATTTTGTAGATTCTGAGGTAAGGTTTCCAAAAACAAGTAGAAATGTATTTCAGCAGTAGTTTTTAGATGCTTAAAAGTAAACTTTAGTGTTGGCATTAATTGTAAGTCCTTTGATCTTCTGGAAAAAATGTGTGATTTATAAAGAATAATGTAATCCCTATCTTTTCAAAGATATTTATCACTTTGGTAGTATCTGCATCTTACATGCACATCCTCTCAGTGCCTATGAGATTGTGTGCATATGATGGGTACTAAACCTTTTTTTAAGAATTAGCTTCTTATATTATAAAATAATACATTCCCATGGAGAAAGTAAATGCAATAAATAAATGTAAAAAAAATATGTAAAAGGGAATAGTCCCTTATAACCCTTGACCTAGAAGTAATTTTAGTTAACATTTTTATATATTTTTGTTCAACTCTTTCTATACAGGGTCGTATGTGTGTTTATGTGTATAACATTATCATCCATTGCATAGTAGAAACTATACTGCAAAACAATTTTTTATTGTGCTGGTTTCCTCTATTAGGTTGTAATTCTTTTTTTGTATCACTAAAAGATTGTTTTAAATAATTCTTTTGAAGAACTGTGTAAAGTTTTTGGAATGGACAGTTGTAAATAGTTTAATGTCGCATTTTACAAAGTAATCTCTAGGTGGCAGCAGACTGATGTATTTTGAGCATTTTCTTAAAAGCAGAAATTGTTTTTAATGTATCCTTCTAAAAGAGCTCTATTAATCAGTGATCTTATTTGAGACCCCTGAAATGCTTTCCTTTTGATTTTCAGTGGCTTAAAATAAACTTACATTTAAATGCACCTATGTAAAAAGTGGCCATTTTTTGCATAATTTTAAATGTTGAGAAGACCTCTTTACAGAATAAGCTTCCTTTTAAAAAATATCATTAATTTATTTACAAGTACAGCTGAATTTCAAAAATGTATTGAGTATACACTCAAAACAAAAAGAGGTTAACGTAAGAACATATTTTAACATAGTTGTGAGTTGAAACTAAATACAAATTAAGGGTTATAATATGCTGTGGATTTCTACTTGTATATAATGTAATGAAATGCTCTACTTCTCAAGTTTATTTGCTTTCTTATTGGAATTAAAGCAAAGTTATATAGATGTGGGATAGATAGACCCCAAATCATGCAGAATTTGATGAATCCTGTGCAGAAAAGGTTCAGTAGCTTATATTTACAATAGGAATATATATGTTAGGTAAATCTGAGTATTTTTATTTAAAGGTTATGCTAGAGGTTAGGCTAGAGGTTCTCACTCTAGTAGTTTTCTATGTTTATGATCAAATTTATGTATAAATTTGCATCTGCTAATCTTAATTACTTGGTATTTCAGTTGGAATGCAATGATGTTGTCCTGTTTTGGCGAATACAGCGCATGCTCGCAATCACCGCAAATACTTTACGGCAACAACTTACAAACACTGAAGGTAAGCCACAAGGGACCACTTTCTAATTTTGACATAAAAAATAATAGTAACAACACCCATTTTTAATAGCATGCCCAAATGTTTCCTTTACAATAGATTTCGTTGAAAAAAATGAAAATCATTATTTGCCCTTAAAATATTAATGAAAATAAATCAAAACTGAAAAAGATGGGAGATAAAACATATTAGGAGTCTCTCTTTATGACAGAAACTCTGTTAGAAAAGAACTCCTAAGCATCATTTAGTTTTTTTGAGAAATCTACACTTCTGTTAAAGTGTCAGAGCTTGAGAATATGACTCTCTGAGAACAGATATTAGTTTTATGTTGTAAAAAGTACTGACTAATAGGTAAATATTCTCTATAACTATGGGAAGTCTGAATTTTGTGATGAGAAAAATAAGAACTTACTCTCGATATATTGCTAATTTCACATCCTTGTGCATTCATAAAAATGGTGCTCCTCAGGTTTTTTATTTACTTTGAACAGTCAGACGATTAGAGAAAAATGTTAAAGAAGTATTGGAAGATTTTGCTGAAGACGGCGAGAAGAAGGTTAAGCTGCTCACTGGTAAACGAGTGCAGCTGGCCGAAGACCTCAGTAAGTGGTTGTTCCTGCCTTTCACCTTCCTGCCTTTCCACCATCCCCATTTCTGTTTATTTGTTCATCCATTTAACCTCAGACTTGCAGAAAACTATATACAAAGAACTTTTCTTCCTGAACTATTTGAGGGAAAGATGCTGACTTGAATCCCCATCGCTTCCAATTACTTTAATGTGTGTTTCTTGGAAACAAGGATTTTCTCCTAGCAACCATTAAAATCAGGATGTGGACACTGATACATTACTACATCTAATTTCACACCCCATTCAAGTTCCCCCTGTTGTCCTACTATTGTCCTTCCATGTAACAAGATGTTCCATGCTCATTTTTACTTTACCTGACCTAGCTTTTTTTTTTTTTTTTTTTTTAGAATGGTTTTAGAAATCAGGAGCTGGGAACTAGGTATGCTCATTGTTACCAGAACATCGCTGTTCCCACACCCTCTTAATGGAAAGAGCTAGGGAACAAATCCTGCTTGTGTGCGGGTACACACATAGATACATATATACCCATTTACCTCTGTGTTTCTAGTCATACATACATGTCTATATTGAAAGCTATAAGTTGACTTCGATACCATTTTAATGTAGTAATACAATTTGTTCTAGTTTTCTCTTTTTCCATATTTGTAATTCTTTTTTCTAGCACTGAGAAATCTGGCTTCAAGTATTAATATATTTACTTATTTTGGTCATCCCCTTATATGTAACCAAACTTGTCACTATCCCCTTCATTGAACAAACGTTCTTTTTGCCCAGCTCAGGCTCTTATCACTGCCTCCAGGCCACCTGCACAGTGCCTCGCCCTGTGTTGATACCCTTTTCACCTCATCTAGGCTCTGACATCTGACCCTTTACGCAGACATCGCCCCCTCTCATTCTTTTCTCCCCCTTTCCCCTAGTTAAGGACATGCCCTTCATCCTATTTATGCTCCAACACCCTGCACCAGACCTTCCTATATATGTACTCTCCTTACTTCTGGGCCAGGCCACCAATACCCCCGTGGGGACTCCCTCTTAAACCTGGTCCAGCTTTCTCACCTACACTAGGCAATGTGACTTTCCCTCCCCCTGCACCTTCCCACCCCTATTCCAGCTTGACCTTACTGATCACTTTGACACTTTTGGGGGGGGGGGGTAGTTCTTTCTTGATGGTAGTAGGTTCCTAACTTTAAGGTGTTTTGATTGCTTATTAAGATTTACTTAGACCCTTGAGAACCCAAGGAAGTCGGTAAAAGATTAATATTATTAAATAAAAATTAAAATACTGGGGGTTGGTGCTTCTGTTTGAGCTTACCATGTTACAAGTTCCCCCTTATTTCAGCTTCATGAAACAAAGTACTTTTTCTTTCAATGTTTACTTAAATTTATTATCCAATAAGGTTTCTGATAAAGAAAAGAGCATATGCTGAGTAGAAAGAAGTTCTTCAAATTTAAAAACAGTTTCTAAGCTGAATTTATACCACTGCAATATAGTCACTAGAATATCCCAGAGAAAGCAGATAGTTTTCCTATTTTATACCCTGTGCCTAAGCAGCATGCTGTCTTCCACAGCTTGTCTTTATTCTCTCTCCATTTCTAAGTTATCTGAGCCCTTCATTTCTGTCTTTTCCTTTTCTTTCTTTAAATAATCTTTTTTTCAAATATATTTTATTTTAACTTTAATGTCCATTTTCTGTTGCCTTTTTTTGGTTTATTTTTTTCATGCCACTTTGGCAACATACTTAAGTTTGTGCTAACTTACAGACCATCTATTTTTAACTCAGAATTGCCATTTATTAGCTGTGTTATCTTGGGCAGAGTATATCCCAAAGCTTTAGCTTTGTAAAAATGACCACGTACTATAATGGTTATTGCACAGCGCTGTTAGAAGAATTCATTCAAAACCATTTGGAAGTCCCTGGCTCATAATTTCATGCTAAATTTATACTGTTCCAGGAAGAACTGTGTCGTTGTTACAATGTACATAAATATATCTTTTCTATTCCTCAGGACATAGTTATCAGACAGTAAAGTAATTCAATGTATTTTACCAGCATACATTTTTAAGTGATTAAAAAAATGATGTATCTTTCCTCATGTTTTATAATAGAGCCTTGTGTGTAACCCCATCACTTTCCATTCTCAATTGGATTCTTTAAAGAAAGGATATTATACAAATTCATGCACCGTCAAGCCAGTTCATATGTTCTGCTGGTTTTCCTGACTCTTGACTCCCTTGAAATGATTTACTGCTTCTGTACATATAAAATTATGGTCCTGTTAATATCCCAAATAATGTACTTGGAAGCAAGTGTTTCATCAGTGACTCAGCTTCATCAGTCCCATTAAGAAAGATGAGCCATGACTTTGTCCATTAGTTGAAAAGATTATCGAGTATCTTATTATTTATCTACAGTCCAACACTTGGGAATATGGTCATGGATACTTTCAGTGAGAAAATATTAAAGTTTAACAGTTACCACTGTTACAGATCAAACTGTCTAGTACATTTCAGATCAGTGTCCAGTGTAGCGTATTCAATTAGAATATTGTGTGTTAGGTAACAGAATTTAGAGAAGAGAGGCAGTCAAGAGAGTTTTTACTGTAATTTTAAAATTGTACAGGGTAAAATATTGTAGACATATGTAGTCTTAAATTTGCTCGATTTTAAATCATTTCACCACTTTACTTTGGAGATTCACCAACTTATTGTTCTTTAAGATGAGAACATAAGAAGTAGTGCAGTGTTCTCTCATATACCATTCTCTCATATACCATGTTCGCTAGTGAAACAAAACAGTGGAGCTGGAGTTAGGAAGGTCAAAGAGATGAGGGAAGAGCCCACCTCTTCGAGTCTCAGGAGGCTCATGGGAGGAAGTGTCCTACATGGGAACTAGGACTCTTTGGAGATGCAGTAGATTCCATAACTGCAGCAGGGAAAGGTAGGATGAGCCTGAAAGTAAGCAAGTAGTTGAAGAATGGCAGTGACATGTCACCAAGATATAGAGCCAGTTTAAAGAGACTCCAGCTGGCCAAGACTAGGACAATTTGGCCATCAAAATAAATAATGAGAGATATAAATTATGACCCCGTGAATAAAACAAACCCATAAGTTAATAATTATATAAATAAATGAATAAAATCAGTGATGAGGGATGGGATATTTATATAATCACGCAAAATATCTCCATACAAAATAATTAAAAGCAGAAAAATAATTTTATATTGGAGAACCCTGGCAATACCACCCAGTCAGGTGGTCAAAGTTAACACCAGTAATGGTCAAGTCAGACCTGTGAGCACCTTATAGAGCAGTGAGAAGAACCCAGCATCACTTCTAGGATATTCTTACCAGTGATGCATAACTCAAGTCCAATTATAAAGATACACCAGAGTGAAATTAAGGCACAGTCTACAAAATAACTAGCCTGTAATCTTCAAATGCATCCAGATCACGCGAGACAAGGGAGCTGTTCCAGGGTGAACAAGACTAAATAAATGCAGTGTGTCACCTGCACTGGGCCTTGTTGCTCTAAAGGACATCAGTGGTCCAGTTGGTAAAACGTGAAAGGGGTCTGAGGGTTACATGTAGTAGTTCCTCAGTGTTAATTTTTAAGCTTTAATTGTTAAATTGGTATTATTTAGGAAAATATCTATATGTAGCTAATATACAGTAGAATACTTGGGGCTTTGGAGGCGTAATGACAGTCTATGAGGAACAGTATGTTCTTTGTGATAGTCTGACAACTTTTCTCTAAGTCTAGGATAATTTGCATAAAAAGGGGTAAAAATGTTTAATTTTGTTTTTATAACTGATAATGGGTCAGACTCACATCAAAATAATTTAGAGAAAACGAGATTTTTGACTCTGAAGATATCAAAAGACTGCTACCCATGGACAGTGTAATAAGATCCATGGCTCATCTTTTCACCTGGGTTTATTTGCAGTGTCTGGTCAAGCTTAGACCCGTCTGGTGTTTAAATATGGCCACTATGACTTTGATGAGATTGTTTTGATTTTGTAGTGAATTTTATTTCAAAGGATATTAATAGATATTTAAATTCAGTGTTAACTTAGATCAAATCTGTTTGGATTCCCAACAGAATTTTTAATAATATTTCCAACCTATTTATTCAGACTGCAGTTTTAAAATGCTTTGTTTGGAGAGGGCAAGATTGCCATGTTATAGCTTAAATCAAAGATTTTCTTTCTGTTATGGTCTGTTTCATGATTTATAAAATTTATCTTACAATTGTCACCATATCGAACAAGTAGTAGTGCCAGCGTCTCACAGACTTGTAGAGCTTGTTCTCCACCACCACCCCCAGCACTGGTGTTAATTGCTGGCAGTGTTGCTAAACTGAGTCTCATCGGCGCCACCGGAATCCTCTCCTTGTTTGTGTGACTATGGTTCAGCTGTTAACTAGGTTATTGTGACTATTTGGACCTTAAATCAATTGCTTAGGATTCATAACTTAGCTTTCTTTGAACTCTTTTCACTAAAGCTCGAGTTATACCTTTCCTTCTCTGTGTGCACAACCAAAGAATCGCTCATAGCTGGGTTAAACGAGCAGCGCCAACCGTTCAGGTTGCTCTTTCCAAGAACTGCGGAGACTTTCTCTCTATTTTACAATAAATTCTTTTTCATTTTTGTATCAGAACCTGAAACTGTTTATGAATGTCTCTTTCAGTACTTTCTCTCCCAGATATTAGGTTATGGGCTCTACGTGCACTCTCATAGGTACAGTCATTTTCCTCATTTTATAGGTAAAGAAATGGAGGCTTAGAAACACATAGATAATAAGTGGAAATACTAAGACTTAAATTAATCCCAGGTCTTTTAACTACTGTGCTGAACTAATTTGAGAAAAACCTGAAGCCTTTAGAAAATATGATTGAATAGAATGGTCCTTTATATTTGGAAGCTTTCGTAGTTAACAGCGTGCTTTCTGGGGTAGGTCAAAAAGGCATACGTATTAGTGAGGACCCTCACCATCCTTTGTGCTTCCCACACGGTAAAAAGCTTTGCAGTTTAAACTGTCAAATGATATGAAACTGATAGAATTAGAGCGGCGGGTAAGAGAACACTGAAATGTAAACAAGGCCACATTGGAGGAAGTTACTTTTCTCTAGGTGACTTGTAGTCACGTCTCGAAGTACAGTGAATGACTGTCCAATCCCACCACAGTGGAGTAGCATCTGAGTGCCGAGAACTCAGACACAGCTTTTCGTGGGATGTGTTCATGCTTAGAGACAGATCCAGCTATAACAGACACAGAATATTTACGGAGCAATTGAGGCTTTTTGGTGAGCTGCTCTGTGAGTGCGGAAATGTTTTATAGTAAATGTCAGTGTATTCGCATTTCTTGTACTTCATAGAAGATGTGCTTCAGTCAGAACTGAATACTGCATATTTACATCCCGCTTACCAATGAAATGTGAAAACAGTGGTAAACTCCTTTACTCGGGCTACCATTTCATTGCACAGGCATATTTTAATGCTATGGTGTGATGTCCTTAGTGTTAAAAACAGTGTAGCTTAAAGAGGCTGGTAAATTAGAATTTTCCAATATCGGCGCCTTTTTTCTCCCGCAGTTAATTTGCTCTGCTGACTCCCTACGCGAGGTGGCAACAGCTGGCCTTTTACTAGAGCGGGGATTAGAGCGGAGGAATCACAGCAGCGTGCTCGGCCTCTCGCCTCTGTTGACTGTTCTTTATTGTGTGATGCCTGAGCATCTCCCAGACAGCCAGCAATTGTTTCTTGAAACTTAAAGTTTGTTTCTCTTGGGAGGGTACAATGCTGGTGGGGCTGGTCTTTGTGTCTCTGCACTTTCCCAGTCTCCTCTTATCATCCACCCTAGGCTTTCTCTTGATAATTAGAAAGGAGTAAAGACACCAGCTTTGTATCTCAGTGTGCGGGAGATTCCGTTTTGACTTTAGAAACTTGGAAATATAGGCCACAGATGGAAACTTTTTTCTTCTGAGCTACCAGATATTCAGTAACAAATCATTTTTATAATGAGAAGTTTGTTCTCCATAATTAATGTACGTTTTTGAAACTATGGTCATGAAAAGGGAGCGACAGCAGAGTGATTCAGCACCACCAGCTTAAAAGCTAAGATCAGCAGAGAAATGCTCCACAGCTGCCTAAATCACACGTCTAATTAATAGGATAGTTAATAGGGTAAGAAGGAATCAGGACATCTGTAGATGGAACCCTTGGCCAGAATGATTCTGTTGTTCTTCACTTAGGAAAGAAAACTATCAGGACGTCCATGAGTTACTCCACATTCCTACATTCGCCCACGCCAGCCACGTGCCTGAGGGCCCCATGTGTAAAAGTAGTGGCCATGAAGTAGTGTGAGACTGAAAATAATCCTGGAAAGATGATTATGGTCAGAATTTGGAACTTAAAATTATAGAAAAGGAAAGTCACGTGTTTAAAACTGTTTTTCCACAGGTGGGGCCCTGGCGTGCGTATTTTGGCATCTCCCTCCATAGGTGATTCTTCGCATGTACCATCCCCCCCCCCCCCCCGGTCTGCCCCCAAACCAGTACTCTAGAAAGTCCTTCCCATTCTCAGCAGTACAGTTAGGTTGACACTTATCTTCTTTTAGTAGGACCTGATAAACCGTGTGGCTATTGAAAATTTGGTAAGTTATTTGATCTATATCTATAGTAGTGTGTACGTTTTGTTTCTGTAGAAGTAACCAAAGAAAATGAATTTTAAAGGAAGAAGGGATGGAATGGAATTGTAGAATTCTAGGTACCTGGGCCCAGAGAGCATTTAAACAAACAAGCAAAAAAGCACAATTCCAGAAAATAGAGTAAGGTGCCCTCAAGACAAAGCATGAATTGTAAGGACCATACGCCCTTTATATCTAAATACGGTTACTGTGTTTCTTTGGCCAATAATTATAAGACTGCAATACTGCTTTTCTCATCTCCTGGCTTCCAGCACATCTGTAAGCGCCTTTTCCCTGTGTCTCTCTTTTCTTGTATCTCTCACTGTGCCTTCTTTTAGATCATTATCACCGGGTCCAACGCCAGTATTTTTCCTCTGCCCTTATTTACCTCCTGTCAGTGATTAAAACCTTACTGAGGTCCTGCCAGTGATGTTTAACTGAGCAGAAGGCAGGCTTCCCACTATAGGCAACCAAAATAACCAATTTCAGGGGGAAAAATTTATGTCTATTATGATTGATCTGTTCTGTCAAAGTGACTTGGTTCTTTCATAAAGTCACCATCCCTGTATGTTACATATTGTATGTGTTGCATGACTGATCGTGAGCTTTTATACAGACGCTTCATTGGCCCCTTCTCTTGACAGAAGGAAGCTCTCTCTTCTCACCCTAAGGAAGCTTTTTCTACTCTGTCATGCCAGAAAGCTACCACCTCATTTCCCTCATAGAGCAGCTTGCGTTTGCCACACTCGCCCCGCACCCACTCCCTTGCTAACGCCTGTGCCGTGACTTTGTCCCTAAGGAAACCACTTCTTTCTGGTCACCAAGGATTTCCTAGTCGCCAGTTCACCAAAACGCTTTCATAATGTGTACTAGGAATTTTTAAGTTGATTGGAGTATTTTTATACTCTTTGATATTTGTGTACTTATTGGTAGAAATGAGTATGTTCGGAAAATGGAAATATTGGAATTTTCTCTTTTTCACCACAGAGTAAACAAGACAACTTTTTTCTGTTTTATGTTATCAGTGTTTATGGTCTCTAAGGCATCTTTTCAGGGTAAAAGTGATTAAATTTTTAAATTTTGCCTTTGTGAGATAACGTTTTTCATAGTAAGCTGAAATTGTCACATTAAAGCATCTAAGGAAGATAGTGAAGATTATTTTTACCTTGAGTCTGCATAGATGACGTGGACTCTGCTTTGTGTTGTAGCTGAGAGCGAGAGAGATACAAAGAATCAGGCAATCCTTGGGAAGAGTCCTCTGTGATAGAAAGTAGCCATTTACACACACAATTCTGCACGAGCCTGGGTGGTGTGCTTTCTAGGTTATTGGTGAGAAAATCCAGACTCAAAATGGTGCTTTAAGAGTCAAGCACAGGCCCGGCCGGACATGGCTCAGCGGTTGAGCGTCGACCTGGGATCCAGGCAATCGGGGTTCGATTCCCGGTCAAGGCACATGTCCAAGTTGCGGGCTCGATCAATGACTCTCTCATCACTGATGTTTCTCTCTCTCCCTCTCCTTTCCTCTCTCTGAAGTCAATAAAGGTATATTTAAAAAAAAAAAAAAAAAGAGTCAAGCACATTTTTCATGGCCTAAGTCTATTTTTTAAAGGCAGCATTGAAGGATATTAATAAATTGGTACAAGATTAAAAGAATATTTACTGAGATATCTATAATCTTATACAAGCTACTAGTACTCCATGCGTTACTAGCAAGTATATTCTTTTTACTTTAAACTTACGTTTTCACTGATTAAAAGTAAGAATACGGTAAGAAAGGTCTCTTCAATTTACAGGTTGAATTTTTTTATCATTTTAAAGTAGGTTTTATTTATGTTATTGTGATACGTGTTTATGTACACATTCTTATATCTAAAAAGGCTAGTGCACAGAATTAAAGCTAGGAGTTAGGTTGTCTTTTTCCCTTGCTAATACCACTTCCTTAGTGACTGAGTTCAGAATGAAATAACATTTGAACTTGGGATTAAACTTTGATTTGTTTTATTTTTAATTATTTTATGCATTCTCTCCATTTATAAGATGGAAAAAAAGTAGAATATAGTCATTGAAAACAATCTAATCACAAACAATCCATTGACCTGTAAAACAACATATTTAAAAAATAAAAGTAAGCAAGACATGAATAATTATTTTTAAAAGAACAGTCTTGAAAGACAAATTGATGCACACTAAACTGGTAACCTCTGTGAAGGAGAATTCTCAGGGCAGTTGGAGAGGGAATTAAAGGCAAAAGGAATTTTAATTTTTTACTATTTTATACATTTCTAAACTGTGGTTTTTTTTCCCAAATAAGCATTATTTCATATTCTTAATGATCATAGTCATGGAAATGATGAAGCTAATTCACGATATGATCAATCTTAAAAGTGACAGAATATTTTCCAAAATAAATTCTTGGTGATTGTGACACCAAGAGATATTTTATGGGGTCACATGGTAATTGCTCCTCATGGTACTTCAATGGTTAGGATTCACTTCGATTTCTTCTCATTTCCAGTAAGTGCCTGTCATGGATCTTTCATCTGTGAATAAATTGAACTCTATCTTGAACTAGTGAAGTTTTCGAGCTTGTGCAGCCCATTTAAGATAATAGATTTTCTCTACTTCACTGTTATCTACTGTGCATGAAAATAGTTTGTTTTTATTTCCCTTAGAAGAGCTGTTTTCATTTATTCCTTAGTTTTAGTATTTTGAGTTACAGAAGGAAGTTTAGTTAGATCATTTTTTCCTGGGCCAAGGAATTCAAGTCTTTTTAGTCCCTCCTTTTATTGATGTCACTACACTCTGAGTCATATGTGCAGACTGTACCTGTTTTCACCAAGTACACTACCAGAATTTTTAGGTGTTTTTGTTTTAATCCTTTTGTTTTCACAGAACTAGTATATGTGCATTGTGGAAAGTTAGAAAATATAGATGGCAAAATTTATAAAGCAAATGTCACTACCTAGAGATAACCACTGTGACATTGTATTCTAACAAATTTTTAATGTGGTCTTAGGGACTAATTTCTGTCACACATTTTCATGAAGAGGTCTTACTTAGGTTGGCTTTCTCTTACACTTCAAATCTTCAGTTCATCGTCACTGCTCCCATTTCTGGTTTCTCAGAGTAGACTATTTTTTTTTTTCTTCATATAAACTTATTTCAGAAAAGCTCACTGAGAGGAAAAGTAGCATTAGTAAAAATAAAACCTATAGTACCAGTTGCTTTAAATATGTCAGGTATACCCAGGCTATTTTGTAGCAAAACGTGTGCTGAGAATCACTCTCTTTTGAAAGGGAATCCCTGCCTGTATTCAGGACCTTGGCACTTCCTATGTGTCCCTGTGCCTTCGTTATGTTTCTTCTTTCTTCAAAAATGTTCAAGTCATTCCCATCTTAAATCTGTCAGATTGGTTCTTCCATGCACTCTAGCTACTTTTGATCTTGACTCCCTTTTAAACAGGAAAACCTTTGAGTGTTTGCCTGCTGCCTCCACTTTTAACATCCGCTCAATTCTAAACTTTCGCATTTCTACTTAAATTGTTTTTTCTAAGAGTGCTAACAATCGAGAAAGCAATGAATAGAAAGTATTCCCAGGTAACTGCATGATTTGGTACATTGGCATCCAAATCCTGCTTGGGACTCTATATCTTTCCCTTACATTTGCAGAGAACTTTATACTTTATGAAATGTGTTATGTTCATCCAGGCTTGTACCTTGTAAAGGCATATGAGGCTTATAAGGTATTATCCCCATTGTTCAGATGGGGAAATTGATATTCTTTGAGGGAAATTATTTAGCTAGTTTCCTAAATAGTTATGGGGCTAACAACATGTGTTAGAGATGGTATCTCTTTAGACTTGTTTGGGGATTTTGTTCATCTTTAGTCTTTGGGTTTGTTCTTGTGGGTGACTGTTCCTATAATTTTGCTTCCTTTTTTCTATTATTTTCACTGTTAGTTTTAGAGCCTACTCTCCTAGTTAAACTAATTATTAAGTATCTAGGACAATGGATTTGTCTCCTAGAGACATATGAAATGGTTTCATTCTTCAAAAAGGATAACCCAGGTTTATAAATCTATGTATGTATCCTTATTGCTATTTTTTCTTTTTTTTTTTTCCTTTTCTATAGAAAAAAATAAGTGTGGCTTAAAATTTAAAGGCTATTTTTCTAAATTAATGAGTATGTGAAATTAATTCTGAAGTTATTTTCATTTCTTTGGGCCTTATTGTGGAGGCTTCTAAAACCAGTATCAGTAGTGATACCTCCTTACAGGATTGCTGTGAGAAATCACAACTGAAGATGTGAAATCAGCCTCGTGAAACACGAATGCCTATTGGTTCTCCTTGTGGTAAATTTAATAATACTTTGTCCTAATGTAGCATCTCAGTTAAGAGATATAATTGTATTTCATTTTTGCTTTTCATCCCAGTTAATAACTTTATTAAAGTCTGTAATTTTTTATATTCCATATTTTTTCATAAACTTTTGGTTTGGTTCATAAACCAGAATTACATTCTGTTTTTGCATTATTTTCTCTTATGTTTAAAATTACATCAATGAGCTGACTGTTTAAGAGTCATTCCCGTGGTTCATTCATCTGTTGCGCCTCCTCTTAAAGCTCCAGCACTGAAGGTCTTTTGACAAACCAATATTTATAACAGTTTGACCGCGGGATGAGGCGCCGCGCTTGCCTTTGTGACGGCTTGGAGAAAGCCCTTCCAGGACCAGTCACGCAGTTGCAGTCCTGACCTCTCTCTGAGGCTGGGAGCGTACATACAGCAGCATGTGTTTTCTTGTCCCATTGACTGTCCATTCACTTCCCATCTGTTTTGCAGCCTTAAAGGAACAGAAGGGGCCCTCTTCTTATAAATCTGTCTTTGCAAGTGATAAATGATGTCCTGTCTCTTTAAGGGCTGCCTGGGTGGTTTTCCTTTTCTTAAAATGTTTCAACTTTTCTCCTAACAAAATTCAGGATAAAATATGCTTTTAAGAATAAGAGGGAATAGAAAAGAAAAAAAATGATGCATTATTTTAAAGCCTTAATTGATTGGGACTGACTGTTCTGGTCATTAGGCTAAAGCTTTCCAAATTAATTACCTTAGTCATATTTTTAAAATTGTATTGATATTTAGATTGTTCAATGGGAACAAAAGGAATGTGTTCATTTTGAGATAGTGTATTTATTTAAACTTTTCTTTTTGAGAAAATAAAGCAATGTATTATTAATGAGTTAGCATATGAAATAACTTTTAAAGATTTTTTTTCCACCATAATTTGAGTTGATATATGTAACTAATATGGAGCATTTTATATACTGGATACAGAAAAAAATAATTCACAGTGGACTTATAATCTTAAGGTAGAATCAGTCTAACTTTTACATTTAAAAGACAACCATGAATCCCATAAAAATTTAAGTTTTTTTCTTTTGTTGCTGAAAGTAAGTACTTTAAGTATAGATATTTATCATTGAGTTTCCCAAGAACTGAGGAGAAATTAATTTATTTTTTCTCCCATGCAAATATATTCATAACAGTTTAAATATGACACATATCTCCCCCCCCCAAATATTCTTAAGTTACTGATGTAAAAAGCACTACCAGTATAAAAAGACCACTTTTAGAGTGTTACAGTATATTGTATGAATCAGCTGCCTAGTGGTATATCTTCTTCAAACTAGCATGATAGTTTGTTTATTAATTCCCTGCCTTATCCCAAAAAAGGATTTGAGGCAGCTTACAAAGACCTATCTTGTGCAAAATGTAAAACTGGAAAAATTAAATGGAAGGGAAGATAAAATTCAGGCAAGTGAAATAATGTGAAATTTGGGATAAGATTGGTACCCCCTCAGAATACATGCTCAAGGGTTCTAGATACTTTGCCATAAGTAAGCTGCAAATTTAGCCCCGAGCTTCCTAGGGGCTGATGAAAAATGGAAATCAAAGTCGATTGCTTGGTCTATGCTAGCTCTCAGACAACGACACAGAAGTTGCTTAGATGAAACAGGTATTCCCAGTACACACACCTGAGAGAAAGTTCATCATCCTCATAAAAGGAGCACTGAGTTATATGGTATAGTGAATCAGATGGCTGCATATAATCATGAATTTCATGGGGCTTTTTCATGTTCTCAGTGTTGGCCAATAACATAAGGAATTCTGAGCAAAATAAAATTGATGTAGTCCAGATACATAGCTATTTGTTTTGGCTTATCTAAAACTGAAATACATAGTATCTAGAGAAATAGATGAATTATACATGTTCCATCTAGTCTTCCATAAATACTGTATTATTTCTTACAGTTGAGCCTTTTAGTAAGTATCAGGTAGCAGAAAGTTCAAGGTTTTATACTCATTGACATTGACTCATACCTGGAATGGTGCTACTCTTTATTGGTTAAGGGCAGATCTGTAAGGATTAATAGTTAGCTGAACCGAAATTAGGGTTGCCATCTACTTAGGAGAGTAGAAGCTCCTAACCAATATAAAGGCCTGAGTATAAAGCTATATACTTACTCTATGTTCATCCATACTGAAATCTTTTGGAGAATTGGCTTCAAAATATCAAGAATGTATTTTGAGAGGTTTTGATTATATTAGCCAAAAGGTGCTTGGTAAAAATGCTTACAGTTAAAAGAGGTGTGTGTTTCGGTTTTGGGGTTTTTTTTTAAAAAAAAAGCTAAATTTATCCACAAGTCACTTTGAACTTTTTATATATTGAGCAGACATAAGTTGTAATTTGCCTCACAGACTTTCTTCTGGCAGATTTTTTTCTAAATCCTGTTGTTTTGGGGTTTGAAAAAAGAGCAAATTTTTAAAATAATCATTAATATTTGAATTAAGTACTGGTTAAATCAGATCACTCAACAATGAATGAATAAACAATATTCATGGGCATCTATTACATAGCATGTGCTGTGCTAGGCTGATTGATTTTAAGTGACAGACTTTTTGTAAGTATATGATTCATACAAGCAGTTCCTCATTGATTCCTGGAAAAGGCAGTATAAAACTGGTCTTTCTAAAATGAATTATATAGCCCTGTGAGAATAATATTGTCATTTGTGATTACATTTTTTTACTAGGAGCTTAACATGAAACTTAAAATGATAGTAAGTGATAAACAAAAGACAATAAACATTTAAAAAGATGCAATTAGAACATGATCAGTTAGAACTGTACATGTCAGTCCTAAGTTTTAAAGTAATACGGACTTTGGATTCTTCTGGACAGATTCCTTCATTTTGTAGATAAAGAAACTAGGACTGTGACTTGCCTACAGTCATAAGGTTAAAGGCAGAGCCGGCACTAGAAACAGTTCTCCTGATCACAGTATTGTATGCCTTTTAATACACTGTTCTGTCCTTATAAAAATCATGTAAAATAACTACCCTACTGATTATTTTGGGATGTTAGACCAGTGATTTCTAATGTTTTTTTCATCAAACACTCCTTTCATATTGTATATGCCTGTAAAGTCCATGTTTTAGAAGATTTGTCTAGAATAATGTACCTATATTCTTTTTAATTAGAAACACAGTTACAATTAAATCTCCATATCTCTTAAATGATTGTTATGAAAGTAGATGTACTGCTAGCCCAAACAAAGATTTTCATTTGAACTTCTGAAATAAGGAAATAACTCAGGGAACTGTTACCACTTCCACAAACCCCCTTGAAGTCTGGGACCCCACCGGGCTTTGAAATTACCATACCAGCCTCAAATAGCTTTCCAGAACTCAGGAAATGATGCCTTCTTCTTCTGTAATAAGCAGTCATCTGTTTGTCTTCATTAATGAGTCTGTTTAAACATAATTATGTGTATTTGTAGGGAAAAAAAACTACAGGGCCAAGATTCAGAAGATAAGTGTTAGATGTAGTTATATGCCTTTGACTATCTCTCTTTGGTTCTCCCTTTCATTAAGTGTAAAAGGTGCACATTTCCCATGTGCTAAATCTAAGATTTTGAGTGTAGTTTTGACAATCTTGAATCTGGTCTTTCATTCACCTTTATTTTTTATTATTATTATTTTCTTTGTTTCCCTTTACTCTAGGTGATTCCTTTAAATACTGAACTTCTAAAGAGCACTTCCAGTATCAGTGTCTAATAAAAAGCAAGCCTTTTCAGGAGCAGTATATAGTACATGATAAGAAGTGTTCCTTTAGTGTTCAGTGCTGTAGTGAACAGCTTTCTACAGCAGGATCTCACCTTCATGGTGTCCTCACTCTTGGTACAAAGTGTGCGCAGCGTGTTATGAGGCAGTTCTGTTGGGGCACGTTAGGACCTTAGGATGTGTGGTTCACTTCAAGTCCAGTGCATCAGTACCTTTGTAGCTTGTTTCTTTATGCTCTCTTTAAAAACATCAGAAGTTGTAAAAGGTTTATTTCGGCGCATGCAGTAGTGTTTTGTGTGTGATTCTTTGTTCCTGTTCTAAACTGTTACTAACTACTGAAGTGAACCTTCTCCCAGGTTTGGCCTTGTGGTATTCACATTGTATTCAGACCTAATTACAGATTAGTCTGTATTTGAGGCTTTTAGAGCGCGTATCAGAAGAATCAAAAAGAATTTGAGAGTAGCAGTATCATTTCATGTGGAGATAAAGAGACCCAAACCATGAATGGGTGTCAGGTCATCTGAAGAAAGGAAAAAAAGAAGGAACTTCATTCACTGAGACTGACGGCTTATGAGTTGAGGATTATGGGAATATTCATGACTCAGTCAAGAAGCACAATGAACTGATGTTTGAAATAGCTCATCTTTTAAGTAAACATTGGATAAATGGAAAGTAGACTCAGTATTCACTGCAGAACTGGCTATTTCAGTGTAACAGAAATAGCAGTATGTTAATCCCTTCCTGAGTTGGTTTAATTTATCAAGTAAATCACAAACTTTACAAGAATTCCCTAGCTATAAATATATAATGCAAATATTTAACAGAAAAGGGAGCTTGCTTTATAATTAGTCATAGTAATCTGTACACAATTCTGTGGGAAAGTAATTTCTAATGATGAAATAGATTTGAAAACACTAATATCTGGGACATTAATTTGGAAGGATCAGAAAGTAGGAAGTTTTAGTCACTAACCTTAGCCTTGATTTTTATTGATAATTCAGTTTTCTGTGCAATGATGGCATAGTTAGTAATACAAGAGAGAGCTGAAAACTTTCATCAGATTTAAAATGAATGAATTCAAACATGGGGCATAATGCTTCTTAATATTTGTAAGATAGCTTCCTTATAAAGTTTGAAATCTGTTTCCTGTGTAAAGCTGTGCCTGTGCTTGTGTGTGTGTGTAGTCAGCATATATCAGCCTCCTTAATACGGTGCTAGCATCGATTTGAAGTTTCTTTTCCCACTGGTGTGTTTTGAGACCTGAGCGTTGTTCCGTGTTGCCTGTGTGGTGACCTGTCAGCTTGCCCTCACTGTCCCTGTGTTCCTTGCCTCCTGATCCAGGCTTGCTCCAGCTCTGTGGTCCTGGCTTCCGCCCTCTTGGTCACTGGTATCGCCCAGGAAGCCTGTCAAGTTGGGTTTGTGGGGGTTTTTTCCTGCTTGATAACCGACAGCCCTTATATTCTGCGCTGTATTTGGGGGATCGTCATCATTTATCAAGTACTCATTGAGCATGTACACTGAGTCTGACACTGCTGTACACACCGAAGATGCTGATTTTTTCGGCCCAGTTTCATACTCATGGTTCTCGGGGGTTTCTCCAGACGTGTATAGATCTGGTCTGCTCAGGAGGCGATGATGCTCAGCAGAGGAGAATGTATTCTATATTCTTTAGTCACCCCTAACTAGAACAACCTAGGGGGTGCTCGGGAGCTGTTCGATTCCGGAGTTTTTACCAAAACATGTCTTATTTCACATAAACAGTAAAACTTATAACAAGTACACTAGAAATAATAGCATTTGTGTTGTTGCCACTTGGTGTATATGGCAGCAGATCCAACGAGTGTTTCTGAACCAGGCAAACACAGCAACTCTGCAGACTTATTCCTCACCTTTGGCACTGATGCCGGCAGAGTTGTATGAAGACCAAATAAAATGGGGGGATTTGAAATCGCCCAAAACACATCAGACACTTACTTCATAGACATAGAGTGGAGGTGGGGAGTAGGCAGGGAATTTTCAAAGGCAGGACATCCTCTGTGTCTCCACGTCACTCATTAAGGACATTGTATAAGTGAAGGAATGAACCAAAAATAAATTTTTTAACTTAGTGTTAAAAGGATACATTTATCACAATTCTTTTTTTTTTTTTTACATTAACCTCCACCCTCTCCTTTCCTCCTCTCTCCCCCCGTTACTTCCTAGAACCTTACCTAATTGTCCTTTGTGTCATTCTTGAGGTTTCAGAGCATGGTGTTACAGTGTCCTGATATTCTAATTGTAAAGTATTTGTAAAAGCAGCTTTTATTGGAAATTTGTAAATTTTTTACTGTATGGTGTTTATATAATAGTTAATTAAATACTTTTACTTTCATTTAGAAAACAACATGGCTTATCTCTAATTTCAGCAGAATTTGAATTTTTTTTAGACACCTGTGCTCAGTGTGGCTCTTGGTGTCTTTCAATACAAAGAGATCTTGCTCTGAAAAGTCTCTTGTGAGTGATGCTACTGTACCACCCGCTCACAGATTGTCTGTCCTCTGAGGATGGAGGTCACTGACAGGGCAGAGGGATGGATAGAGTTGGCCCTGCAGCTGCCTGATTGTAGTCAGATTGTGGAGCAAATAGAATCAGGTTTCCTCTCTTCATACAGTACAGCTTCCCAAGTAGAAACAGTTCTCAGTAAATGTTCAGAGATGCTGTTGGGGTTCTAAACACCTGTTTTAGATTTCCATGTGTTGTGCTGTTTAAGCTAGATGATTCTTTTAAAGACCCCATACATTTCCAGAATTCTATGAGATGATGTAGAAAACTCTTTTTTTCCTCCTGTCCTTCCCCCCTTTTTTAAATTCTTCAGCTGACAAACTGTACTGTGGAACTCTTAAGAATTCATTGAAGAAAACCAGTGAAGCTGTTTCTAAGCAACTAGATGAATTCATTTTAGAAATAAGAATGTGGCCTTAATTTGAGAAAGGAAGTGCTTACTGGTTTGACTGCTTAAAAAATAGTACAAACTAGTACAGACTAAACTTCCAAGAGATGGTTTAAGATTATGTTTCCTAATTTGTCTAGTTTAACTTTTACGTAAGGAGTTAATGCTGCCTTTGTGAAAACTATCATCATGTTTTCTCATTGAATAACTTGAATAACAGTAGGGTTTGTTTTCCTATAGATTTTGTGCTAGTCTCAGAATACCAAGAATTAGAACTGTTAAATTACTGGCAGAAAAATATGAAGACACTGTTCTTTGTACACAACCACGCTAGGCTCTGTTGAGTTCCTGTAATGCTACTAAGAAGTTATAAAAATGGACAATTGTTTGTTTTTTATTGGCTGCTCATAACAAGTGATCTCACTGGTAAAAAGGAATGCTTTTATCTTTAATGTAAAAGATGTAAATGTTGAATATTAATGTATCGTACATGATTTTTCTATAAAGTAGAACCTTTTCCTCGATATCACTAGCTTTGAACCAGTCACTTCACTTGTTAATTCCCACTAATAGGTTAAATTGTGTTAAAAGGACAAAAGTATTTGTTACCATGTCTGCTGTGACCTGTACTTTACAATAAGAGTTGCATGATCAAGTTGGCAGTGAAGTAGAATAAATCACAGCTTTTCCATGTTAATGCTAGCAGATTGACGTGCACTGTGAAGAGTTTGCACTGTTCTTTACACTTCAGAGAGAAACTGTGGGTTTTATTTTGGATGTCTATAAACATGAAAACCGAAAATCAGATAAAATAATGTGGATCCGTCTTTAGTGGCTCTGCTGTTTTGACCCTTCCGTCCTTCATTCACAGCTAGAAAAGTACAGTTTTGTATGTATTTTAGTGTCACTGCCCTTTTCATGTTTGTTGCAAATATTTCCTACAGTTTCTTTTGTCTTTTAATTTTAGAACATTTTGACATATAAGGGGTACATTTTAATGTGGTCACATTGCTCTTTTGCTTTGTAAGTCTTCCCATTACTTTATGCCTAGAAAGTCATTTCCCAGTCCACGGCCAGTTAAATACCTGTATTCTCTTTTAATTTTTTTATTTATTAATTTATTTATATATTTTTTGTTCAGAATATTGCAGGTGTCCCTTTTTCTCAAACAGTTTCATTATTTTACATTTTCCTTTATTTCATATATTGCTAACTGTGGGTCCTTGGTTGGACTCCAGAGAAACTGAGCACTCCTTAAAATTCTATACATAATTATATATATATATATATATTTATATGTGCATTTTTCTGGGTAAGATTCCATAACTTTTATTAGAATTTCAAAAGGGTCTGTCATATGCCCCCCCCCCCCCTTTCCAAAAAACTGTGAAGAGTTCCTACAGCCTTTTTGGGCTTTATGTGGCTGCCAGGCGGTGTGTGGTGCCGAGGTCATTTTTCCTCCTTTTCCCAAACAGTTGAAGTATCCCAGGCCATTTGTGGAATGGTTATCTTCTGTGATTTGTGGTGCCTTTGAAGGATTAGTTTGTTTTTAATTTATTATCTCTTTCTATCTCCACAGAGAAAGTTAGAGAAATTCAAGAAAAACTTGATGCTTTCATTGAAGCTCTTCATCAGGAGAAATAAATTGTAATAAGTGAGTAAAAGTCTTCTTTCTACATTGTTATTGACTAAATGCAAAATTTATATTTTAAACTTATTTTAATAGTTTATCATTGTACTTGACTATACTTGCTCTTTAATAATACTTTTACTGGCAGGAATCTCTAAATTTCTTTTTTTTTTTTTTTAATATATATCTTTATTGATTTCAGAGAGAGGAAAGGAGAGGGAGAGAGAGAGATAGAAACATCAATGATGAGAGAGTCATTGATCGGCTACAGCCCGCAACCCAGGCATGTGCCCTGACTGGGAATCGAACCCTGATCGCCTGGATCCTAGGTCGATGCTTAACCGCTGAGCCATGCCTGGCCGGGCTCTAAATTTCATGTATACTGTGTTTTTAGTGACTTGATCGCCTTTGAGCTGAACTAAAAATATTCTTGAGAACTCCATTTGAACAGAACGAAGGCGGACAAACTCTAAGACATTTTCTAATATGCAGGTGGCTCGTGAGTTTTCTGCCTGTAAAGAATTGCACTCTGGCTCTCATTACTTAATTCCCTTGCTCATACTCGATGGATCACTGGTGTATGTTGGCTTACAGAGCTTTTTATCTGGCTTCCCTAAGAATCTCATTAATTGTTCTTAATCTTATTCTCCTATGTTTAAAACATTTAGATGAAACCTTTTCCTGTGTAAAGTAACTTAGATAGCCTTAGTACTCTTCTGAATGTGTGGACTCTCTTAGCTAATTCTATAGTCTGGCATTATAAATATGTTCCCAAGAATGCCTGGCCGGGCGTGGCTCAGCAGTTGAGCGTTGACCTAGGATTCAGGTGATCGGGGTTCGATTCCCCGTCAGGGCACATGCCCGGGTTGTGGGCTCAATTCCCAGTGGGGGTGTGCAGAAGGCGGCCGATCAATGACTCTCTCATCATTTATGTTTCTATCTCTCTCTCCTTTCCTCTCTCTGAAGTCAATAAAGATATATTTTAAATATATATATATATATATATGTGTATATATATATATATATATATATATATATATACCTAAGAAAATACTATATATTGAAAGACTTTTCTTAGTAGCATCATCAATTGTTAATTATCACTGAAGAATTATAATTAGTAGGTCTTTTGCTTTTACTGAAGAAGTTGAGCAAGGGAAAATGTTCTGATTAAGACATTATTATTTATTTAAAATATTTAACCACTTTATTTGTGAGCCTTATCCTAGGCACCTGTAACACAATCTGAACTGGAAGGAGTAGAAAAATGTGAAAGATTCCCTCCCTAGCTGCACTCGGTTCAGAAAAGGACCTTAAGCCTCAAACTACCTGCTTTCCTCTACTGTAGGGGCAGTCTCTTTACAAAAGCAGGCTAGAAAGGGAAGCACAGCTCCGTCTAACAGCCCACCAGCCATGAATGAGAGAGGAAGAAGTTAGATACAGCTTTGTTACTTTGTTTTGTTTGTCTCTTTCATAAATTAAGACACATGTGCGGATGTATAAAAAAATATATCTAGAAACTAAATTTCCATCATCTTTAACACAGACCAAAAATAATTCATTGTTTTTAAGTGTCAATGTTTGTAAAAGTTTTATACAACTTCAGTGTATGAAAATTTTCTCCTAAAATCATAAAGTGTTATGATATTTCCTTTGTCATCATAATTACTAGCAATAGTTAATGTTAGAAATAAACGTTTTGACAACCTTCTTCATTTGGCGATTTTCTTCAGCACCAAAGTTCACTTGATTTTTTTGTTTACAAGTGTCTATTTTTGGAGGGTGGGAAGTCATGAATGTCACAGAAACCCCATTAAAAATATAAGCTACATTTCTGTCTTTTTAATGAAATGAGGAAGCCCAAAGCAAGCCAGTGCTTTACATAGTAGTCACTCCCCCCTGATGGTCAGTGTGACATGTAGAGTTACCATTGCTGCTGGAATAAGCCTTTTCTTGCCAGTGTCTGTCCCAAGTGCAGGCCAGGGCGATCCAAAGAGCTGGGCAGTGATGGTATTTGTGTACTGGGAAACCATCCCACTTTCTTTGTTCCCTACTTGTCTATAGTTTCTAAGGCCCTTCTCATCCCCTGGGAAGTACGACTCTGTGAACTGTTACAAATATCTGTGAATTAAATAGATGATCAATTTTAATGTACCTTGCAAATCCATTTAAAATACTAAATCTGGCAGGACGGTAGTCTTGCTTCATTCTGTTCATTTTATAAAAGTTACCAAGCATCTTAGGGGATAGTTTCTCAATGATAGTTGTAACGTGGAATTCCTCTGCCTGATAGTTTTAATTAACTGATTCTCATACTTGTTGAAAATATTTATACCCAACAGTCATACACAGATTCCTTCTACCCATCGGTTTTAATATGCTAAGTTTTTACTGTTTTCTCTAAGAAATGGATTTCAGTGTTTTTTGATTCATATATCATGTTTGATGAAATTGTTATATTATGGTAGGTGATACTTTAAATTTAATAAAACTAACAAATTGCATACTTAGGCAAATAAGCTTTAGTATTTTTATGATCTTTCAGTAATGTCTCCTCAGACCTAAATTTATCAAATGTGTTTGTTTTTACAGAATCCTACTCATAATGTCATCACCTCTGCATATATCTGAAGAAAGAAAACTCCAGAGTCTTTTGTCTTGCTTTTTTCCTTCTGCTATCCCACCTTTCCAAACACAAAATAAAGTCATGGGATAAAAATCACGTATGTGTTAGAGGCACTTTAACCACCAGCTGCCTTTTGAACAGAAGAGCAGGGGAAATGGCATTAACATCCTATTTAATTGTATTGATGTGACAAGTTGGGATGATGTAAGTGGTGTGACCATTAGGTCCAGTCCTTACAGATGAGAGAATTGCTCTCCTGTTGTCTTACTTGTGGTGGCACCAGTTCAACTAATTCATTAGCTGATGTAACTCCATGTCAGTTTCTTTTCCAGAAAAAAAATGCTAGGTGTTTTGAAATAAAAAACTTAGAGCAATTTTCTAAAAGTAACAGCTGTATATAAAATATTGGTAACCCACTAAGTTGTCTTCTGTATCTGTAATGTTCTATATCCAGAAACTCTGTGGCCACGGTAATTCATTTTATATCCATCACATGGAAGAAAACTGACAAAAGAGCCCCTCAAATAGAGTGATTTGGATTATAACAACTCCACGTACGTTCAGCGAAAGAGATTTCAACCCTTTGTTGACAGCTTGGAGAGTTGCCTGGCGGCGGAGTCACTAGAAGCTTACCTATTGGATTCAGTTGCTGTTTTTGCACTCTCTGCATCCATTTGAAATTCATTCATTTTGGATGTTGTATACTTAAGCTAGGCTTTCTGTTAACAGTGGTTTTTTACCTGTTGACAGAGCGATTGGATTGAGACACTGGACAGGGAAGATTAAGAATAATCAATTGACTAATTACATTTAGACTATTGTCAAACATTTCAACTAGGCATCAGGAAAAGGCTTTCTTTCATAGGACTATATTTTAAGTAGAAATTATTTCAACAATTAGAATGATGTTGGCCATCCCCCCTTAACTGAACGTTTAAAGAAAAATATAAAGTTTAATTTATTGCAGTTTAATTATAATGATACCCTCACAACATTTTCATGTTTTATATAAACATTTTTTATTGGCTAAAGGACTTTAAAGCAAAGAACTATGCCATTTTTTATTTAAAATGTCTTTCTCGTTTAACTCAGCTCTTTGCTGCCATTTCGTTAAACCTTTATTCTAATAATATGCCCATGGTGTGACAGTTTTTATTTACAGTTTACTTAATTTTACAGTTTTCTTGGAATTATGTTTTGATAAGAATTCCTTGCCACGTGGCATTTTTTAAAAAAATTTAACATTACTACAACCTTCCTTGTGATCTACCTCTCTCAAGATCTGACACTTAATAGGCAAATTTGAAGGATATCACAGAGTACTTCAGAAATTGAGAGTCCAGTGAATACTCGTTCTACACTGTTTAATGAGAAAGGCAGGTCCAGCTTTCAGCAGCTGGGAGCAGGGTACATTGTTACCTGGTAGATGAGTGGTCAAGGACATTTCCTGTCTTTTAGTTTTAGGGATAGTGGGTGAGAAGAAAGGGGGCTCCCCAGTGAGATGACCTCCTGGTATCCTCCCTCCAGCCAGTGCTAGCCAGTAGGTAAACCCTGCACTGAAGCAGATATCATGCAGTTAATAATTCTTCTGTAATTGTTGAACACAACCGCTGTACAACTACAAGTCTATTTCTGAATCAAAAAGGAAATAGGGCCATATTTATTTCTATGAGCTTGCAATAGGAAAAAATGCCCTCGGTTGCATTTCCACTGATTTCTCTTTTATTACATCCCTTTGTATACATTTAAGAAAGGGGGGTGGGGTGTCTTTATTTCCTTGAGGTCAGTATTTGTAATTTAAATAGATAAATAGATAAAAATGAATATTATTAAAAATCCCATATAGGAGTCCAGACGTCTTCCCATGCCCCTCGATAATATCACATCTCTCATGGATAATATGTATTTTTCTTTTTTTCACTGATCTCATACTAAGCATGCCTTTTTTTTTTTTTAAACTAGGTACTTATTAAAAGCAGATGTTAATAAAAGAAAAAATAAAATTCAGATTCTCAACAGTACTCTGTGTTGTGTCTGCAGTTCAGAAATTACAAATGATTCAGATATAAACAGATCACTTCAGAAACTCAGTGTACAGAAGTTAAATTCTAGCTAGACCAGGAATTATTTGTTTTTAATGTCAGGATTTGCAAAGAATAGCGTGAACAAAGCTCTCTATGGAAGACTGAACCATGTAAATAAATTCTATCTAAATTTTACTCAGTCAGGGTATCGATTTAATAAGCCAGTCTGTGGAGGCAGTACAGCAGGAAACAGGCTCTTGCTGCTTCATGGTTGAACCAGCAGAGCTGTACGTACAGGTGGAGCAATCGGCATTTTTTAGTAGCTTAACTGTATTCTCTTCTCTTTGTGTTAGCCCCATTTTCCAGTCTTTACTCCAACAGACTCCCCATAACAGCCTCCAAATGCAAAGGAACAGAGTAAAATTGAACAGGGAACGTTGCAGAGCGTAGAGCTTCCTAACCCTAGAATTTGAGAGTCTTACAGGTGATAATAAGACTCAGAATGTAGCTTTAAAAGATAAATCTTTTATTTAGTTAAGAATTAAATTTATT
The DNA here is from genome assembly GCF_054644295.1 of Miniopterus natalensis. NCBI lineage: Eukaryota > Metazoa > Chordata > Mammalia > Chiroptera > Miniopteridae > Miniopterus > Miniopterus natalensis. Next base: position 49,559,591 of record NC_142086.1, on the reverse strand, counting down.
TATTTTAGATTTATTTATCTGTGTAAAGAAATATGGTATTTTGGTTTTCTGATAAAGGGGATCAAAGTAATGCTTTTTATCTCAATTCTCTAGGCTGGTATAAGCTATAGCTTCAGGTTCTTTAGCAGTGTGGAAATGTGCTTACGAATATGCTTATCTTTAGAACGATCATGGCTTTGTTTAAATATTTAGAACAACCTTGTGCACTGTGAGTGGACTTTGTATTATTTTTTAAAACCTTCATACTACATGTAGATGTTACTGCAATTTATCTTTTGCCTGTGCTTGATCTAAGGTTGTTTGTGTAGATTAGTAATTAAAGATATTATCTGAAGAGAGCATCTTTCAAGTTTTCTCTGTTTTAATGAGGGAAGGAGGAAGAGAGACAGAGACCCCTCTGCACCTACGGTCATAATTTGACCCCACAGTATAACCAAATTCACAGTGTAACAAGCCTCTCAATGTGTCCTTTCTCTGAATGCTTAATTCATATGCCTCACACTTCCCAGTTGTAATCTCATGGCCAAACAATGCCTTTTGTTCATGTCTTGATACTTGTCAAAACATTTTGGTTTTTGTTTTTTTCTGGTAAAATGTATCAGAAATGTTTTTAAGCTACATTTCACTGCCATCGCCATCATTTTTACTAATGCTGCCAACACGTTCAGTTAAACATGAGGGCTTACTAAAAAGTCACAACCAAGTCTTCAAAGGAAATAACCTTAAAGATCATTTGATTCTGTCTACCACCTGATTATTCCTCCTCTCATTTTTTATTCCTCCCAGAACTATCCTCATAAATGCTGCTTATTAATATTTGTTGAGCATCTGATGTGTAAAATGAGGCAGGATTTGTGTCCATTCCGCTGCTCACTGGTGGAGCGACTCAATCACAAAGCACCACAGCAGCAAAACGGAAATTAGGATTTTAGCCACGTGTCAGAAAATATGGTCATGGTTTACATGGCCTGGCACTTGCCTAAGCTTGTGAAACCTCTGACATTTGTGAGAAACGGTGCAGGGAATAGGTTAACTCCATCTTCTCACTTTGCTAAAATTTATCAGTGAATTAGGCTAAATCGTCAAAAAGCAAAACAGCCTGGACTTGCCTTTACCCGCCTCTTAATTTATCTAATATGCCCTTGTCTTTTACCAACAAATACTGTATGTTGTACCTATTTGAAGAAAATGCACAGTATCTTTTGCAGAAGCAAAACCTAATGACGTCTCTGCTACCATTTCAGTTCATTAAAGAACAGATTACTAGATAATTCAGTGACAGCTGAGTTTCCTGCTCCAGACAAATGTACACGCTGCTTTCCTTCTGTGAAAGAGAACCCAGGACCTTACCCATTTCTTTGCTTCAACTGCCAGCAAATGTTGAAATTAATTTACCTCTTAACAATGAACCTGTCCATTTCTCTGCACCCTTAGTTTGTGCTTCATTTTTGTTTTTAATCTCTCCTTTCCGTTCATCTTAACATAAGTAGTCATGAACAAAATGCAGTGCCTACTATCTCTCCGTTAAGAAATGTCTTCGTCTAGAGGGCGTGAGCTGAAAGTTCTGGCACTTGCGGTCAGTGACACTCCAGGTGCCACACGGCCAGTACTCTGTATGCCAGGCGTATATAATTGTTTGCTACAATAGCTTATAGCACAGTAGAAACCAGAGGTCACCTAGCCCGTTCATTAAGAACGCAGCACACGCCCAGTGACGACAGTGACCCACCTCCTAGCCGCGTGAGGAACACTCGCCGGGAGGAGGTGACCGATGTTTGAAAGAAAAGGGGTACAGCTAGATGCCTCAGTCTGCAGCCATTCCAGGGACAGTAACACACCTACGGGCCCATTATAAAGGTCTGAGCAGGACGCAAAGAAGTGTGCTGTCACTAACCACTTGCATGTTGGGACCCATCTACAAATTCCCCTGAGGCCTTTTAATAGTATCTTATCTTGACAAGGATTGATCCTGTGAAACATTTTTGGTTTTCCTTTTAAATTTTGAAGTTAAGAAAAGAACTTAAATCTAGAGCAGTGATTTTCAACTGTTGTGCCACAAGAATTTTTTTTAAAACGTGTAATAATACCTGACTATTTCATGAGGGGCACTGACCTCTTTTCCCTTAGATTGTCATTATACCAATTTTTTTTAGTCAGATCAGCAAAACGTATTTTTTGGTGTACTGCAGATTTTCGTAATTAGTTTATGTGTGCGATGAGATGAAAAAGGTTGAAAATTGCTGCTCTAGAGCAAAGGAACCAGTATGTCTTGTGTTTTGTATCCATTAGCACAGTCAATGTTATTTCCATTTTATAGATGAGGAAATAGGCTCAGAAAAGTTTTTAAGTATATAACTTGTCTAAGGTCATTCTAGTGACTGACAAAGTCTAAACAAGTCTGGCTACAAGCCTAGGTACTTTCCAAAATATGCTTTCTCTCAAAAATACTTTTAGGAAAATGAATTTACTTATGAAAGTAAACAGCACAGTGATACACGTAGAAAATGCAAAATGAGCTAGCTTTACAGAAATGGCCCAGGGCGGTTTTCTCTAACTCTGAGGCTGTTGTTGCATCACAAGAATGAAAATAGCAGAGATGTGAGGTTCCCTATGGGCCCTGCAGGACTAGGCAATGTTGGAGATTCAGAGGGCTCTCATCTCAGACCTTTGTCTTAGGAGTAAAAATGACGACTTTGCAATTTTTCCTCAACATGTCAATCACGTTACCCTTCCCATCTTCCCTATGCAGGGTCTCTAAATCTTTTTGCATTAACCCAACTATTAAGATACAGAATTATTTTTACCCCAGTGTTTAATACCTTGATTATGTTATTTCCCCAAATTTTGACTGCCTTTTTGTTTCTAACAAATTTAATACTTGAAAGCTATGAGCAGAAAAGCCTTTACAATTTCAACTCAATTTATTTTCAGGAATATCATATATATTATTAATTTTCTTGCCCTGAGTGTTCCTAGTTTCCCAAGACTGTTGGAATGGAAATAGGTACTTTCGAGCCAACATTCTCAGGAGTTCATCTGCTCATGTATCGAAGCCTCCTGATAGGAATGCTTAACTGGACACCCCTGCCCTTCACTGCCTCTGCCATGTGGGAGGCGCTCGGCATGAGCACAAAGCCACTCCCATTTTCATACTTTCAGGTTTCTTGTTTTTTTAAGTATCTGAGACATTTACGGTCTTGCTAATTATAGGAATGCTATGGTCATGGCTGAATCGGGGTTCCCAGACTGTAGCTTCATTCACATCCAGAGCCCTGTTTTGACACCGAAAGGGTAGAGGAGGCTTTTGGACCTCGCTCTCTCCCTTGGGTGCCCCCCTCGGTGTGGTTCGCCAGCTGTGTACCCTGCGATTGGCTGTGCTTTTGATGTGCAGATACTACAAGTTGGTCACAAACCTGTGTACAATGGGCCTGTTCTGGTTCATGTGAAAATCAACATCCTTTTTTGTGTTCCCGGGTGACAGGATGCTACAATACTATTAGCATTTGCAAAGAGTGTGCTCTGTCCAAGGGTGTAACCGCGGATCGTGTGCTGCTCAGTTTGTGTTTCTCTATTATGTGGGAGACACAAAGAAGCTGAAGGCAGGCAAAGGCCTGTCAAATCCTGTAATGTAGCGCTCGACCCCCAAACTCCACTTGGCCTCCACGCATCTCTTGTTCCCAGTCCCACCCCTTCCTCTGAATGGGCTCTGAGGTAGGTAAATGAATGCAGGGGCCTGGTGGGCGGGGGATTCCTTTCTGACCTCATTCCTGTACCATTTGTTTGCGGGCTTGTAGGGGGAGAGGAGGACATTCTGGAATCCTTTGTGTCAAATCATTTTCTTGCAGGTTGGGGAGTTAATGGTAACTTTGTCCGAAGGCAGCCGAGCAGAAAGCCTCCACGACCAGGCGTGGCGAGCCCGGCCTGCTGCCCGCAGGACGGAAGGTGGAAACGGGAGGTTTCTAGAGCAGATGGGTGTGCGCACGCCCGCCTGTTCAGCATCTGGTGGCGGGAAGCTTCAGCCTTCCCGTGTGTGGAAGATAGAGTCCTGGTGCCTTTAAAGAGTTTCCTCTTTCTGAGCCTCCACGGCTTTTACACTGATGCCTGTCGTGTGGAGAATCCTGCAACCAGTTACATAGATTCGGAATATTTTTCAAGCCCCTACCACCTGGCTAACTGTAGAGTACAATGTGATTTCTAGAGGCGGTGTATCATTTTTTACCCTCAGGCTTAGTTTATCTAGAAAGTGAATTAGAGTTTTAGAACGATTGCTCTGGTTTTGCTAAAAGGAAGAAGGAGAGGCCCGGAGAGAAGCAGCAGTGTGTTCAATGAGTAGCTAGAACCCCTGACTCCCAGGCAAGTGCTGGTTCTGCTCCATAAAGATTGAAATCAGGAACCACAAATTCAAAGCCTCCACAGCCAGGCATTTGTAAAAAAAAAGGGGGGGAGGGGATCTGAATATTCACATGAAACCTCCCTCCTTTGAAATTTTTCAAATCACCAATGTGTGAGTCAGAGGGAAACATCCACCACCAGCATGCTGCCCCCAATTTAGACAGTAAAGAAAACTGTAAAAATTTTTCAAAGCTAGTCTCATTGCTACATTTTTTATCATGTTTTTATCAAAAACTAATTTATGTTAACATAAAATTGTTTTATTTTTTAATTGAGTAAATATTTTAAATATTTCTTAGCTTTAATTTCTGATATATCAATATGAAATATTGAATGAAATATTAAATAGAATAACCCACATAAACTAAAGCTCTTTGGGGTACTCAATTTTTAAGAAATTAAAACTTTGAAAATCACTGCTTTTCACTATGAGGCTTAGCTTTTGTTTAAAATACTTGAAGCAATGCATTCCCCATGAGAATTACCTCTTAGTTTCACAGCCTGAATTCAAGATATATTTTAAATCAACGGCAAGTGTTAGAAGACAGTCTAGCAAATGTCCGTGATCGTTGGGGAGGTTGAATGTTCACATCAGCTGTCACTCTATGAGAACTCCCCGAGGATGCCAGGGCGCCCATGTCATCGCCTCTGCTGGACAGTCTCCAGGCCGCATCTCACTTGACCCGTCACTGTGTTTTGCACCTGACCACTCCTCCTTTGAAATACTTGCATCTCTTGGCTTCCCCCACGGCACACACTTCTGCTTTTCTCCTACCCTTCTGGCTCTTTGTTTTACGTCTCTGCTGGTTCGCCCTCCGCCACTCAACCCTTAAGTGTTGGAATTGCAAGAGCTCTGCTGGCCCTCCTCTGAACTATAGTCTCTCCCTAGCTTCAGCGGTAATTTCATTACCGTTGATCCCCAGGGGAGGTAAACATTATCCCATGCATTTCTCAAAGGTCCCCGCAGCTAAGCTCTGTATCACATTCTCCAACCCGCACTCACTCCACTGCCCTATTTCACTAAGTGGTAAAACCACTCACCTGACTGCTCAAGCCAGAAACCAGGAGCCATCCTCACCCCTCCGCGTCCACATCAGATCACCCACAAGGCCTATCACCCAGCCCCTGCCCCTCTGTCACGTCCACTCCTGCCTCTCCATCCGCCCCGTGCCTGCCCTGGCCCGAGCCGTGATCTCCCGACTCACGGCCTCCCTGCTTCCCTCGGGCTCACCTGCCTGCTGCCAGGTGGTGACTGTTATCCTGCTTAAAACCCTTCCATTGGTGGGCGCTGTCCTTAGGATCAAGTCCCAAATCCCCATCGAGGCTTTCGAGGGTCCCGTGAGATCCGCCCCCCGCCTTCAGCCTCCTTTCTCCTTGCGTCCAGTCCCGTGAACTTACAGGTCTTTCAATACTCGCTGTGCTACCCCAGGCTTGTGCACAGCCTCTCCTCAGCCCTCACTCCCCCATCTGCCTGACGAACTGCCACTTGTCCTAAGGGCTCACTGGATCATTACCTCCTTGAGGAGCTCTTTCCTGGCCCAGCCCCTGCTCACACTACTGTGGTTGTTGAGAGGGCCCCGCGCCCTACAGCTTTCCTCCCTAGTCCATGTCACATTTCTAGTTCCTTGCTCAGGGTTCGTTCTCCCCATTTAGACTGTAGATCCCGAGAGAGGAGAGACACCATCTGATTTTCCCACAGCACAGGGTCTGCCGCAATAGGTTTGTATCGAATGAACGCGTGAGTGAATGAGTACCTCTCAATGATGGAGACGTGAAGTATTTTAGAGACTTCAAACCGTTTGAAACAATGGCAGAAGGAAATCCCTGAAGGAGAGCATGGCAAAGCTAGTTGCTTGTAGCAGTAACCTCAGAACCAAAGACGCCAGTTCTCCTGACTCCTAGCATGATTCCATTCCCCAGGTGCTGTGTTGCCGGAGACTGAAGGCCTCGCAAACAGACAGACATGGGTTAAAATCCTGGCACTGCCACTTGCTGCGTGGTGGCAGACAAATTCTCCTCTAGCCTTGGTTCATCTCATCAAAAAAAAGTGTATGTGTGTGTGTGTGTGTGTGTGTGTGAGTATACATGGAGTTTTTAAGATTAAGATAAGAGAATACATTTAAGGCACTTTCAAAGAGCCCAGCACATGGTCAGTGTTATTATCATCATTCCATGTTGGTTCCAATTAAGGTCCACTCCATGGTTATTTCCAAACCAAGGACTAGGCATGAGAAATACCGATGGAATCCTGCCCCTCTCCTGCAGCGCTCACTCACTCACACCCACACCTGAACGTTTCCCAAGCGTGTTCCTTCCACACTCTGAAGAGCACAGGGTTACCCTGACCCCCTGTTTCCCAGGTCTGGCTTTGGTAAGACCATGGAGCTGCCCCCTCCTGGCTCTACCCGGAGGACTCACTACCTTGCCTGCTGACAAGCTTCAGCTGTGGCCTGCGTGCGGGGCTTGATCCCTAAGAGCACAACCCTCTGGCACTGGTGTGTATTCGGGCAGGCCCCTGAGCGTGTTTCCTCTCGCACTGACTCGGTGGGTTGCACTTACGGATTCTGAGGACTCGGACAGCCATATGGTTCTTCGTTTCTCTTGAGAATTTGCTGAGAATTCAGTTGTAAATTACTATAAAGCTCGGCTGAATGACACTGTATATTGGGAATGACATTTTCAATGCAGCGAACAGTACTTTTGTTTGCTTGAGGACCCACCATTGACAGAGTCTCGGGCCTGGGTACCAGGGAGAACTGCGCTCCCCAAGTGACTGGTTTGCTCTGACCTATGAATCATGTTTCTTCCATGTCTTTGGCTGCTAGGAAGCCCAAAACTAAATCCTCAGCTTCTCCTTGCTCTCAAATGGAAACTTGCATTTACATGTGTATAGTAGTAAATATTCCCCTGACTTGATTTTATTTGCCTCCCCGACTCCCATTTTATTTTTGATTACTTCACCTGAATTTTTGTATTTCCAAAAGCTACCTCCGATTCTGTTGCCAAATGAAGTGTAACCATGGAAGTGCATGCAGCTACCAGGGATGCAGTGAGTTTGTTCTCTGTGTCCTGCAACCAACCCTTTCTAAGCAGCAGGGTGCACGTCTGTAGCTTCTTTGTTGTTATTTCCTTTACTCCATCTATAAAGTAGGGACACGGGTTAGTGATGGGAAGTGGCAATGAAAGTGGGTTGTCCGTCCGGCTGGGGAGGCCAGCCTGCACCAGGGCCTGCAGAGCAGAAAGGCCAGCCAGTGAGTGGGAGGGGGTGAGCAGCCCCCAGGCCGGCAGAGGAATCTGCTTCTCTAATGAAAGGCCCCTTCTTTCCAGGGGATTATAAGAATATTCATGACCCTTGAGATCAGCAGGTGAGGCTCAGCCCTCCCTACTCATCCTTTGGGCAAATAGTCCAGAAAGCTGAGGTTGCCTGGATGAGAAAGGAACAGTGGGAGCTGGGAGCTTTTCCTGCTTCCCTTGGCCCCCAACTCCCTTTATTTTCAGAGGAGGGCAGGGTGGGGGGCACTTGTCCTGAGGTGAAGCAAGGACTGTGTCTTTCATTTCTAAAGAGCAGGCTGCAGAGGCCGAGGCAGAAGTCCCGTGACATGACTTGAGACACAAAATGGTATCTTAGCATCGAAGACCCCCTTTGACAAGAAGAAGAAAAGCCCCTTTCTTCCCAGCCCGGATTAGGCGAGCAGGGAATTCTCCGGAACATGTGTGCATTGTTTCGTGGAGGGCGGCCAGGCTGGCCTGGGGCTCGCCTCCCAAAGTCAGCCCAAAGAAGCTTGTCCCCGTGTAATTAAAAGGGAAGGGGAACAGCAGGGAGTCTTGTTCCGCTGCTGCCCACCAAAGTGGGGATCCCGGGGGATGGTGTGGCCCAGGAAATTGGCTAAATTAATGGTTATTGGAGGCCTCGCTGAATGTGTGGGCCCTGGAGGCAGAGAGAGGGCAGGGCACTGAGTTTCATCAGAGCTCTTCTGATAAAATGGGAAGAGAAGCGCTCTGAGAGCAGAGGTGCCTAAGCTCCTTGCCGCCAGGCTGCCTAGCAAGGCTGTCCCCAACAGGCACCTGCATCGAGGGGTCAGCCCCTCCCCTCGTGGAGAGCAGAGCCCCAGGGCAGTTTGTCCGGCTGACGCAGGCTGGCCATTGGCTCTCTCCAGCAAGGCTGAGAGCCAGGAGGTCACAGGTCAGGGCCGGAGCTGGGGCCTGGAGCTCACAAAGGGGGAGCGGGGACTTCCCCTGGCAACACCAAGTTTCTGGAAAGTAGTCTCTTGTATTTATCAGTGGGAATGCGTATTGTTGGGAGAAGTAAAACCCTGAACTGGAGGGGAGCATATTTTGGATTTATAGGGTTTAACACAGTTATGAAGGAGAAAACTCCATGAAGACAAGCTTTACGACTGCTATTTCCCAAAAACTTTAGTTCAAGAATGTGAACTTCATGCCTTATTTTCCCCAGTTCCCTTCTCTGCAAATCCTGCAGAGTGGATGTACAGGGCACCTTAGGCAGTGCCAATCAGCAGTCCGCAAATTCCTGACCCATCTCCTGAAGCCTGACTCCTGAGGTGGATCGGGAAGATCATAGTGACAGTGACCCAGTGGGCTTGTTTTCCAAGACCCCACGCACTCTCCCTGAGGCCAGGCACCGGCCGAAGGCCACACAGAGGGCCAGGCAGGCCCCAGCCCTCGCTGTGTCTGGTAAGTGATGAATCCAAGTCAATATCCCGAAGTAGACGTGGCTCCTCTGGCTCTGCAAATATTGGGCCAAAGACTTGAGCGCAGAGACGCTGTTGACAATTACGAGATGGCGGCATTGTTGTCTTTGTCACCATGAAGTGCAGCTCGATGGAGCCTGGCCTAACACCCTGTGTACACAGAGGAGATAGTGTGCTCGGAGGCCCCTGTGTTTGCTCTGCCAATATTCCAGGGCTGCCAGTCCTCCATCCGCCCCCTTCCCCGGGGCAAGCTGGAAGGAAGAGGGCACACCGTTCTCGCCTGTGTGCCCCGGAGGGGTGCCAAACACTGTCCAATCGCACGCTTCCTTTCTACTGTCTTGACAGTTCACTTTTTAAAATGTATTTTTATTAGAGTGTAACATACATGTGTCATCTGTACAGCTTGATGAGTTTTCACAAACTGTCACCCATCTATCACGGGGGTCAAGAACGGCATCCCACAGGCTCTCCTGTGCTCCCTCCCAGGGGCCCCTTCCCGCAAAGGGACCAGTGCCAGGACTGCTACATAGATTAGTTTCACCTGCGTGGGGCCTTCTGATTTGGAAACTTTCTCTTATAACTTGAAGCCGACGTGCTGTGCGTTTGCCCAGCAGGGCACGATGACCGCGCAGCCCAGCCCAGCCCAGACTGGGCTCAGCTCAGTCTCAAGCTCGGGGGTGGATGGGCTGATCATAGGACTGTTAACGCACAGGCTCAGGTGTATGTTTGTTTGTTTGTTTTGTTTGTGTGTTTTTTTAAAGGAAACAGGTTAACTTTATTAACTTCTCTTTTCTTTAAATTTTATTTTTGTTTAGAATATTACAGATGTCCCTTTTTCTCCCCAATGACCCGTTCCACCCCGTCCCATCCCTCTCCCCAGGCCCTCTCCCCATCATTGTGCGTGTATGTTTTAAGAAGGTGGGGGCTGCCCTGCCCACCATGCCTCAGTGTACCTCCTCCTTCCAAACCACCATCCAGAAACATCAGAAGATAGGCCAGTTCAGAATTCCCTCCACACCACCAGGATTCACCTGATTTGTTGCAGTCCCGAATCTGGTCCATTCTATTTGGAAACCATTCCAAGCAGATTGAGAAAGCGAAGCTGGAAGCTCCCCTCTAAACACTTTCACAGCATTTATCTCACTCCCTTTGGCATTCCTTACACCTTTTTGTGTAAAACGGCTGACAGAAAGCATGCCAGAGCTGAGGGCTCCACTTTCTCACCTGCAGGTGGGCAAATTGAGTCCCAAAAGGAGAAGGGAGTTAGTTGCTTGAGGCCATGTGGAGTGTGTCCCAGGGTAAGCTCCTTCCAGTTTGCACACCCAGTCCCAGAAAGCTTTTTAAGGACTTTATTGTTAATGTCGGACAAAAAATCATCACCCCTTTCCCCAAGGAAACACACACACAAACACACAACAGCAAAAACAATGGTTTCCATCCAAGAGAATTCTCCATTTCACCTACTTCTCCCCTGCATTTCACATCAACATCCGCACCTACCCCCACCCCCAGGCTTTTACAGAATCTGCTCGCTGCATGGTCACAGCAGCCCTGAGCTCTACTACTGTGATCCTCATTTTACAAGGTCTGTGTTTAGAAGTTATCGCCCAATATTACATCCTGGGCCAAGAAGCTGGCTTGGAGATGCCAAGTTCTGTAGAGACCATCTAGCCCCTGCTGCCAAGCCAGGTCAGGCTCTGTCCTCTGGATTTCCTGCGCACCAGACTCCGGAGCATGGATTCTGCGAGCCCCACTCTCTGTCCTCAGCATATATGCGAGATCCGCAATCGCCAGAAAGTCAAGAGATGACACCGACTAGAAGCAGAGAGGGGCTTGGCGGAGAACGCCCCACCCCAGCCCTTGGGCCTCTGTGTGGGAACCCAGATGCCCAACAGCCCCCAAAATCTTGGCCACTTTATAACTTTCCTTGTCCAGAGGCCTCGTTTCACGCCCCTCATTCATACCAGCAACACCCAGGCTTGGTCCTGTGCCAGGAAGGCTGGTGGCCCGGGGAGGGAGCGGACCCGATGTCTGTGCACGTGCGCAGGAAATTCTGGACCACTCTGCAGGGCCCGGGAGCCTGGCACGAGTTCGCTCCGGGCGCGGCGTTCGTTCTGTTTCCTTGCGTTCTGACTCTGGGCCTGGCCCTGGGCTAGGCCCTGTTCCGGAAGACAGAGGGGAGCAGAAAAAATGCTCTCTCAGCTCAAGAGTCACACAGTTTGGTAGCGATGGAACATGAATAGAGTCATAATCCTAGATCACAGGCAAGAAGTAACTTTAGAGAACCAGCGCTCTGAAAGGGGCAGGGCAAAGAAAGCCCATCCAACCAAGGTGGGCTTTGTGGAGGAGGGGGCATGTGGTCTGTGTTGAAGGACATCCTTCAGGAAGCAAATCGTATTGCATCTTTGGCTTAATAAACCCTAATCGTGGTAATGGGTGAGAAAGTGTGCAGTGACGATGCACCTAATGAGGCCTGACACGTAACAGGTGCGCACTGTCATGCAGGGAGCTAGGTGGCAGAAGGTGGCCTGGTGTGAATAGGTGCAGTAAGTGTTTTTGTCAAGGAACTGAAGGAAGGCTGGGGGATGAGACTGAAGAGTGGCATTTGGATTAAATTGTGACAAGCTAAGGACTTTCTATTTTTATCCTGAAGGTGATGGGAAGCCATGGAAAGGTTTTGAGCAAGAGAAAGACATGATCAGAATGGCTTTTTCAAAAGATCATTTTGACTGTAGTATGGAGAGGGGAGGAGAGGAGAGGAGAGGAGAGGGGAGGGGAGGGGAGGGGAGGGGAGGGGAGGGGAGGGGAGGGGAGGGGAGGGGAGGGGAGGGGTAGAGATTCTGAGATGAGGACTGGGGGTTCGGCTAAAACTGGAGGCTGAGCCTTTTGTGAGTCTTTTACCAAAGCCCAGGTGTGAAATGACAGGGTTTCAGCCGACCATGGCAGTAAGGGCAAAGAGGATGGGACCACACAGAGGTTGACTTATTTGTCTGTGGCTGGGCATACTCTCCCTCCGTGTTGGTGTGGGGTTGGGGGTGGGTGGCGAATTGGTGTGTGCTTCAGTTGAATGGTTTGCAGAGAAAGCCATCAGGAAGGAAGCCCTGGGGGTGGGCAAGGGCAGTGGATGGGCCAGGGCTAAGCAGCGGCTGCCCCTGACAGCATCCTGGCTCTGGCCCTGGCCTCGCTCCTGAGACAAGGTCCTTCTCAGCTGTACCTTGCAGAGTGGAGATGGACTCAAGCTCAGGAAGCCTGGTTTTAGGCTCTTTGTTGGACAGCGTGCCTTTTACTGAGCACCCATGACTTGCCAGCGGGGGCATCCTGGCATATGTCTCACAATTATCCTTTGAGGTAGGTTATATCGTGCCCATTTTTCAGGTAAGAAAACTAAGACTTCAAGAGGTCAAGTTATATACAACTGGAAGCGAAACAGGAGTTCAGGTCTCTTGATTCCCTCCCCAGTGCTCATTCCAAAGAAGAACCTGCCAGTGTTCAGCAAGATGGAGACTCAGGATGCTACACAAGCTTTTGAAAAGAGATGTAAGGGTTTTAAAATTTTATTTTTTAAAAAATTACAAAGATTAATTATATTTTTAAAGTTTTATTTTTAAACTAATTTCCAAGTTACAGAAAAATTACAAGAGAGTGACAAGAATTCCCACACACTTTTCACACAGACTCACCAGTTGTTAAAAGTCACATATTTGTTTTCCACATTACCTTTGAAATCAGGAGTTTAGACCATTTCCATTTAATGTGACTACTGATATGGTGGGCTTAAACCCATCCTGTTCCTATTTTAAATTTGTCGCCTTGGTGTTTTGTACTTGTCTGGTTGACTTTTTGTCTCCTCTTTCCTCTTTTTCTTTTTTCTTTTGAATTAATTGAATGTATGTTATGATTTCATGTATCTCCTATTTTGGCATCTTAGCTACACCTCTTTGCTTTGATTTTCAGTGTTAGCTTGGAGTTCATGATGTACATCTTTAATTCAAATCATATTATATTCCACCTATTGATATAAGAACCCTACGGAAGTGTTCTTCCATTTATGTTTTCTCAACTTTTGTGCTATTCCTATCATACATTTTACTTCAACATACGTTATAAATTCCCCAGTATATTACTATTATTTTTGCTTGAAACAGGCAAGATTATCTTTTTAAAAATGATCTTTGAGAGATTTAAATAATAAGAAAAATCACATGTTCCTACCCATGTGGTTAACACTCCTGACGCTCTCCATTCCTTTCTGGAGATGCAGGTTCCCATCTGCTATCATTTTCAGTGGATTTCTCTTAATATCTCGTATAATGTAGGTCTCTGCCGATGAGCTCTTTAAGCTTTTATATGTCTGAAGAAACCTCTATTTCACCTTCATGATTGAAAGATATTTTCTCTGGGTACAGAATTCTAAGTTATTTTTCCTTTCCAGAACTTTAAAGATGTTTCTTCACTGTCTCTGACTTGCATTGTTTTCAGTGTGAAGTCTGCTATATTCTCCTCTTTGCTCCTTTGTACATGCTGTGTCTTTTTTCTCTAAATGCTTTTTAAATTTTGCTTTTTACCACTGGCTTTAAGCACTTTGATCAGGATACGCCGTATTGTACTTCATATTTTTGTGTGCTTGCGGGTTTGTTGACCTTGGATCTGTGATTATGTAGTTTTTTAAAAATTAAATTTAAAAGTTTTAAAAGTTAAATTATTTCTTCAGTATTTTTTCTGTACATCCCTTCCTCTTCTTCTGTGACCCACTTACACATACAATACATTAGGCCACTTGGAGCTGTTCCACAGCTGAAGGGACAGTTCATTTATCTTTTTGGGTTTCATTTTGGCTTTCACTTTGTGTTTCTGTTGCTATGGCATCAACTTCACTAATCTTCTCTTCTATAGTCACCGATCTGCTGCTCATCCCATCTGGTCTATTTTTCATCTCAGGCCCAGAATGATGGAAACTAGAATTGGTGGGTGGAGAACCTAAGCATGCGCCTGGAGGAATCAGACATTTTCAAGGAAGAGGCAGTGTTTGAGATCAGCCTCAAATAATGGAGAGTGAGGGTATTTTAGGAAGAAATAGATGCGGATAAAAAAAACGAGAGTTTATCACTGGCAGAGGGACCAGCAGAAAGCAAGGCACAGAGGTCAGGAAGGGCCCTGCTGGTATGGACATAAGTTGAGCAGAGTATGGGAAAGGATAGAGAATGGACTGGAATTCAGTGGAGAAGAGCCTTGAATGTCAGAGGGAGTATTTTGCATGTTTTTAGAGGAAAAATATTAGACTGGAATTGCAATCAAAACTATAAAACTCAAAATCAAACAAAATCATAACCAGAATTCCTAAGAGAGGTGTAGTTAGAGATTCCTTGCATCAGAGTTGCTGCCACTCCTGGGTAGTCAGCTCTCACATGTGAAACAAAAGGGTTGAACATTGCTTCTCCACTGTTTGACATACAAGATCTCTAGGTGTCCTCCTTCTCTAAATGTGCAGATCTGGAGCAACTGGAATCTTCATACACTGTTTGTGGAAATTCAAAATGGTACAACCACTTTGGAAAACAGTTCTCAGTTTCTTAGGAAATTAAATATATAACCTACCATGTGATCTAGCCTTTCCATTCCTAGATGTCTACCCAAATGAAAGCACGTGTCTATACAAAGATTTGTACACAGGTGTTCATAAGCAATTTTATTTCTAACAGCCAGAAACTGGACATAACCCAACTGTCCACCAACAGAGAAATGGATAAACAAACTCTGATATAGCTATACAATGAAATACTACTTGGCAATCAAAAGGAGATTAGTGATATACGCAACAACCTGGGTGAATCTCAAAAAGATTATCCCAAGTCAAAGAAGCCAGATTTTTTTAAAGAATTCCTAGTGTATGATTCCAGGGATTATGCATTCTAGGAATTGCAAACTAATATATAGTGATAGCAGGTCTGAGGCTGCTTGGGGACAGGAGGAAAGTACTACCAAGGGGCACTAGGAAACTTTTGGGCTAATGAATGTGCTCCCTATTTTGATTTTGGTGATGAATTCAGATATGCTGAAACGTATCAATTGTACATTTTAAATGTGCAGTATATTGTAAGTTATACTTTAATAAAGAAAAAGGAATATAGGCTTCTGTGTTGCACAGACATGAATTCAAACCCCACATGTAAATCCTACTCAGCAGTTACAGACTGTGGGAGCTTAAGCAAGTCATTTAATCTCTCAGAACTTCTCAGTACTGTCACCTGTAAAATGAGGGTGATAATAATTCTACCTTTCCTATAAGACTGTTAGGAACACAGAATGAAATCATACATATACATTGCTTAACACAATACCTGGGACCTAGTAGGTGCTTAATGAATATTAATCATTATTAAAGTGCTTCCCATAGCACCTGGCTCCATAAAATTTCACCCTGTCTCCTCCCTAACCTTCACCCGCTGAGCTCTCTGTGTTTGATCATTAAACAGTCTTGGCACTCGAGGTGAAGAGGGGTCATTACTATACCAGGCAGAAGAAGCCAGCTGCTGAGTGACAGTTGAGCTAGGTCTAGATCTCCTCTCTCGTCCGCAAGTGGATGTGGCTGATGTTGGCACCACCAGAAGAGGGCTGGAGACAGCCTTCCTTGGGGCTGTGACTTGGCCTGAGAGGAGCCTGGCCTGGCGGGAGTCCGAGCCCTTCCTTTCTCCTAGGCCCTCACGGAACTTTCCACGTCCACAAGTGCTGAGCAGCCCTGCAGTTTGTGGGCCAAGGCCCTCCCGCCAGGGTGGAGCAAGCACTTTGGAGGAGGGTGGCCCTATTGTCCAGGGGATTCTTCGGCCACAAAGGCCCTGCTGAAGTCTCCACAACCCTGGAATAAAACTGGGACTTGAACTTTCATGAAAGAACAAGGCCTGCTCTGTGTGGCCGCAGCCCTTGAAACTTTAGCAGCCGTGGCTGAGACCGCAACCCCACCACTAACTTATTCTGGCAACAAAGACATCCCCCTTTCGGTTAACCTTTTACTTCCTCTGAGTTCCTTGACAAAGGGCTGCAGAGTGTGGGGTGGGGAGTGTGGGGCTGGGAGGTGTGGTCAGGATGGGGGTGGCGGCTGGGAATAGTGAGCAGGTTTCAGATGCAGTTGAAATAAAAGGAGTTTGTTCAGCTTCTCAGGGAAGGTTTGCTGTTTGCCTGGTGGCAGGTTTAAGTATCAGATCAGACCCACAAATGAGCCCTAATGGGAAGTGAGCTGAGCTCTGAAGGCCAAACCTCTTGGAAGGATATCTGTGAGCATTGTCTGCGGTCTGGGATTTGGGGAATTCTGAAAGGAAGGTGGCTTACATACCCCTGCGTTTACCAAATGTATTGCCAGGACCCAATTTGAACCTCACAACCATGAGGTTCATATTATTTCCAGATGAGGCAATGAAGGCTCAGATTGCATTTGAGCTTTGGAGTCAGGAAATCTTGTTTCATTCATTCATTCATTCATTCATTCATTCATTCAATAAACACTCAAAATTGCACAGTGTGGGGAGGTGTGGGGAATACAGTGGTGAACACAATGCAATTCCACCCTCGGGTTGTTCACAGCATAATGATTCGGGTTCATCATGTTTTGTTGTGTGGCCTTGGACAAGTTACTGAACTTTTTTGAGCCCCAGTTTTTACCTCTGATAAATGGGATTCTCACCCTTTTAAAGGATTGCCATGAAGATGAAATGGAATTAAATGAGTTGATATATGTCATAGCCCCAGGGCCTACCACACATTACACACCCCATAAATCTGGCCATGAAGGCTCTCAGTGAAGAGCAGGCCGGGATTCAGGCTGGTCTTGTGCTCTCATGGGTCGTATTTCAGATGGGAAGAGCCAAGGCAAAGCCTGGAGTGAGGCAGCTGGAAATTCCCTAGAGCCACATCCATCCTGGGATGGGGGAAGACCCAGGGGATCATGCTATCCAAAATGAAACTCCCTCATACACAAGGAGCCCCAGCTTTCATTAGGGGGTTCTTCTAAAGGTGCTATATAAATTTCAGTCACTCATTCATTCCAAACATATATTCGTTGGCGTCTTCCAAGGGCCAGATGCTGGGCAAATGATGTTGCTATGATTCCGTCCAGTGGGGGAGGCAGACAAGCCACAGGCAGCTACAGAACCAGTTATGAATAGGGGTGCCCTGAGATAACCGAAGGCCCAGCCTTGGTGTCATGGGGCTGCTCCCTCTCCATTTCTCCTCCCCCGGCTAGACACCTGCAGTGTTGCCTCGGAACAGTGTAGGTCTAAGCCTGCCCTCTCCTCGCTGTTGCCACAGCCCAGTCCACACCTCACCTGGCTGCTATGTCACCTGCTCACAGGTGGCTCTGTCTCCAGTGTCTCCCTCCTCTATCCCACAAGACCTGCCACTTTCCATGTTCAAACATAGCTCACAACACCTCACTTTTTTGCCCCCAAATCCTCAAAAGCTCCACTAATACACATGTGAGACCTCTACAAATACAGCCCCAACCTTCATGCCCAAACTACCCTGTGTGTCCTCTCGGCTCCAGTAAAATTGGCAGCCATTTCACGATCAGACAGTCACAGTTCCCTTCCTTCAGGTCCTCTCACCTGCTTGCTTCTAGCACCAGGAAGACCATAACTGTATAGAGAGAGTTTGCTTTTTTTTTTACCAGTTGTTATTCTGTTAAGTCTCAAATCAGTTTCTAACTATTGACAGTAATTGCTTAAGGAGCGACACTTCCCAGCACAGGGCACCTTGTTTTGCAGTCCATTTATGCCTATAACTTGTACAAAGTTCTCTTCACAGACATTTCCTCTTCATGAACACTCAGGGAAGAAGGTGGGTGGATGTGATTATTAGCAGTTATTTCCATTTTACAGATGAAGAAATAGTAACAAAGAGATAAAGTGATAGGACCCCGTTAAAATGCAAATTCAAGACCTGCGAGCTCATGTCCTATGTCCCCTCCCCCTCCTATTAGGACCGAATGAATTGTTTTTCATTGGGGAGATTTGTGTAATGAATGCTTGTTTGTTGAATAACACAGCAGAAGAACCTTCCAGTCAGCATGGTCAATACCCCAGGGGATCCAGGGGTGGCACCAGCAGGCTTCGCCTGCCTAGTGCCTCAGCCTCACATCCCACCACCTGCAATTCCACTCACACCTATTATGCACCGGGCCAGTGGGAGTAGGGGGACATCGGTGGTATCTCAGGCCCATCCTGCCTTCTAGCAGTGAGCAGTCCTGGTGGAAAATGGTATCAGCAGAGACAGGCAGGGCCGTGGTGACGCAGAGGCTGCCATCAGAGGGGCTGGGGCCAGCACTCAGGATGCTCTGTGCAAGCAGTGGGATCTGAGAGAGCCTGAGGGAGGGAACCACTGATTCACAGAAGGGGCAGAAGGAACAAAGGAAAGGACAGCATGCTCTGGGGTGGGGACCAGCTGGATGGAAGTGAAGGGGAAACGAGGGGGACTGCCCATTCCAGGGAAGCCCCCACCTCTCCTCTACCTGAATTCTCTCTTAACTCAGGCTGAGGCATGTTAGATGCTATAGTTTCAGATTTAAAATAGACATCTTTTATTATGCTCTTATTTTTATCAGAAATACTGGAAGATTAGGATTTTTTTAAAACAGAAAATACTAGATGATTTTGAATGCATATGATCCCGGATGGATCCTTAATGGAAAACAAAACCCAAATAAACCATTTCCTCTTCTGCTATAAACTAACCTAACACTTGCGCTGAACTCCCTTTGCAGCCACATAAAAGGCCGGAGACGCCAGGCCAGCCTGGTGTGCGTCCTCCGTGGGCCGGCAGTTTTCCCCAGCTGGAGCCTGGGCTGCTTCACGCTGGCGTGGGTCCCCTGTGCTCGGGAACGCACCCGCTCCTGGAGTCGGCCTGGTTAGGTGGGCCGGAGGTGGCCGTGGAGGTGGGGGCCTCTGGAGAGGAAAGTCGCTCTGACCTGCTCGAGTGGCTCTTCTCACTGGCAGTCAAGGCCCCACAGGCTCAGGAAGGAGCTATTGAAATTTAATTGTGCAAACCCACGTGGCTGATGGGAAGGACACGGGAGGGGCTAGGGAGGGGGCCTTTTTTTTCTTCCCTTTCTTTTCTCTCTCTTACCCCTACCCGCCATGGGATAAAAAGAAAGGATGCATCTGTCTGTCGCAGACTTGGGACTTTCTTAGGGTTCTCTGTGTGGTGTTATTTGAAAAAAGACAAAACCTCCAAACAAAACACAGTTGTATTAGCACAAAAGTCTAACTCAACGGTTGAAATCTCCCTTTCCATTCCCAGGGACGGGTTTCCCAAATGAACCCCAGCTCATCTGTACAGACAATGGGGTCCCCAGGGAACTGCATGTGATCAGACCAGTGAGTGAGGGGCCAGTTGGTCAGTGGGAAGGGACACTCTCCTGGTTTCTGTGACCTCCCTGCCACTCTATGAAACAGGGCATGAGTTTCCTGTTTTCCGCCTATGTCTCCTGTGTTCAAATGTGATCCCAAATGCCCAAAGGATCAAGGCATGGGGCATGTCTATGTTCATGCTATCAGCCCTGATGTCACTCTCAATTTGCTGTCTTGTCTGCATTTCCCAGGAGACTGTCACCCTGGCACCCAGCACTGGGCCTGGGCCGGAGCACAGAACACACGCAGTAGAACAAATACGTATGAGTGTGTATATGCTTATCTATGCATTGTCTCAAGTATTTGTAAAAGTTTGTGAAGATTCCTAAAAAACAACAATAACAACAAAAAGATGATCCTCAGCTGCTAGAATCCTGGAAACAGGGTGAAACCTGGCACCAACACCTAAATGGGTGCTTTCAGACCTGGGGACATCTCTGGGGTGCTCCAGGCAAAGTTTTGGCTGAATTAAAGGAAAGATGTAGGAACTCCAACCTAAATTATTATATTAACCAGGTAACCGAGTGAAGCAGAATTTGGGGCCATGAGGACACACCCTAGGCTGTCACAGGAAAATGGAATATGTTTTTGGTTTTGATGCTGGGGAACCTTCTGAAGGAGAGGCCTCTCTCTGGGATAAAATCTCGTGCACGTCCAACTGGAGATACTGCATCTGGGGACACAGGCCTTTGGGACATCAAGGCATGGAGTTTACAGAGTCACAGGAGAGCAGAGCCGAAGAGAATGGAAAGTTCCTTCAGCCCTTTGTTCTAAAGATTCAAAATCGAAGGCCTGGAAGAAGCTCTATTTAGAAGGTAAACAGGTTGTAACCGTTTCGCCCTCTCAGCCCAGTGGGAGTTGATCTGCAGAAGCTCCCAGCCCCTCACCTCAGACCCAGCGTGTTCACTGCGAAGGTGTTTGAAGTCAGGAAGGTTAGCCTATGGGGTAAATACTTTTCTCATTCTCATGCTTTCGGGGAGACACCAGTCCCATTGGGGCCTCCTCGGCCACAGTGTAAGACGGCACCCTCAGTCCCTGGTGCAGGGGAGGCCACACCCCCACATGGCCTCTGGCCCCATATTGGGCAGCGGCCCAGCCTGTGTGACACAGGGTGCAAACTGCAGAATAGAGTCCTAGCTAGTGGGGCAGGATGCCGAGGATGCTGAGAGCAGCCTGGCCTCACACTCGGGAGGCCAAGTGTAGGCACAGGGACAGTCTATGGGCTGGTTCTCTCTATATACACATTTCTTACAAACGCCGCTGCTGTGTGAGGCTGCTGTGGTGGAGGTGGTCCATGGCTTTGCCTCTTTAATCTGGCCCCATCCCTGTCCTTCAGAGTCCAACTTAAGGCTCTAAGGCTCCTGTGTGGCCTTGGTAGGAGCAACGTGGGCCCAGGGCCAGGCCAGGCCTAACCGGTCCTTTATTCTTCCTTTCAATCTGCATGCGCAGCCTCTTGAGCAGGCCTCTGTCAAGCCGCGAGCAGTGAGCAGTTCACAGACATCCGGAGGACCTTCGCTTTACTCCCAGCCAGGCCCTCAGAATCAGCTTCCCTAATCCGGAGCTTTCACGGGGTGAACAAGCTTTCTGTTCGCATTTGCTGCTGCTGCTCTCCTGGGCTTCCAAGCGTTTTCTGTCCTGCCAGGCTTTTCTTTCACCTTCCTCCTCCTAAAATAAGACTTCTCTGCCCCATGGTATTGAAGGATGGTAGATATTTGAAGGGGGCGGCAGAACTGGCTCAGGAACAGAGACAGGAGGAAACAAGGAGACGCTAAGGGGCCAATGGGACAGGAAAGAACATGCAGTGAGGAGCCGGGAGAGCAGGGTGTAAACCTGCCTCTGCACCTGCAGCTCAGGCAAGTTCTCTCTCTGTCCTTGCCTCAGTGTCCTTACCTTAAAAAGGGGATCAAATAGACCTAATGCATGGGTTTATTGTAACACTGAATAAAATAATGAACATGAAGCTTTGCATAGTCCCGTGGCCCGGGTCTGCCGACTTCCATTCACCCACAGGAAATTCTCTGGCCAAAGTGAAACTAGCAGACAAGGTGGCATTCTCTCTATGCTAATGAAGTCGTTACATAATACTCTCCCAAGCCTCCCCAGGTGTGGTGGCACAGGGGAAATCCGATCGGCCCTGTGGCCGGTGCCGTGGGTGGGGCCGGGCTGTGGTCCGAGGATGACAGGAGGCACTCAGGGAGGCTCTTGCTGTCCTGAAAGAGAGGGTGGTTTGGAATTGCCCTGATTTCCCTGAATCGTGTTTTGTATAAGAGATGCTTGTCCAACGTTTGAGAGTTTATGGAATTTTTTTAAGTGACAGATATGAGAATTCCCATCAATCCTGAGCTTCACTTAAAAAATTATCTAAACCACTTCTTGAGACCAATAATGCTCCTCTGGTCAAGCTCTGGGGTTGATCCTATCTGGGGCTGGATTAGCAGGCAGCCGAGTGACTTAATCAGCAGTAACCTCCCCTGCTAAACTCCCCTCCATGGCCTGCCAGCCTGCCTTGCTGCCTAATACCACCACAACAGGGCAATTCCTCTGGTTCCTTCTGGAAGCCAATCACCCAGAGACAGGGATCAATATCTGTTATCAGCCACCGGGATGTCTCAGGGCCAATCCTATTTTTTTATTCATGTATTTTTCTGTAGCTTGATCTTTTTCACTGACTATATCTGGATATCTCTCATTCAGTATATGCAGGCTTCCCACGTGCACTTTGTAATGGCTACATAGGGAAGGAAGGACCACCCCACAACCAGGACTGTCTGGCAACAGTAGAGCAACCTGGTAAGGTAATGAGATTCCTGTCACTAGAAGTGGTCAAGTGGATACTACCTGCATAATTAGTCACAGTGAGGATTCCTGCACTTGGTGAGCAGGTTATAGTAACAAGAATAAGTAGTTGACACCGACGACCAATTACTATGACCCAAGCACCATTCTAAATACTTTACATGGGTTTCCTCATGTAATATTCACAGGACTCTATTAAATAGGTGCCCTTAATATTGCTGTTAGCACAGATAACAAAATGGAGGCACAGGGAAGTTAAGAAACATGTCCAAGGTCACAGAGGTGGTATGTGGCAGAGCCTGGACCCACACCTGGGGAGGATACCTCCAGAGGCCAGGGTCTCAACCTTAATTTGGTAACACCTACTTTACAGGAGTTCTCTAGGTAAACACCCTTCCATCTCTGGGGTTCGGTGACTCCCCACTTTGCCAAGAGCTGGCACCATTGATGTTCCTGTAAAGTTGGATCTGGCTGGCTGGTACCTTCCTTTGCTCAGCCAGGCAGTGAGGCAAACAAAAGATGTGTTTTTGAAGGATGACAGGCTTGCCCTAGAGGAAGAAGACGGAAGGAATGTCCCCTCTGGGGCAGGAGGCCACCAGCATGCGTCTTTCAGTTGACATCCAGGGCCCAGTCTCAGGGGCAATAGAGGCCCACTGGGGCTTTTGCAGTCCTCTAGGGGCTGCCCTAGCTGCTCCCATGGGTATTTTGACCTGACACTCAATCTGGCTTGTGTGCACATGACTTAGCCTCAGGCCTGGAAGGAGATGAAACCATCTGGGCCTGGCACATGCTGACTTGGCAGCTAACTGAGTGGAAGCCAGCCAGTGCCAGAACTCCTGCCCGCTGGGAACAGGCTCCGCCACAGCCAGAACGCCTGCCGTCCCTCTACAGGAATGCTTCCTGCTGATCAGATTTCCTCACAAGGATTCCCGGGTCCCTTTTAAAGAAAGGATAGAAAAAGTAGAAAACAAATTCCCTGGCACAGGCTCTTCAGGCTAATAACAGTCCTATAAGCTACCATTTATTGAGCACCTACTACAAACCAAGCCCTTGACGAAATGCAGTTTCTACTGTGGCTTCTGGTGGTGGTCCTACTCATACCGGGTGACATGGATGGAGCATGTGTGTCAGGCACGGAGCTGCACAGGAAGTAGTGCAGTGGTTAGAAATGAGCCAATCCCAGCTTTTCCACTTCCTGGCTGTGTGACCTTGGGTAATTCATTGAACCATTCTGTGTCGCACTTTCTTCTATCTCTGGAATGGGGATAAGAAGAGTAGGTTGTCCTGAGATTGAGATAAGGTGGAAAGCACTTAGCATAGAATCTAGCACTGAATAAACTTTATCTTTCATTATGAGTAGTATCTCACTTGTTATTAGCAATTATTTATTAGGTCACTATTGTTATTAGCCCCATTTTATAGATTAAAAAAATAAGGCACAGAGAGGTTCAGTAAATTGCCCAAAATTACATAGCTAATAAGTGACAGAGACAGAATAGAAACCCAGGTTTTTCTGGCTACAGAAAAATCACTCTTACCTGTCAACTGGATTGCCCTCAGCAACTCCTAGAATGCTGACGTCAACTTTCAGGGGTGTTCCTTAAATTGTTTCTACTCACTGATGTGATGAGGAATGTCAGATATTCCCTCTTATACCGATAGGCTGCTCACCTAGAGAAATTGCTTATATTGATCAAAAGGCCAAGGACCTTTTGCAAGGAATTCAATTAATAAACCTTTCAAAGAGAAAGCTGTGGCAGAAGTGAAGTGAAATGCAGTGTAGTTTGCTGGAGAGACCCACGTTTCCTTTCTGGATTGCCACTAATTTGCCATATGACCTAGCATGTTAGTGGCTTTCTGTGGGATCAGTTTCCTTACTTGCACAGTGAGTGTTGAGTCTCCATGCCCTTCAAGAAGCCTTCTGATTCAACAAGCATTTTTACTCAGTCATTCATTCAACCAGTTTTATTGAGCACCTACTATGTGCTAGGAACCATTTTAGGAGCCAGAAAGGCAACAGCAAACAACACTGTGGGTGTGGTCCTTGCCTTCACAGAGCATAGAGGTTGATAGAGAGAAGCAAACAGTTAATGAGCACAAAGCGGGGGGTCACCTGAAAGCACAGGGCTGGGGCACCCCACAGAGGGCTCCTCTCCAGCTGGAGGAACCAGGCAGGCCTTACTGGGTGGGGGAAGGGGGTGTTTCAGCTGAGACCCAAGGGTTGAGCAGGCGCTAAAGTGGTGGGGGTAGGGGGAAGTTTCTGAGAAAAAGAAGCAGATTTGTCTGTTGTGAACACGGCACATTTGAAGAAGAGAGTGAAGTGTAGCGTGGCTGGGTCTCAGAGGGGGAAGGGGGAGGAAGTGGCTGGAGAGAGGCTGGGCAGCAGGCAAGGCCTTGCTATTACGCCAGACCTCAGCAACTGGGTTAAGGATTTTGATTTTATCTTTATTTTTTGTATATATTTTCATATCAGTTTTTATGATTATATGTAAATTATAATGTATAATTTACATATAACATTCACCAATTTTAAGTGTGCATTTTGAGGAGTTTTGATAAATGCATATAGTCATGTAATTATTACCACAATCCAGACAGAGAACATTTCCATCACCCCCAAAAGTTTCCTCCTGCCCCTTTGGAATCAATTCCCTCCTCTTATGACAACGACTGATCTATCACTATACTTTTGCCTTTTCTAGAATTTCATATAAATGGAATCATACACTTTGTAGACTTTTATTCTGTATCGTTCTAATTTTAGTATATGTGCTGCAGAAGTGAGCACTGATTTTAGCTTTGAATCATACAAGAGCAACCCAAGGGCTTTAAGCCGACTTGCAATTTAGAAAGATCACCGTGGCTCCACCACAGGAGAGACTAAATCAGAAGAGGTGAGAATGGAAGTGCACAGAACCGGGAAGGAGCTACTACAATAGACTGCTGCAGAGGCGATGGTGCCCTGACAGGGACAGCAGGCCATGGAGAAGGAAACAAGGTATGAGGGCAATTCAGAAGGTGGAATAAGCAGGACTTGGCCTCTGGGGCCTCAATGTGGTGCAAGGATTGGGGGAGAATCAGGTAAGCAGAGCGGCAGCAAAACCACGCAGGGAAACTGGGTAGTCAGTGGGAGCTGACCCGCAGCTGGGCCACACCTGGGGCCTGAGCCAGGCCTCTGTTCTTTGCTCTCAACACAGGCTTTCCTGGATGATCCTGTGACCCTCCCTAGGCTCACAGCTCCAGGCCAGACCTGAGCTCCAGATCCGCCCAACCAGCTTTGAAGTGGCTGTTCCTTCTTGGCTGTCCCTGAGCACCACAGTGCCAATGTGTTCAGCCAGAACCGTCCATCTCTCCCGCCCTCACCCTCTGCCTCCTCCTTTTGGGAACCCCCATTTCTGCAAACAGCACCACCCTCCATCCAGCCCACTTTCAAACACAGGCTGTCCATGGCCACAGGGAGCAGTGCGTGCCTGCAAAATCGATGCACACCTCGGAAACTCTGGGTTTGGCTGAGCAGGCTGTTGTGAGGGGCAGGAGGGGGAGAGCAATTATCGGCCTTCAAGACTCCGCCTGCGCTGTTGGCAGGCAGGTTTTTTTCCTGGGTGTCAATACAAGCCCAGGGTCATTTTTCAGTTTGCCGATGGCTGTAATTGCGTAAGGCTGAGTGGCTCTCCAGAGAATCCCTGCCGTTCCCCATTCTCTCCTCCCCGACACTGCTCTATAGACACGCCCCAGGCCATGGATCATGTTTTTCACATAACCCGTTAATTACTAAATAAAACAACCCAGCTTTCAACCTGATTAGCCCAGATTAATGGCCAGCAGCAGGTTTCACGCGCCCGCACAATTTATCACTGAAAAGAACTGTGTCTTTAATGATTTAGCTACCTGGCCTAGCAGGGCCTGCTCAGGGCCACGGGCCTCCGAGAGCAGTTAATTGCTGTTCTTCGTTTCTGACCTGGAAAGGCCCAGGTGACAGTTCCCATTAGCCAGGCTTGGCCTGCTTGATGACAAAGGATGGCAGGAAGCCCTTCCCTCCCACTTTGTGCCGAAGATATATCGAGGTCAAGTGTCCCCAGCCCCACCACGCCAGCTGCCAGCTGGAACAGGTTGAGTCAACCTGTAAATTTATATGTTTTTCTCCCTCCCCCCACCCCCCTCCTGCCCTTTCTCCCTTTCTCAATATGTTGCAAGAGTGAATCATTTTTGTTTGTAATTGTGAAATTTCACTAAGAATTCTAGGACCTTTCACAAAAATGAGAGAAAAAATTATTTCCTCTGGTTCCTTTTTTCTACATTTTAGCATGATTTGTTCCTGCTGTGGGGTAGAGTGAGAACATTTCTTTAATCATTTATCATTGAGAGATCCTTTGATTAATAGGCTCTTCAAATGTCAGCCCTGGTCTCAAGCATCTGGTCCAGCTCTTGCATTTTTCAGTCAAGGGCACTGAGGCCCAAGGCAGGGAAAATAAGTTATCCAAGGTAACATGGCGAGCTAGTGGGAGATGGAAACTATGCCCATTTTTCAGGGGAGGACACCAGGCCCTTGTTTTGTCTAATAGGACTTTCTGTAACAACGGGAATTTCTGTATCTGTGCTCTCCCATAGAGTGGCCACTAGTCACATGGGGCAGTAGAAGGGCTGAATTATGGCTACAGTGACTTAATTTTCAGATTTTCCATTGCTGTTGTATAGAACACAAGCGATTTTTTATGTTGATCTTTTATCCTGTAAATTTGCTGAACTCATTTATTAATTCTAATAGTTTTTTAATAGAGTTGTTTTTAGAGCAGTTTTAAGTTTACAGAAAAATTGGGCAGAAAGTACAGAAAATTCCCATATACTCCCTCCCCGACCTCGCACCCAGTTCCTTGCCTCCCTATTGACATCTTACATTAGACTGGTATGTTTGTCATAATTGATGAACCAATATTGATACATTATTATTAGCGGAAGTCCTTAGGTTAGGGTTCAGTCTTCGTGTTGTCAGGACTATGGGTTTTGAAAAATGCATAGTGTTATGTATCCATTATTAAAGTATCATATAGATAGTTTCACTGTCCTAAAAATGCCATGCTTCGCCTATTCATACCTCCCTCTCTCCCCCAACCCCGCGGCAACCCTCGTCTTTTTACTATCTTTATAATTTTGCCTTTTCCACAATGCCATACAGTTGGAATTATATGTAGCCTTTTCAAACTGGCTTTTTTTCACTTAGTAATATGCTTAGCATCATGCCTTTTCACAGCTTGATAGCCTTTTTTATCACTAAATAGCATTCCATTGTGACAACGAACAGAGTATATGACAGTTTGTTTATCCAGTCACCTATTGAATAGTATCTAGGTTGCTCTGAAGTTTTGGCAGTTATGAATAGGGCTACTATAAACATGAGTGTGCAGATTTTTGTGTGAACATAAATTTTTAACTTATTTCGGTAAATTGTACCAATGAGTGTGTTCAATAGATTGTATGGTAAGATTGTGTTTAGCTTTATAAGAAACTGCCAAATTGTCTTCCAAAGTGGCTGTGCCATTTCACCAGTAGCGAATGAGAGTTCCTGTTGCTCCACATGGTCGCCAGCCTTGGTGTTGTCACTGTTTTCATGGATGATGCCTTTGGTGTTGTATCTAAAAGGTCATCAAACCAAGGTCATCTAGATTTTCTCTTATGTTGTTGTTAAGGAGTTTTATAGTTTTGCCTTTTACATTTAGGCCTATGATTCATTTTGAGTTAATTTTTGTTGAAGATCGTTTAACTCTATTTCTGAGGGTCTATTTCTAGGTCATTCCACTGATCTCTTTGTCTATTGTTTCATTAATACCACACTGCCTTGATTACTGTAACTTTATAGTAAGTCTTGAAGTTGGTCAGTGTCAACCCTTTGTTCTTCTGCAGTATTGTGCAGGCTGTTCTGGTCTTTTGCCTCTTCATATAAACATTAAAATCAATTTGTTAACAGCCACAAAATAACTTCCTGGGATTTTGGCCAAGATTGCATTGAATCTGTAGATCAAGTTGGGAAGACCTGACATCCTGACAATATTGAGTCTTCCTATCCATGAACATAAAATATCTTCAAGTATTTAGTTTTTATTTTATTTCTTGCATCAAAGTTTTGTCATTTTCTTCCTATATCTTATACATATTTTGTTAGATTCATACCTAAGTACTTCAATATTTTAGGTGCTAATGTGAATGTTATCATATTCTTTTAAATAAATAAATAAATATATATATGTGTGTGTGTATATATATATATATATATAAATGATTGATTCTTCAGAGAGAGGAAGGGGAAGAGAGAGAGAGAAATGTGAGAGAGGAACGTCAATCGACTGCCTCCTGTGGGAGCCACAACCAGGGGTCTACAAACTGCAGTCTGAGTATGTGCCCTGACCCGAATCAAACGCGACACCTTTTGATGTATGGGACAACGCTCCAACCAACTGAGCCACCTGGCCAGGGTCGTTATTATGTTCTTAATTTCACATCCCAATTGTTCACTGCTGGAATATATGAAAACTATTGACTTTTGTATATCAACCTTGCAGCCTGCATCCTTGCTATATAATTGCTTATTAGTTCCAGGAGTTGTTTTTCGGTTTGGGAGATTTTTTTGGATATTTCTACAAAGACAGTCATGTCATCTGCAAACAAAGACAGTTTTATATTTTTTCCCCTAATCTGTATGTTTGTCTTTCCAAATGTTTGTTTTAAAATAATTTTCATATGCTATTTTTACCCTTTTTATTTTCCCTCTTTTTAAAAAGGTCTAAAATTTTACTATATTTAAATGGCAAAATAAAGTGTTTAATGTCTAACGTTCATTTTTTCAAATCCTATCACTGTATTAAATGGTCAAAGTGACATAAGTTTGTATATAAACCATTAATAATTAGGAACTAATAAAGGATTCCTTGTTCTGAATGGAAAATCAGCTCAGAACTTTCTGACAGAATTGTACTTTTTAAAAGTTCCCTTAGTAAGTATTCTGTTTATGGCAAAATTTCTCAGTTTTGATTTGAAAATGTCTTTATTTTGTTCTTCTTGAATAATATTTTACTTGGGTTTACAATTCTTGGTTAAGAATTGTTTTCTTTAGCTCTTTGTCTTTCTGTTGACTCTAAAAATCTGTATCCTGCATATTTCTTTAGACCCATCTTCCTGTTCATAACTTTTTTCTTCAGCTACTCCTAGTTTTATCTTTAATGTACATTTAGGGTTTTTTAAATTATCCAATTAGTTTTAAACTGTCATAGTTCAATTTTCTCATGTTTAGAATTCTCTTTGGTTGTTTTACACAAATGCCTAGACCTTTTGGAGAGAATTTTGTTCCTTGCTCATGTTTTTTTAATCCTTTCTTTTGTTTCCTAAAGCATTTTCTTTTGTTTTCTTAAAACATACTTATTTTTTATTCTGTGTCACAGAATTTATATATATGAGGTTCTTGGGAGTTAATTGTGCTGTTTGTTATTTATGCTGATTCTTGTTCATAGCAGTTGTCTTTTTTGGGTGTCTTAAAATTTGGGATTGTGAGCTCATGTTCAGCTGGGCTTTCCTGTGAGGGTTAAAGGTTCATGCCTACAGAAGGACGGGAACTTGCTTCTTCCAGGTGGCCCTGGGATGCTGTAACCCCCGACCATTTTAAAGTCAATTCTTCTGCTTGGGGTTCCCAGTCCAACATAGATAATGTGAATATAATCCCTCATGCAGATAAGTTTCATTTTCACCTTTCTTTTACCAGTGGGCAGATTATTTTTACTTTAGCATTTTACTGAAACTATAGCCCTTGAAGCTTCCCACTGTTGAAGGGTGCTCCAGTCCTAATTTCCCAGTTTGCTCAGGATGAATGTCTAGGCTTCGGTCCCCTGCAGGGCCATCGTGACTCAGGTTTGTTTCCGAGATTGACGAATGCTCTCAGAACGGCTGCAACTTCAGCACCAACTCCCTCTTTGGTTTTGGCTCCTGTTGATTTTTTTTACTTTCAGGTCAGCTCAGCTCTAAATGGGGAGGTTTGCATGTTAGATTTCAGCCAGAATATCCATATGTTTTATTTCAGGAGGAATAAAGCTCTCCTCCACCTATTTGCCAGAAATGCCACGGCCCAAGTTTCTTGCTAAAAGGAGTCAACTTTTTACTTCATTGTTAAATATCACCTTTTCTTTGAAAGGATGGCTTGTGTGTATATTGAAAATATCTACTGACATACTACCGATCACAGAAAAGGGCAGCATATTTGAAATAATTTGTATTTTTGTAAGAAAAAAACCACATGCGCCTGATTTTTAAGCGCCTTGCCATGAGATAACCTGTGGGGTCTTTATGGTTACTCGCCAACTTCTATTTAAAATAATTACTAAATCTACCTAACCGGGCACACATGAACTGCATATACCTCGTAATAAGCCTGGAACAAATGATGAGGATCTGTCTCCAAGTGAGGGATATCTCACTGACGTATCTTGGATGAAGGCATCATTAATGTTAATAAAACTTAAATTCTATATTTCATAATCAAATAAAAATATGTAGAAATTCTAATATTTCTTTTCTTCATCCCAGTGGCTAATCTCACCCTCCCTCTGGGGTACAGGTGCCAGTCCCTACCCTGGAAACATTTTTGGTTGTCACAGTTGGGAGAAGTTACTTCTGGCCAATGAGTGGAGCCCAGGAATTCTGCTAAACACCCAACAATACACAGAATAGTCCCCACAACAAAGAATTATTTGTCAAAAATGTTCAAAGTGCTCAGGTTGAGAAACACTGAATTAAAGACAAATTGCTCAGAGTGGAGATTCCGGTGTCTTAGTTTCATTCCCACTGGTACCTTCCACAGTCCTCCTAGTTCAGGTGCAAAGGGCTACGTGTGCTTCTCTCCCCGAATGACCCCCACCCTGCGTGTTTCGTCCCTTCCAGCTCTCCGCACAGTTCATGGGTGTGGTGTGTGAGTTGTTTCCAGCTGCAGTGTTTATGATTTAACCTCCTACCTCAGAACCGGATGGTTCGGGGGTTCAAGAGAAAGGCATTTTTCCTAATGCTGTGCTTCAGGCAGTTATTCAGATAGCGTCATTATTCTACACCAGAGGCCTTGTAGGTCTGGACTGTTCCTGTGAAAGGAAACTCCAGGCGACTGCACTGCAGTGTCTGAGTCACAGGGTCCAGACAGAGGTGGGGTGAAGTGGGGTGGAGTCGGAAATGCAAGAGCGGAATAAACGTAGTAGGCAGGTGTGTGTTGCGGGGAGAAGTTAAAAGTTTCATATCCAAAACTCAACGCAGCTTGCATGAGATGGTAGTAAGCAAGGTCCAGGGCAGACTAGCTAAGGCGGCCAAAAAGGGTAAGAAGGGGAATTCAGGCTCCAAACCACTCATTAAAAAGGCTTTGAGGAGGTTTGCTAGGAATTAGAGGGGAGCTTTTCACCTGTTTCTGTTCAATCATGACACAAACCTGGATCAAAGAGCACTAGGCCAGTGGGTGGAGTAAAATCAACCATCGCTACCAGGTGTGCCTAGGACTCTGCTTCCCCCCCCCCCCCCCCCCCCCGGGGACCTCACCTGGGCCTGAGCCCACCCTGCCCCCACAGGCTGTCTGGCCTATCAGTGGCTTTCCACGTCACGGAATGTCCAGACCGCACGTATTCCACCCCCGCCTTGCATTTTATAGCTGAAGGAACCAAGGGCACAACAGCCTGGGCCCCATTCCCGCCGGGCTCGCATTTTTGAGGGCAGCCCTCCTTGGGTGGAGGGGCCTGGGAGCAGGCACTCTCCTTGACCTCGCAGGCCCCGAGGGGAAAGTGAGGTGGGTCAGAGTGTACCCTGGGCCCGCCTTGGCATGGGGAGCCGTTCAACTTGGAAGGATATTCAGCCCAAAGAGGAACCCGATTCGGCCGCAGGGAACAGATGCAGAGAAGCTTTTGAAGCCTGGATCGATGCCTTTTCCCACAAGGAAAAAGGAAAATCCATGGTGAACCTCTCACGCTGCTAATGAAAAGGAGACGGGGCTGCTGGGGTGGAGCAGCCAGGCAGTGGGGAGGAGGCGTTCAGCCATTGAACTTTTTCTGCTTATGCAGTAGATCTTCATTATCTACACTGTCCTGTGGTTCTCCAGTTCCCCAGGGAGATGCTTAATAACATGAACTGCTTAATAAGCAGTGACTGGTGCCTCCAAAGGGTTGATAGAAGGGGAAGGCAGTGCCGCCCATCTCCTAGTTCAGTGTGTTTCCTTTCTCACAGCTGATCTTTGAGATACTGGCAGGAGTCAGAAAAGGCAGCTGGCTCCCCACACAGGCCTCCAGCATTTGCTGGTGGAGGCTGACTCCAGGGCAATGTTGGCAGTTACTTTCCCTGAAAAATTTTTCAGGAAACTACAGCTTTTACTTTGTGTTCTCTTGAGGACAGATTTCCTACTTGGGCACTGTCTTAGGCTCTCCCCCACAATCACATTTGCCTTTTAAAAAATTTTTTATTTACCTAACACGAAACAGCTCTGTGTTTGCCAAATAATGATCTAGGTCAGTGATTTTTCTACCTGTGGAACACCAAAAAAATGTATTATATTTCTTGCCAATCTGACAAAAAAAAAAAAAAAAGGTATAATTTTGCTTGATTTACAAAAAAATAATAATAGTAATTACCTACCTTTTTGTTCCAAAGTGACTTTTTAAACAAATCAGGTGCCTATACTTGTATATAAGGATTTCTTGCACCAAGAATTAACCAATCAGATGCAACCCTATTATGTGATGTGACCAATAAGATGCAACTCTACATATGACCTATATATCTGTGGTTCAGACAGGGCATTCATACTGGATGGCTATTGTTGTGCTGGCTGTTGACATTTTTTATTTGACAATCTAAGGGAAAAGAGGTCAGTGCCCCTGACTAAATAGTCAGATATTGCATGTTTTAAAAATTCTTGCAGCACACCGATTAAAAATTGCTGTTAGGAGCTTTATAAATGTACCTATTTAATCTACAGAAGAGGGTTACAGAATTAGGAACTGTTTCTAAACTCTCTTTGAAAATGAGGAAACAGGCACAGAGGGGCAAAGCCTGCCAGCCACAAGTCGCATGGCAGTTCCCACGATTTCTAACCTCTGTCCCAGGTGCAGGCCTGGCTTTACTCTTCCTCTGCTCGCCATTCAGAGGCCTGCACCCGTTTCCCTTTCTCTGGGGCCCTCCCAGGCTGCTCCTCCCTCGCTGCTCTGCCTCTGCCTCTCTCAGCCTGTAGGTGACATCCACATGTTCTTCTCATACATGTTGTCACTTATGCATTTTCAGCTAATTCACGAGTCAAGAATTTCCTCAAAGATCAAAAATCAAGAAGAGGCATTTCTCTCCTAAGAAAACAACTTGAAAAAATGTCAAGGGTTTTATGCAGACATATTATCCCAATGTCACTTGTAAGGCTGAAAAACTGAGAACAATTTTAGTGTTCACTGATAGGGGTCAGTTACCAAATTATAAAGGAGTGTCATGCAACCATTAAACATAAGAGGGAACATGGGGTCCACATTATATCTAGTATAAGGGTTTCACTATCATCAGTGATCAGTGGATGGGGTAAGAGTGTTTTTAGTAACACCTTTGCTGTTACCTTATTGTTGCTTTAGGGCTTATATTATATATCTTTTACCTATACCTTCAAGTCATACTATACCACTTCATGCATCACAACCTATGTGTACTTTCATTTTTCTTCTTCCAGCATCTGTGTTAAACATTATACTTCTACATACATTATGAAATAAACCCCACAATGCACTGTTATTAGTGTTGGTGGGGTGGGCTGGCCCCAGCGGACACGGGCCAGGTTGGCAGGTTGGGTTGAGTGGGTTGTCGGGAATGTTGGGGTGAAGCGAATATTAGCAGGTTAATGCAGGGAGTCCAGATTAGGACACTTTCCTTAGAAGGGCATTGAATTTTGTTCTTAAAAGCAGTTAAATGATTGGAATATTTTTTTGGTCCTGCCAGACTTGTTTCTTTTTCTTTGTGAGAGTGGGTCTGTTTTTGTTTTGAGCTTAGCTTACGTGGCCCCAATTTTAGGTCATGGTCCTTTTTTTCCCCTTTTTGAAAAATATATCTTTATTGATTTTGGAGAGAGTAAAGGGGAAAGAGAGAGAAAGAAACATCAATGATGAGAGAGTTGTCTTTGATCGGCTGCCTCCTGTATGCCCCCAACTGGGGATCGAGCCCGCAACTGGGGCATGTGCCCCGACTGCGAATTGAACCTCGATCTCCTGGATCCTAGGCCGATGCTCAACCACTGAGCACGCCCAGCCAGGCATGGTCCTTATTCTTAAGGCATAGCCTTTCTGGGGTCTGAACTGCATCCTCACAATTTCTCTACTCTGCTTGGACCAGAGTCCAATGTCTCTCAATACTGCCAGACTTCTCGGGTCTCTGTTCAGTCCTCAGGCCTGCAGCACATGACCTCTGCTAAGCCTTGTGGATTCTTGGCCTGTGTATGTGCAGCTCTGTTCTCAGCCACAAACCCACAGTTGATCCCAATGAGGACTTCAGGGGCCTGGCTTTCTGTGAAGTTCTTTCTTCTCTGATATCCTGCCATACAAATTCTAGCCTCTTCTCTAGCCTGGAGTTCCAGCTTCTGCCTCCTCAGCTCAGGGAGAGCACTGCTCAGCTTGGGTTCTAACTCATCTGTAGCAGGGAAGTACCCTGGGCAGAAAACTGGGGTGATCATGGGAATCCACTCGCATAGTTCGTGTCTCTCTAAAATAAGTCTTCTACTGCCTGTTGTTTAGTGTCTGGGAACAGTTGTCTCATATGTTTTGTAGTTGTTTGTCTCTGTTTGTAGTTGTTTAAAGTCGGAGGTGAAGTTACATACCAGTTACTGCATCCTGGCAGGAAACACAAATCCCCACGTGACTTTAATTCTTTGCAATGTTAGCCCCCCTGATGCTGCAGAGTGGAAGGGCCTAATTTCTCTTAAATGATTCTAATATTCTTTAACAAGTCCTCCTTGCTTAAAGCAAGAAGTCATGTGTCATTCACCCTTGGCTAACTGTGTGATTTAACTGAGAAAGTTTATGGGGATTAACTAGAAACTGGCCCAAATGTATTATAGAAAAACGGCTGCTTTATTGCTAAGCAAAATCTTTTCTGACTGAAAACTCCCCAAAAGGAAGGGGTTTAGCATCAGGCAGACTTATTCTTCTAATTTTCTCCCTTACGCTTAGGAAATAAATGTGGTGTCACAGCCTATGAAATTATTGTTCCTTGTTTTACTCATCAACTTCTGCCAGAATCCCTATTTCCAGGTTAGCAGAAAATTGGAATCTATCTGAAAGCAATAAGCACTAAATGTCGTTCTTGCAAAAACCCATCTTAGCATAAAATGTCACTTCCTCACTGCCCAGTGTAAATTAGTCCCTCCTATTACTCTTGCCTTCAGCTCCCTCTTCTTGTACTTCAAAGACATTTTGTAGTTACACACACATCTGTGTGGCTTACTCTTTTGTCTCCTCCAATAGATTATAAGCTCCATGAGGGCAAAAACCTTGCCTGTAGCCCAAATGTCTAGCATAGTAACTGATATATAGGATCTAAGAATTGTTTGTTGAATGAATAGGTGAATGAATCCACAAATAAACAGATTCCTTTGGAATTAGATCAAAAACGATAAAGATAGAAAGGCTTAAAGGATTAAAAGAGAAAGGACTAGTTTCTAAATAGCTAAAGTTTTTAATCTTTAAGATACACAGCCCTCCTGTCCAGCAATGACTGTGATGGGCTACTTTTTACTTGAAACAAAAATTGTTCCAGGAGAATTAGTCAAAAGATGCTGTTACTGAGAACCGAGAGTGTCTGCCCTTCTGTAGGGCAGCTATGGTCAAACCAGGCCTGTGTGAGACATTGGCCCTCCCTGAGAATAGCATGTACGTGGGAAGGACTTCTTGTCCTCTTTGGGATGGTCCAGCATGCACGGGTTTTAATAACTCCCAGGGCACTGAAGTTTCCACATGTGGCCCAGAGAACATCCTGTCTTCTCTTTGTTATGGTGGCAGGAGAAACCAAGAACAAGGGCAGGGCATTCTTTGACTGAAGGAGCCCTGGATACAGAATGCTAAAGACTGTTTGTCAAAATGTCTCATCTTGTGCGTGGAGAAACTTGGTCTACTGACCAAGATGAAACAGAACAAACCGAAGGTCACCTAATAAGTAAGGAGCATCACAAGGACAAATTTCCAGGACATCTACCTCAAGTTCAGGCTGTTATTATGTGTTTGTTCCCCTCCCCTTGGCTTTCCCACTCACTTCTGCCAACGTGCTAGGCTGTATTTCAGTGGAGTCCTTATATACTCTAAAGTAAGAAAGTGATATTTTCTATCTCCTGTGATCAGGGAACATCAGAAAAGAAGCCTCTATTTTGGCAATGCACTCCTAGGAAAGTTTGAAATTTCCAGGGCAATGAGAAATTTCATTGTTTAGAATCAAGAAAGGCTACACTGAACACCAAGCAGGATGAGAGAATCAGCCTAGGAGTTTCAGGGCCCACACATCTGACCTGTGCGTGAGCTAGGAGATGCCATTTCCTTAGCTGCACATCTGTAAAACAAAGGGGCTAGAGCAGATCATCTCTACCATTCCACCTGACATATCTTATTCTAAAACAGCAGCATGCTTGAGGGAAATGTTATTGCCATTGTATAGATTCTTTTGTATATTCTCTGAAACATAAGAGTCCTTGTTTCTGGAGAAATATACACACAGAAGCCTGAATTTGCATCCCAAACAAGCAACCTGAGAAGAAGTCTAGTGATGGTAGACATCCTAGATAAATTTACAAAGCCTGAAACAGTCCCCAGAACCATTTCCCCCACAGAAATGAGGACTTTTCTGCACAACCTCTCCTTTGGGGTTTAGGACATCAGGATTCTACTTCTAGTTTCTCCTCTGACCAGCAGGCAGGTCTAGTGAGCTCCCTTTTATGTCAGGGCTTCCTCTACAAGTTTAATAAATAAAGACAGAAACAAACTATTCATGACTATTATTCATATCTGAAGTGAGAGTTGTGTTTGATGAGAAAAAAAAATCTAAAAAACTCTTAAAATGCTTAGGAAGACATACTGTTACCAGTTCAAAGTTTCTATAAAAAATAGTTTTCTATGAAGTCCTTGTAAATTTCTACAAATCTTTCCAGAGTGATTCTTACAAACATCTTTCACATAGAAATCATTGTTCTATGGCAAATAGAACCCTGTTGAAACTGATTACTAATTGTGGCCATCACAAAATTGTCAGTAATTACTATCCTAATATATCTCCATTTTATATAACAAGACCTGTTCCGCAGGTATTTAATATGCATAACTTAAAATATACAATGCATGCTGTTATAAAAGCAGAACATGTGTGTCTCCATGGATTGTGCGTTTTCAGGGAGGAGTCCAGCAGCTGTCTAACATCTTCATGACACATCAGCTAATATGAGGGTAGAGGAAACAAAGATTGCTGGATACAATTGATGTGAAGGAGTTTACAAAAGCAGAGGGAAACATTCTGGGTATAATTAAGAAAACTAACAACTTGATGTTATTAAAAGTGAGGACAAATGGAACAAGACAGCCTTTTTGTCATATTGACCACAAAAATATGTGTTTTTTTGTAAAGTTGAAATGTAATTCTTAGGTGGAGCTGTGCTTTTCAGGATATACTGACTCTCAGAACATGTACAGGGATGGAGTTGTTCCAGAAGATTCTCAGGGTCTTCAGCACAGGATTCTCAGAGTTGGGCAGAGGTAAGACAGGGCCCTGACTTCAAAGTTGCCTTTCTTCCAACAACTCTGCCTCCTCCCAGGTGGAGCAGTGCTGTCCTGTGAGCTCGCTGGGCTAAAGACAAGCTGTTGGAGAATCACAAGAAATTGGGAGATCTGTGCTGGGGTAGGAGCAGAGGTGGATCACAAACCCAGAGGGAAGAATGACCCTCAGAGTCTAGGCAGTCTGAGCTGGAATAACCAGATCTAACCCCTCTCATCTACACAAAGATATTACTCAAGTCATTTTCCAATCCTGCATCCTCAACTTTCCCTTCTCTATTAGATCATTGTCAACAGCCTAAACAGAAATCATAAGCGGAATCCCAAATGCCCCCTCAATTATCACCCTGTTTCTCTCCTTCCCTGGCCTGCCAAACTTCTTGAGAGATTTGCCTTCTCACCCCATCACCAAATTCCACTCCTCCAATTCTCTTTTAGTTCCCTTGCCAGACTCATCCCGCTTCCATCACCACCTCCCCCCTTGCCACCAAAACTGCTCTTATCAAGGCCACCAAGAGTGTCCAAGTGGCTAAATCCCATGGCCAATGCTCATCTCTCATTTTTCTTAATTGTCAGCAGCATCTCACCCAATGCAATGATTTTCTCCACTTGAAATTTCTTTTTCACTTTGCTTTCTGGGCACCATACTCTCTCCTATCAGACTGTTGACCCCTTCTCAGCCTCCAGCTAATGCCTCCTCATGACCCAGCTGCTACAGGTTTCTGTGTTAGAATCTCTTTTCTCTACTTGGTGATCTCATTATTTTGATAGCTTTAAATACTGTGTCCTCAATTTTGTATCTCCACCTATATTAGTTTCCTTTTCTGCTGTAACAAATTACCATAAACTTAGTGACTTACAATGACACAAATAAATTCTTTTGTAATTCTGGAGGTCAGAAGTCTGAAATGAGTCTTATGGAACTAAACCAAGGTGTCAGCTGAGCCAGTTCCTGCTGGAGGCTCCTGGGAGAATCTGTTCCTTGCCTCTTCCAACTTCTAGAGGTTGCCAACATTCCTTGTCTGGTGGCCATATCACTTTAAGCTATGCTTCCATCATCACATCAACTTCTCCTCTGACTTGTTTCTTCTGTGTTCCTCTTATAAGAGCCACTGAGATGACACCTAAATCATCCAGGAGTACCTCCCCATCCCAAGATCTTTAACTTAATTACATTTACAAAGCCCCTTTTCCCATAAAAAAATAACATTCAAGGGTTCTGGAGATTAAGATGTGAGCATATTTGGGGAGCCATTATTCCACACCAGCCTAGACCTCTCTTAACTCAGACTTGG
This sequence comes from Miniopterus natalensis, assembly GCF_054644295.1. Taxonomy (NCBI): domain Eukaryota; kingdom Metazoa; phylum Chordata; class Mammalia; order Chiroptera; family Miniopteridae; genus Miniopterus; species Miniopterus natalensis. The sequence goes on along the minus strand of NC_142086.1, from coordinate 49,520,223 downwards.
ATACCCAATTGCCTACTCTGCAACTCTGCTGGAATATCTAATAGGCATCTTAACATAACATGATAATAAATAAGCAGTTCTTAGTAAAGTCTTCCTCATCTCAGTTAATGCCAATTCCTTCCTCCTAGTTGCCCAATCCAAAAACTTTGCAGTCTCCCTTAATTCCTCTCCCCACCTACCCCCACCCCCACATACCACATGCAGTTTCAGCAGCAAATTTATTGCCTGTCTCATAAAAATGTACCAGAATCCTCCCATTTTATACCATCTCCAGTGCTATCAGCCTGTCTCAACTCTTCATTATTGTTCACCTAGATTTTTGCAACACCTAATTGACTAGTCTCTCAGCTTTCTGCATTGCCCTGCTGCAATCCATTCTCCACACAGTAGCCTGAGAGATCCTGCTAAAGCCTAAGTTGGATCATGCCATTCTTCTTTTTAAAACTCCGCCAGTCCCTATATGGCCTGTGCTGTCATTATCTCTCTGGCCTCATCTTTCACCGCTATCTCCTTCACTTACTCTGCCCTAGCTACACTAAACTCCTGGATGCTCCTTGAAAATGCCAGATATTTTCCTACCTCAGGACCTTTGCACATACTGTTCCCTTTGTCTCAGGGGCTCTTCTCCCAGATGTTCATGTAGCTCACCCTCTCACATCTTTCAGGTATTTTCTCAAATGCTACTTTCTCAGCAGTAAAGACTTCCCTGACCTCCACAGATGAAGGTCCAGGCCATATCTTCTCCCCACATCAGCTCTCTCGATCTCCACTTTCTGCTTTATTTTTCTCCATTGCTTGTTTCTCTTTCAGTTGTTGCTATCTATCAGTCTCTCTATTTTACATATTTGTTTTGTTTTGTTGTTTTCCCCCTCCATATTGTTTGCTTTTTTTCCCCCTCTAAGCTATAGATTCCATGGGGAATATGCATTTTTGTCTGCTTTGTTTCCTTTTATAACCCAGAACAGTGCTTTGCATATAGTAGGACTCAATGCATATTTGTTGAATGAATGAAAGAAAGTTTTTCCCACGTAGCATCCAGGTCAATAAATGTGGCATTTACTGCACCTGTTCTTTTACTTATTTAATCATTCAATGTTTTCTGAGGGTCTACTCTGAGACTAGCCCTCAAGGAACTCATGGTCTTTGGGGGAGAAATATGTGCTGTGATATTGTGATTTATATTAAAATATATACATATTTAATCTTCATCCCCAAGTCCTGGCACAGAGTTCCTAAAACCCTTGGAATTTCCTATAATGAGAGCTATCAAGGTGTCTTTTGTGACACTGAGGTGACTTTTGGACTGCATCTAAAGATTTGAGCTGGTTGCCAGTGAAGCCAACCATGTGAGTAGAGGGTTGGAACTTTCAGTCCCACCATTTGATTTCTGGGGAGAGAAAGAGACTGGAGATTGAGTTTAATTACCAATAGCTGATGACTTAATCAGTCATACCCACGCAATGAAGCCTCCATAAAACCCAAAAGAACAGGGTTTAGAGAGCTTCATGTTGGTGAATCAGGACACTTACTGGTGCCACTGTGCTGGGCCCCAAACTTTATGGAACAGAAGCTCCTTTGTTCAGGACCTTGCACTACGAATCTCTTCATCTGGCTGTTGATTTGTATTTTTTAATATCCTTTCTAGTAAACTGGTAATCTAGTGAGTAAACTGGTTTCTTGAGTTCTGTGAGCCACTCTAGCAAATGAATCAAGCCCAAGGAAGGGGTCATGGGAACCTCTGATTTATGGCCAATTGATCAGAAGCACTGGACTTGCAATTAGCATCTGAAGTAGAGGACAGTCTTGTGGGACTGAGCCCTTAACCTGTGAAATCTGATGCTATCTCTGGGTAGAGAGTGTCAGAAGTGAGTTGAATTGTAGGGCACCCAGCTGGTGTTGGAGAATTGCTTGGTGGTGTGAGAAAAAAAAAAACATTGAAATTTGTGTCAGAATTGGACATGTAGACACCTAACTTTAGTACAAAGCAGACTTAGAAGGGCTACAACAAGAATTCCAAGTGCAATGGGGAACACAGAGGAGGGAGAGAAACATCCTATCTTGCTGGTGGCTTTGAGTGATTGGAAGTGGCTTCATGGAGGGGGTGGCATTTGAGCTGTGACTTAATGGATTTCTAGTCGTACCATATGCTCAAGGCAGTGTCAGTGTTCCCTCGAAGCACAGCATGGGACCTGTTTCCGTGACTGTGACCCTAACACCCACCAGCTTGAGGGCTGAAAGGCTAAGCTTCGAAGGAGCTTAGCCTCCTCCTCAGCCTGGGTCATCCTGGAGAGCTCTGGGGAGAAAACTGAAAAGATCACATCTGCCAAACAGAAGGCAAGGCCTTCAGTAAGGTCGAAGAAGAGTAGTCTCTTCAGGATGTTATCCTTGGAGTCTGAGCAGAGAACCTGGGCAGGAGATCTGAGCTCTGCCAGGGAGGGGGTAGGTGGGCAGGAGCCAGGACCCTTGGGCTCGTGGGCTCTGTTGTGATGGCTGAAGAGAGTGTCATTGAAAAGCAAGGATAAAGTAACAGGCCGTGCAGCCCTGAATGGCTCCCCTATCTCTACCTCCTGGTGACCTTGAAGTCTCATTTGTCCACAAGAGGATGGAGGTTTTGTGAAGAAACAATGACTGGTTGCCCCAGCTCTCTCTAACCTGACCTTCTGTTCCCATTTCAGACTTGAGAGTGAAGTCCTCTTGGTTCTTTTGTTCTTATTTTCGTCCCCATTCTTGCAAATGTCTTCAGAGGCAAAGGCAGAAACAAATAAAGACTTGGTTTTCTAACTACCATGGTTTGAAACTGCCCCTTCCCCTCTTGCTGATTTCCCAGGGCCATTGGGTTTTCTCACAGGTTTGAGGATGTAATGAAACTGGACCCCAGTGGGAGTGAAGCTCCCGTATAGTTATACCCCTTGACCAGGGCAATGGTGGTGGCCGACGAGAATTTTCTGTGTGCTTGGCACAGCTTTGGCCTCCATGAGGCTGCAAAAGAAGAAACACTGGTGGCAATCCAGGTGAAGATGGTGACGACCAGCGGCTGGGCCCAGGCCACAGCAAGTGGCACCGACGGAGGAGGGCTCAGCTGGCATGCTGAATGCCTCACCTGCTTCGTGGTGCTCCTGCAGTGGGAGTGAGCACGCAGGATGTCTTCCTGAAGTCATTCCATGGAGAACATCAGAGACCCAAGGTCATGACTGACCCCATCTCTGCGTGGGGTCCGGCCCTTTCCCTGGGGCGATGGTGACCGTGCTCTATTCTGTAGCCCTTGTGTGAATCTGTTTCCCACCAGCTTTAAAGTGAGCTAAGAGCACCTGGACCACAGCCAAGCCCAGGACCACCGCACTGGTTTGGACCATTGTCGTGCATGTGGAACAGAGGAGGGTGTAGACCTCGGGCTCACCTTCTTTCCTTCTGTCACGTGATGGCCTGTGGGCTGACCTACCTCCTTCCTCCCTCTGCCTGTGGCAGTGGATGGCTTAAACAAATAACTTACCTTAGGAAAGAAAAGAAGTGGTAAAATCCATGCCTCTGCCCCAAAGAATTCCCTTATGTAAGCTAACCCCCTAGACCCAGATGTTCTGAGCTGATGCGGAATTTGGTGTTTGAAGAGACTGAGTGAGAATAGATCAGAGAGAGCCCGGCCGGGAAAGACGAAAGGAACGCTAAGCTAAGAGGCCAGGTGGACCTCAGGAAGAAGCCGCCTTCCACACTGGCCTGCCCGAGCCGGGGTCCAGGTGCCAGAATCGGAGGCTTTAAGGAGTGGGTGCAACCTCAGGGTCTATAACTTAGTTTTAAACTATTTAGTCAATTTTGCAATAAGAACGGGAAGGAAGGCACCAAAATGACAAAACCAAAATAGCAAAGCCTCTTTCCCTTATATGCGCCCACCCCTAGCCACACGAGTCTCCTGACTATGCACACGTGCCTCTATAGAGGGCTAATGCGGAGCCACACGGCCTGGGTGGCGTGCCTCAGTTTCTCCATCTGTGTAAGGGAGATAATAACAGAATCTACTTGTCAAGGACCCGATTAGTGAAATTTTTAAAACAGTCTGTTACATGGATATGAAATAACATCAGTACTATAGGTGGATTAGACAGCCTGCCACTCTCCCCGCCTCAAGGTCTCCTCTACTCCTCCCTTTCCCTTTAAGGGGTCCATCTGTGGTTCAGAAAAATAAAACCCTTGCCTCTGCCCCAAAGAGCTTCTCCTTTGCAGGTCAGTTCTGGACCCAGGAGCACACAGGTGCACGCAGCACCCCCTTATCATTTGGATTTAGGGTTCCTCCGAGGCAGGGGGTGTCCTATCCATGTCTGTGTCCCTTATGCACTCACACAGGACGTGACGCACAGAAGGAACTCGGGAGATTCTTGTTGGAAGGAAAGTTTTCCCCTCACCTAATGACTTCTGGCATTGCCTTTTCCAGTGACCTCCCAGCGGCTGCGGGAGCGGGCAGGACTGGGATTATTGTCTCTATGTTTAGCGGCCCAGAGAGGGGATGGCAGCATCCACATTCCCATGAACACCAGGCCAGGGCACGAACGCAGGTCTCCATGCAGGGCACTTCCCTCTTTTCACCATGCCCACTCCAGAGGCGGGCACTTCCCTCTTTTCACCATGCCCATTCCAGAGGCGGGCGCTTCCCTCTTTTCACCATGCCCACTCCAGAGGCGGGCGCTTCCCTCTTTTCACCATGCCCACTCCAGAGGCGGGCGCTTCCCTCTTTTCACCATGCCCACTCCAGAGGCGGGCGCTTCCCTCTTTTCACCATGCCCACTCCAGAGGCGGGCGCTTCCCTCTTTTCACCATGCCCATTCCAGAGGCGGGCGCTTCCCTCTTTTCACCATGCCCACTCCAGAGGCGGGCGCTTCCCTCTTTTCACCATGCCCACTCCAGAGGCGGGCGCTTCCCTCTTTTCACCATGCCCACTCCAGAGGCGGGCGCTTCCCTCTTTTCACCATGCCCACTCCAGAGGCGGGCGCTTCCCTCTTTTCACCATGCCCACTCCAGAGGCGGGCGCTTCCCTCTTTTCACCATGCCCACTCCAGAGGCTGCCCTCATCTCCTCACTTATTCCAGCCTTTCCAGAGGGTCCTGCTTATAACTCAGGAGAGATAGTAGCTCAGCTCCCGGAAGCCCAGTGAGGCAGGAGCTTGGAGAGGGGACCCAGCTTGTCCTCTGGGCCCCAGGCTATGGCCGGTTCTCAGAGAAAAGCCATAGGCAGTGATGCTCTGAAGTGGCTGTGCCAAAACATCCTCGTACCCCGGGCAGTCTGGGCCACAGACATCCTGGCCCTTCCCCATTCTTGAGCCTACCCCACCCCATTCCCGAGCCCCCAGAGGGTGGGGAGGGGATTACTGTGGTAGATATTACTTGGTAATTAAGAGGAAAACAAACAGAAAAAATGTGCCCTTTTTTTGGCTGCATCAAAATGTTTCTGGCTTCCAAATGGCCGTGTGGACTCGCCCCATTCTGGCCTCAGACGCAGCCTGTCTGTGTTTCTGGCTCCTGGGGCTGTCGAGCTGAGTCAGCATCGTCAGCTGTGTGGGGAGAGGCTGCTATTGAATCTTGTGACCAAGGGCCCTAGGAAGCTCTGGAAAAATAGTGCTTTATAATTGCACATCGCCTATCACTTTACAAGTCACTTCTCCATTCCTTATTCATATGACCCTCACAGCTCTCTGCCTAGGTCAGCAGGATATTACTAGGGGCAAAAATGGATTTTGTAAATCTCCGTAAGCTTAGACTGGCTGTAACCCTAATCACAATCCCTGGTGTGAAAACTATAGCATTGGAATCTAATACAGCCCATGATGGAGATGATGGAGTTGTTCCAAAGAGCGAAATGTAACCTGGTGCAGAGCCAGCACACCTGGCTTCTAGTCTCCCTTGCCAAATGAACTTGGGCAAGGCACAGCCCCCTCTGGGCCTCAGTTTTCCTACCTGTAAAGTGAGATTTACGATCCTCAAGATCTTGCACAGCTATCTAGACGAGGAAATACCCAGAAATAACATTACAGGGTTATTATATACTTAATTTTGAATCTCTCTCCTCCTTTCCCCATACACATACATACTCTGAGGTGGGGTAAATGTCTGTTGAAATCAACAAATTCATGAAATTGTCCCTAGTTGTTAGCAGATCAGTAGACAGTGTCTTTCTTAAGCATCTGACCCTAACTTCATTGTGTGATTTCCTTTTTAAATTAATGGCTCCTGTGCTCATGAAGGTCTCCTGAAACTGCAAAAGGGTTGTCAGAAGATGGAATGGCGCCCAGAGGACCCAGTGGGCCCTGCGCATCGACACATCTTTGCTGTGACCTCAGAAAGTGACCTTCCTTCTATTTCCTTGTTGGCAGCAGAAGGAGAGAGGACGGGGGCGCAGGACCCAGAGCCTTCCTCTCCACCCACAGCCAAGCGCAGAGAGTAAAGCGTAGATGGCCACTTCTTTCTCCCTCCTGTGCTTATTAGGAGAGCTGCAGGCCCAAGGCTGCCCTGTTTGCCTGTTCAGTTTCGGGGCAGCAAACGAGGTAGAGCACAGTGAGTACACAGCAACTCTGACTTGGGTCGTAAATTGCATCTTAATCCACAAATACCCTTAGAAACAAAAAAATAAACAGAAGCTCAGTCATTCAGCCAAGCCCAACAGGGTGCAGCTGATGTTGTGAAGTGCTAAACCCTGTAGATATGACAATTGTCATCAGTTCAATGAACAAAACCCAAGGTTGGAAAGCAGGACTTTGAACATGTGTTTATCATCAATAGAAATGAAACTCATAGTCACATATCCCTCTCTACTGGGCTGAAAACAACTCCTGACAAAGGAAAAATGAAGAATTTGGTTTAGGTTTAAAAAGCAACATTATAAAGAGCAAAAATGTATAATGATTTTTTTAACATTTAATATCAGTCACTTAAACAAATATAGTTCATAACAGCATTTATTTTGTGACAATGCCAGAGAGGGAATTTATTAAAATAAGGTGAAAATTCACTAAGTAAGCAAAATTGCATTCGTTGCTTTTGAACTTAATAGTGGTTTTAAAAATTTAATTAAATGTATTCAGTCCTTATTCATACGTTTTAAACAGCCTTTGCAGAAATTCTAACAACTATATTGGTTATGTATTAGTAAGATAGAGAATTCAATATAAATTAGTGAATTTAATATTTGTTATACCTCAAATGGGTATAAAATACGTATTTTAACTGTGTCAAGAGACTTTTAAAATTCTATAGGAGATATTCGCTTTGAAGTATAGATCCTAGAAAAGGGAATAATTTTAATGATCAAATTTGTATGTGTTTAACTTACAGAGCTTCTCACTTAATATAAAAAACAAACAGATTTTTATTGTGGCTCTTGAAAATTACTACACAAATTACCGTAGAAAATTTTGCAGCCACCTAAAAGGAGTACAGATTTTGAAAGAAGGAGCAGACAAGTGAGAAAAAGCAAAAAGTCAGGCTGGGGGTTATCAGGGGGCCTGGCAGGTCTGGAGAGGCCTGGGAAGGGCACCCCCCGCCGCCCCCTCCTTGCAGGCAGCCCCGGAGCCCGAGACGCCAGCCACAGCAGCTCTGCCCCCCAAGAGCAGCACGGATGACAGGCGCCATCAGCCGCAGTCCATTTTCCACTGACAAGGTTTCTTAAAATAAGGCTGTTCAAAGCTCCGGAATCCAAACACTGGGGTCAGGGCGAGCGGCCGCTCACACATCTTCCACCTGACGCCCCGCCTATTACAGCTAATTTCTTTCACGTGTTGGGTATAAAGGGCGCTCTATATAAACTCCGCGCTCGCATCAGGAGCCTTTCATCTAACAACCGGCAAGTACTCCGAGTTTTATGGAAGGAGCGAGAGAGGCAAGCAAGGTCAGTGACTTGCCTAAGGTCGTGGGGAAAGTAAGCAGGGAAAATGGAAACAGAGCTGCTGTGCCCCGACCAGCCTGCAGGCCTTGGTCTTAGCCTCTCCCCCGAGCTCTATTCTGTGACATGCAAAGCAACCGGCAAGGAAACAAGATGAAATGGCATTTTCCCTTTTCTTCTGCTTTCCGACAGTTGGAAAAACTGCTCTACTGAGATAGTACCCAATTTCTTTCTAAAGTGTTCAATATAGCCCCAGCCGGTTTGCTCAGTGGTTAGTGCCTCGGCCCGCAGACTGAAGGGTCCCTGGTTCAATTCTGGCCAAGGGCGGGTACCTTGCAACCAATCGATGTGTCTCTCTCACATTGTCTGTCTCTGTGTCTCTCTTTCTCTCCCTTCCACTCTTTCTCTGAAAGGCAATGGAAAAAATATCCTCTGGTGAGGATTTAAATAAAAAAATTAAATTAAATTAAAAAGCATTCAATATATAAGACGTCGTCGTGAAAGGCCCTCCTTTCTTGATGCTGATGACCATGATGCTGGTGGCGGCAGTGGTTGATCTCAGTAGAAGTATTTTAGGCTTTCCCCCACCACAGCTCTTTAGAACCAAAGAGCCCCTTAAGGTTTCTTTTTTGGTGTGTGTACCCTGACTGGGAATCCAATCAGCAACCCTCCAGTGCAGGGGACAACTCCCAACCAACTGAGTCACACTGGCCAGGGCCCTTAGGTTTCTGATTTTGCAATCGCGAAGGCCACCCCTTCCCCAGACCTGATTTGCCAAGACCTAGAGGAGGAGTGTGACTGTATGGAACAGTTGGAGGCATCCAGCCCTCTGCTAGGGTTATATCCTGTTAAGGGCCTGATGGTGACGACTGTTTGTTTTTACCATCTCCCACTCCCTGTTCCAAGTTGGACACTGAAAATAAGGTCCTTGTAAACTCCTTCAGCTTGAGAGTTTCCAGGAAAGAGAATGTTAATTTTGTTGACAAATTCCAGTGTCCTGCAGCCCCAGGCCTTAATTCTTTGTGCAAACTCTTGGTCCTGAGTTTGCATGCCCCTCTTGTGCCCCTAATTAGTCTTGTCATGAGCTCGTATGCTGTTGTTTTAAACACAACCCCGTGTCCAGGGAGCCAAAGAGTTCTTTGGGATGAGTAGTGTTGTATTTGTGTATATTTTTAAAAAATGGTCATCACTCCTCTCGCCGTGACCGCCATCATTTTTTCAGGGGAGGTGTTGCCATAGAGATGTTGTCTGATCCATCTCTATTGATATCCCTCTTTAAAGGGGGCCCTGAATAGGCACTGAGGTAGGTAAATGTATGCAGTGACATTGAGCGGATGATTCTATTCTGCAAAATTCCTGCACCATTTGTTTCTGTGCTTGTCTGAGGGCTGGGACACGGTGTTGGGTTTTGTTGCACGTGCTCTCCTCACAGGCTCGGAGTTAATGCAAGCCTTGTTTGGAACCACTGAAGCAGAAATTTCTCTGCTGCCAAGGACAAAAGCTTCACAGGCCACCTCAGAAGCTGCTTTGGGAAGGCCGTGTCTCCTGGGCTCCCAAAGGAAATGGGAGATAACGTGGAACATGGACTAGCCCCCTCAGAACTCCCCCAGCCAGACACATCTGGCCCCATGGAGTCTTCTCTGGTGAAGTGTGGGCTTCTCGAATCAAGGGCTTTAATTTGATTTGCCTTTTTCCAGTCTGTTAAGAGAAATCATCTTGAAGATCTGTGTGCTTTTCTGTCTGTGGTGAGCAGTGTGTTTGCACAGCTATCTGCTCTGTCGTTTCCCTCTTGGGTGCTGGGGGACATGCTCTCCTAGGAAAAATAGAGTTTTATTGCTTCATGCTTTTGTGTTTAAACTAAATAACACCCAAGTCCTCTCCCCCCTTTGAGAAAGTGAGTAGGAAGAAGACAGGGAGGCAGGATTTATTGAGCACCCTGTGTCCTGGAATAGTGTCTTGGACTTGGTAAGGCACCATGCTAGGAGTTTCCAGAAATATTTTTCCATTCACTCTTCACAAAAGAGGAGTTATTAGCCCCCTTTTACAAAGGGTTAAGTGACTCACCCAAGGCCACACAGAAGATGAATGGTTGCCCCTGGACTTGATGTTGGGTATTTCGGTCCCAAGTCTAGTGTGTTTTCCTGGACCACAGCAGCCTTGCCCCCTGCCTCTGTGTTTGGTGGCCTCTGTCCGCGGACCAAAGCTGTGTGAGTTAAGTCAGTTTTCTCACGTCAGGGCACTAGGGTAGCCTGGGCGAGGCCACCCATTTCCTCATGCTCCTTGCTCTGACCCCGGTGCTTAGCCATTTGGTCATGGCCGGCCCCTGCCTGATGTTAGCAGCATTGTAGAGGGAAGGGCATGAGGACAAACGTGGAAACTGCAGAGCTACATACGTTTCCTGAGCTTCAGGATTAGGTCCAGGGTGGTTTGTGTAACAGTGGTTCTGGCCCCCAGATGCTTGCTCCTCTGTTAAGTTACTCCATGTGTGGGTCATGTCAACTGAAAGCTGGGAGGCAGGGAGGGCACCAGCTTTGTCTCTGCCGTGCATAGCTTTCCTGTGCAGATCGGGGAATACAGAACTCCAATGTTCATCCATCCATCCATTCATTTATTCACTCACTCTTAAAAGCATTCATTCATTCATTCAGTCAGTCAGTCATTTAAGTGCTCAATACACACTCTGGGTAGGACATGAACCAGGTACAGGAGTCTAGTACAAAGGATGCACAAATGAATAAGAACTGGACCCTGTTTCCCATAAACTCCGAAACGTATAAACTTAAGCACCCACAATAACAATTAACATCTGCCCTTTACAGTTTACAGAATGCTTTCACATCTCTTATCCAAGTTTTACAATATATCATATGGTAGGAATTATTGCCAAATCCATTTTACAGATGAGGAAAATGACACAAAGAGTTGTCCAAAGTCAGGGAGTGGTGGGGCATGAGCTTGAATCCAGTCCTTTGATCCCAGGTCCCGTGTGGGTTTGAATGGTCCCAGTCTGGAGGAGCTTTTCTTAATTTCTCTGCCTACTCTTTTATGACCAAGGAGCTAGCTGGTTTGGGATAACAAGAAGTCACCTATATTAGCTCTATCTGGTTTCTCAAATAGCTGGGGGAAGGAGGGGTGTTAGGGTAGGGAGTGGTGGGGAGTAGTGATATTTTACAGAATTCTCCAGGAAAGACTGCTTTAGCCGTGTTCTAGTGAGTTCAAAAGTGGGTTGCTAGGGTTCCACTATTTTGGACTAAAGTAGTGATTTTCCATTTTGATTGCAAAATGGAAGCTTAGAAACACTCAGGCCTGGGTCTCCTCTCAGAAATCGTAATTAATTGGTCTGAGAAGGGGCCCAGGCATTGCGTCATCACTCACATGGATTCTAAGCTCGATGTTCCTTGGCCCCAGGCACAGAGCTCAGCTTTGGCCTGTTCTACAGGTGTCCCCTGAACAGGAGTGCTGGGGGGAGGGAGGTGTATGCTCCAGTGGTGGTCTAGAACTTAAGGGGCCTCATGCCCTGCTGGGTCCCATGCTGCAGTGTTGAGACCTTCATGGACCATTGGGTGGACACTAGAAGTTAACATCTAACTAAAAGTGATCTGGGAAGTAGGACTAGTGACTGAGGTTAAAGATTGCCTTTGCTGACCCAGGATTCCCATGTACTAGTCAAATATGATATCCCTGCTTTCCCACACTTAGAGGGGTGATGACAGTGTGCCCAGGAAGAGAGGCACGAGAATGAATCCCCCCTCCTTTTATGGAGCTCACCGTCTGGAGAGAAAATACACAGAGATCATTTTAATAGAGTGGGGCATGCAGAATGGGGTGGCAGATCCTGACTGCAAAGGCTCAGGAAGGCCGCTTGGAGCGGCCACTTGGTTTGGTTTTGAAGGGCGAGTTGAATTTCTCCAGGCCCAACTGTGGGAAGAGCCTTGCAAGTAAAAGGCACAGCAAGAAGAAAGGCGGGTGGTATTCAGGAAAAGCAAGAAATCCAGTGGGATGACTAGCAGGGGAACCGGTGAAAGATGAGGCTAGGCCAGAGAGTGCAGCTTTGCTCTCTATTCTAGAGACTAGGGAAGACCAGGAAGGGATTTTGAGCTGGGGAGTGACATGGTCTGTGTCTGGGGAAGATCATTCAGTTGGTGGTGTGGGCAATGCATGGGCTGCAGTGATGCCAGTGAGCCGTAGAGACTGGGGGGGGGACCCAGTAGAACCGTTGCAGGGCCAGAACTGGGCAGTGGCTGGAGGTTAGAGAGATGGGGCCCCAGGAGGTTGCTCAAGCCCCTGGAGAGGAGGCCGGGATCCTGCATGGTGAGCGAGGGGCCAGCAACAGCTCCTGTAACTGCTGTTAGAAATCAGACCTTCATCCTAGGCAGACGCCATCCTCCACCTCCTGCTCACTGCTCCCTGCAAAGTCCTCTCAGGCACTGCTCCCCGGGTCCTGGTCCTGCTGCACCCCCCCCCCCCCCTTGTTAATTCCCTGCGGGGGCCAAGCTGCATTTGAATGTGCCGCAGACGTACCCACATGTGGGGCCTTAAATGTTAGTCTCTTTTGTTGACCAAGTGCGGTGGGGGGAGGGGGGGCTCTCCCAGGGCTGAGAGTTATTAGTCAAACAAAGGAGAACCCTTTTAATTAGCTCTCTGCACGCCCGTGCAGGGCGGAGGGGAGAGGTGCAGAATCCCCAGTTGTTCTGGTGATTAGATACAACAGGGAAACGTTCAAAACATCTGGGTGTGTTTATACCTCCAAAGCCGTGACCGAAACACACGAGACTTAAACCAGCTAGCTGAACCTTCCTCTCAGCTTTTGTTTAAATTTATTTGCAGACACCCAGGAGGAAGAATTGAGTGATGATGGAAAACCTTGGGGTCAGCCCTCCCTCACTCTCGGGGCTACTCACCTGGCCCGCTAGCAAAGCCAAGGCCTGGGGAGGCAAGGAGAGAGGATTTATCAGTCTGAGAAAGTTAGGCTATGGTGTCGCTCAGGGCACCCTTTGTTTCATTACCAAGTATCCCACTTAATTCCCAGTGGGCACAAGAGACCACCAAAGCTAGGGTGGCAGTAACTGGCAGAGAGGTCTCAGCAGGTTCAGGACTTTCAGCTGAAAACTAGATAAAGACCCACACCCAACTTTCTGCAACATATAAATACATAGCCTAAAAAAGGGAGAAAAACAAGGAACAATGAATTGTAAGAAATTCATCGAGGGTCACTGGCAAACGCAAAGGAAAGACTGACAACCCTTCATCCCAGAAGTACCTGTTTTGAAGCATCTGGCAAAATTCAGATACCATGGAGACTCTCCAGAGTGACTTTTTAATGCAAATAACAAAGAATAGTGTCCTTTTCTAAATGTTACACCCAGTGTGAGACAGATCTTATACTGATGCTAACAGGAAACATCAGAAAATGAAGACAAAATGCCCAGGGCTAGTCTCCTAGGATAGTCACCTCTATGCCAATCCTGTCACCCTGAGAGTCACAGAGGACAGAGAGCCACTCTTCTGGCTGAGGCCTCGTGTGTGTGTGTGTGTGTGTGTGTGTGTGTGTGTGTGTGTGTGTGTTTCTATCTAAGAAAGACTGCTTTGCAAAAAGCGTTTTGAACAAATTGTGCCCTTTGAGCGAAGGCAGGGCCAGAACAGAAGCCGTCAAGCTTTAATTTCTCTGCTAATTAATGGTTGATCATCTCTCCTTTTATGATTCTTGACCCCAGAAGGAAAATTTATTAGTACTTTTAGATTTTGCTCAGTCGTGCTAAATGAGGCGTGTAATGCACTAATTTAGTGCCTCGTTAGCATAAGCAGAGCCTCCCCAGCCTGCTCCCTTGGTCCCCACGGAGGGCTTTTCTCTGGAGCTGTGGGGAATTTACCTGGAACAGGCTCGGATTATTCAGGCTCAGGTGCCCGAGAGGCCACAGCCAAGGGAGGATGGGGGGCACTGCACCCACCCTGGGCTTTCAAATAGTGGATCTTTCATTTTAATGAGAGTATTTAAACCTCAAGTCTTCAAGTTGCTTCACAACAATGTCCCCCCGAAACACCCAATATCACAGGAAGAGTATTTTCACTGCCTTAATCCCACCCCTCAAATGAAAGAACAAAATCTGACCCCTAGGAGAGGATTTCTGTTTGTTGGGATAAGGGACCGTGGTGTCCCAGTTGATGACACTTATATTTAATACAGGCAGTTAGCCCAGACGTTTGGTCGGTATAAATGCCAGCTCAGTAAATGCTGAGGTTTGCTCCTTGTATGTTTAAAACCCTGAGAAGCCTGCTCCAAGTTCAATAATTCAGGGTCTGGGCTTAAGGGAGGCAGGGAAAGTGGAGAAGCCGGCTGAGCAGGGAGTGGGGACCCTGCTCCAGCTCTGCCTCTGCCGCCAGCTCCCTTTGGGAAGCGAAGAAAGACACATGCCCTTTTTGGACCTGTTTTCCCATCTGTTACCCGATGTGTAAATCTTCCTGCCTAAGTCCCTTCCGGTTTTGACATTCCATCATTCAGCAAGTGGGCAATGCCAGAGGCAGGCAGGGCGGCTTGGCCACAGCAAGGGGTTCAATTAAGCAGAGTTTGAAATATTAGGAATATTCAGAAAGTCCATATTTTTGGAGCTCAGCAATTCTATTTTGAGGAGTGTAACCGAAGGAGACCATTAGACAAATGTATGAAAGTAAAGGTATTTATGAGACCATAAGGGATTGGTTAAATAAAATATCTATATGATGGGATACTCTGAATCCATTACAAATAACACCACAGAATATTGTAGCATGGGAAGAGGCTCACAGTATTTTGTTATGTAAAACCCAGTGTTTCTAAACAAGGCTTCTCACATGATACTAGTTTTACAAAAATATATCCATAAATGTGTCTAGACAAAGGTCTGGAAAAATCTACACCAAAATGTTTACAGCATTCCTTACGGGATAGGATTCTGGAGGGATTTTTGTTTTCTTCTTTATACTTTTCTATATTTGTAATATTTACTTACAATGAATATTCATCACTCTCAGAATCAGAAAAAAATATAAATTATTTAAAGCAAATAAAATCTTGGCTCTGAATATGTATATATTTTTTACATCTCAGTTTTCACACATATTAAATAGCAACTATCAATGACCTCAAAGGGTCGGGAAAGAAACGATTTATTGGCTGGAGGTTCTTAAAGGAAACTTTGCAAGATCAAAACTGTTGGATATCTTCACATCTCTGGATGATTGCATTTTAACACTGTAGAGACAAATGTATAAAGATTTTCAAATGAAGAGCGCCTGCCTGCGTGTGTCTTTATGATCCCAGAGTGTCAGTCTTGCAGAGGCCTTCAGGATGGTCCAGGCCAGCCCTCACATTATGCAGAGAACAGGGAAGGAGCTGGCTTCAGGTCTGAGGGCTGGTTACAGCAAAGCCAGGACTAGAATCTGCCTCCTGACTCCAGTCTCTAGACCAGTGCTATAAGGACCCCTTCCCTTCTCCATGCCCTGGGAAGAAGCAGCAAGTGGAGATTTCCTTCTGGAGCTTTCCAGATAAGACTTCTGAGGGTTTGGGTTCCTTTCTTCTCAGTGGAGGTCCTGGGCTCTGGAATGAGGCCTCCCTGCTGATGCTGAGTCTGGAGTGGGCATGTCAGGTGCTGGGGCATCCACAGCACAGCTACGTCCTTCTGAGAAGAAGAATTTGTTTTCTCTGAAGTATGTTGCTCTTCTTGGTTAATTTGTCCTAAGGAAGGGTAGCAGAGATTGGAAAAGTCAAAATAATGCATTATCTGAATATTGAGTACAAGTTCCTTGGGAACATCCTCACTGCTGGGAATAGTGCTGGGTCCTTGGGTGGGGGGAGGGAGTGAGGAAAAGGGTGGAGGAGATGAACAAGATGCTGCCCTGCCCTCAAGGTGCTCA
Organism: Miniopterus natalensis; assembly: GCF_054644295.1. Taxonomy (NCBI): domain Eukaryota; kingdom Metazoa; phylum Chordata; class Mammalia; order Chiroptera; family Miniopteridae; genus Miniopterus; species Miniopterus natalensis. The sequence goes on along the minus strand of NC_142086.1, from coordinate 49,504,473 downwards.
GAATCTAAGAGAGGAAATAATCAGTGTGAACCAGGTGCTGTAAAACAAAGTAGCCTACAGAAGCTTGAAGAGGTACAGACCAAATACACACTGGGGGACTCCAAAGAGCTACTGTTTAGTTTGGAGGGAGGAGATCCCTGAAGGCTTCCTGGAGAAGGTGATCTTTGAGATAGGCCTTTGGAAAACAGAAAAGATGTCACCATTTAGAGGTAGAAGAAAGGGCACTTGAGGCTGAAGAAAGCAGGGGATGATTGTAGGGCTGGTGTAGATGCAGAACAGCATGGGGACGAATGGGGGGGATGGGACCAGAAACAGGGAAGGGACCCATGTGGCTGGAGCTCATTGCAGGTGTGAAAACATGGCAGGAGAGCCACATGTTGGAGGGAGGTGGAGTCATGTCTTGAGGTGCTTGAAGACCCTGTAAAGTGTCTGGACTTAATCCTACAGACAAAAGAAGGCATCGCCTACAGAATTTTGAGCTGAGTTGTGTTTTAGAAAGATTTTCCTCACAGTGGAAGGAAAAAGACAGGAGTCAGAAACTTGGCTTTAGAGTAAAAAACAGAAAAACCCCAGCCCCCTCCTTCTCCCAGGTGGTGTAAGGAGAGGAACCAAGCCCTTCAGTTCTCCTGGGACTTCTGGCAGCTCTTACAACTTGTAGAGAAAAGCTTCGGATCTGCCTGTTCCAGCAGCATCAGTTGGGAGCCAGGGAAATGAGGTAGGTAGAGTCCTTGGTAGCCCCTCTGTGGGTGATGGGAGGCTGGTGCCCCTCACCCCCACCACCCAGGAGAAATTCTGCTCCCACTTGAGAGCCATGACCCCGTGTGGTTCTGAGTCTGGAACTGGGAAGCCACATTTCCCGATGAAGGGATGCCTCAGGAAATCATAAATCTCGCAAGATTTATGGGTCGGTCAGGAAATTCCTTCTGGAGAGTAAATAGAAGAGGTGAGGCAGAGGTGGGGCCGCGCAGGGGAGCGGCTGCCTGGGATCCTCCTGGCACAAATACTGGGCTTGGCGGGGGTGGGGGTTGGACCATCAGAGCGCGTCCTTGAGAAGGGCTTTAAAGATAATCTAGACTCTCTCTCTCTTTTGCTCTTCTCTGGCTGATTTCATGGTCCCGTCTCTGCAAAACTACCACAAGGAGGAACTAAATGACCTCTCAGCTCTTTACCCCGGGCCATTTGATGCTGGTAGTAAAACCAGGGTTCCCACTCGGGCCCTGATGGTGCCGTGGGGCTGCTCTGCCCAGCAGAAACTGCAATCAGTGGAGTCTCACACATCACCCATGTTGGGGCGGGGGGTTAATGAGAGGACATCTGGAAACTTCCCTTGGAGGGATACATCTGGGCCTGATTACCTTCTTATTTATTGTCTTTTTACTCTGGAGACAGTCCCATATACTCACCCTAAGGAACAAAAAAAAAGCGTGCACAGCATCCCAACACCCTCTGGACTGCCCACAGCCCGGCGCGCAGCCACCAAGTATGAATCCACAGACGGCACGAACCCGGGCGCACACGGGCACCCACATGCACGCACTCTTCCTCCCCCTTTCTGTCTGATGTCGGTTGAACAGTGCACTCCCTTCACCGTCAGAGACCCCAGCCCAGGCTCTGCCCCAGGCCTGGTGAAAGCCCCGCGCTTCCCGCCTCCCACGCCAAGCTGGTTACTAGTGTCCGCCAGCAGAGGGCGACCGGAGCTCTCAGACCAGCAGGCCAAGCCCTGCCGCCCGAACTCCTGGCCTCCCCCCCCCTCGGAATGGGATAATTTGGGAGTCATCTGTGGGAGGGCTGCCAACGACTTAAATTTACAACTTGGAACTTGGATAAGTTTCCCCAGACGGGGCATTGGAGGGGAGAGAGGAAAAGGGAAGGGGAGCAGTTCCTCCGTGGGTGGGAGTGGGTCTGGGAGGGCCGGGACAGCTCCAGCTGGGGCAGCCAGAGAAGCCCTTCCTGCAAGGCCTCACCCAAAGAGGTGTCTGAGGCAAGGGCGGTCACACCCTGCAAGTGGAAATGCTTTCACTGGTGTGAAAACCCAGAGAACAAAAAGATTCACAGATGAAAAATGAAGCCAACAGCAGCTTTGAAATCATGTCCATTCCTCCCACTCCCAATCTCTGACTCACCTCTGAACCCCAGTTTCAACCTCTCCTGCTCTGTGGAGCCACAGCAGACCTTCGTGCCCCGTGTCAGAATTAATCACCAGCTGCCTCCTTGGGCCTTCATGGCACCTCACTCCCTGTGGCATTTGTCACAGCTCGCCCAGTGTTGCAGTTACTTGCAGAAGTGCTTCACCCCTGTTTGACTGTGCTTGCCCCAGGGCAAGACCAGACCCCATTTATCCCAGAATCCCCATGGGCCCAGCACAGCGCCTGCTCAGAAGTCCTGAAGAGTCCAAATGCAATTAAGGACATTCTCTCTAGGAAGTCACTCGCCTCTCTCATGGTCATCACTAGGATCTGGAGAAAATTCCTTCAGCTGGAATTGGGAAGCCAAAGGAGAAAATCCGTTTTAGGCTGGGTCGCAGGACTCATGCATGCCTTTTACTCCTGAGATAGGTAAGACACACACACACACACACACACACACACACACACACACACACGTCTCACAGCTCCAGGAGCTGTGGAGTCAGAGAATGCAAAAAATGTGGTGGTGCCAGACACAGGGAGGTCTGGAAATGCTTCTTAACTGAACCTTTCTGGGAGCAGGCTGGCTGGGGAAGGGACAGGAACAAAGAGGAGCATGGAGTGGAAGGGCCCAGGGTGCTCCAAACTCGTCTCCTTTGTGGTCAACTTAGAGACAGCAAAGGCAGAGCCTTCAGTTTCTTCGCATAAAGAAGCGTTTATCTCAATGATGCCCACTGAGAGATTTGCATTGTCCTCAAACAGCTCTATCTATAGAAAAGTCTTCCCTAATAGGGGTCCGAATCCATTTTCCTGCACCTTCCACCCATTGGGTTTACCCAGGGCAAATTTACTTCCTTGGAAGGAAATATGTGGGAGAGATGGGGCTCAGGAGCTTGTGCAGAGTGTCTACTAAGGCTAGACACCTTGCATATGCTATGTGTGAACAAGAAAACCCCGGGCTATTTTTGTCGTGGGTGTTATTGTCCCCATGCTGCAGATGAGGAGAGTAGCTCGCGGGAGAGGTCTATAGCTTGCGGGAGGCACACGTGGGCTCTCATCCAGCCTACCCTCAAACGGCTTCCCTTGAAATACCTGGAGACACGCTGATCTCTTCAACTCTCCCTCCCAGCACATCTTGGCCAGCTTCTGGGATGCCCCCTGGCTGGTCAGCATTTCCATACAGTGAGGTTCCAGACAGGGACGTGAGAGTGTGTGTTGCTTTCCTTGAACAGAATTACATGCCAGCTTGTACCCAGTGGACTTCATCTTTTGCTTGAAGAAATGACATGAGCCTTGATTCCTGGACACACATTGGCCTTGGCACTCTGGGAGGGGGCACTGAGTGGTGAGGGGAGCCTAGTCTGAGGTCAGCGGACATCACACCCACCAGCCAGGCTGGCTGAGACAGCGGCCTTTTCTTCCTGCTCCCCCACTCTCAGGTCTGTGGAAATCCTTTGTCCTACCTCTTCCTCCTGACTCCCACCACCCATGGCTCCTCTCCTAGTAACCAGTGTTACCAGATATGTTTATTATGTATATAAGATAAGCAAAAATGTATGTGTGCACAGTTAAATCTTCCTTTTTAAATACAGTTATCAGCATACCATATCCACTGTTTCATACCTTTTCTTTTTTCTTTTTCAATATGTCTTTATTGATTTCAGAGAGAGGAAAGGAGAGGGAAAGAGACAGAAACATCAATGATGAGAGAGTCATTGATTGGCTGCCTCCTGCACACCCCGGACTGGGGACCAAACCTGCTACCCGGGCATGTGCCTTGACCTGGAATCGAACTCAATCTCCTGGATCATAGGTTGGTGCTTAACCACTGAGCCACATCAGCTGGGCTTCTTTTTTCTTTTTACTGAGTGTACATTATGTTCAAGTTTATGGACTGTGGTTTAAATTCAACCCCTTCTGTTCCATAACACCAGAGGTCTAAACCTGGACCCTATCCTGTGCACCCCAAACGTGATGCAGCTGAAACCCTTAGTCAATGTTTATTAAACACCAACCCCCACATAGATGTGAAGAAATAATTGCAGATAACTTTCTTGTTTACATTTTCCAGGAAATCAAGAAACTTTGCTCCCGTCTTTGGGAGATGCGATCCTTATTTTATAAGGAAAATAATCATCCAGGGATTGAAGTGATTTATTCAAATGAAGTTTCCGTTCTATTCTAGATTCTCTGATTTTACTCTTTGGAAGCTTTAAAGTTGAGCTTCTGAGAAAGAAGAGACTTGGCTGAGCTTTCTCAATAATATTTTCAAAATACACAGCCATGCTAGATGGAATCACACTGTCATTATCACAGCTGAGGGCCCCAACTCCCTACTGCCACCTTGACCTGAAGACAGAGCACGTACCTGACCATTTTTTAAACCTTTCTTTTAGCTTCCCTGGCTGCAAAGAAGTGATCATTCAACCTGCTCTTAGGATTTTAAGTGCTCCAAAGTATTAAGTACCTAGCATTAAAAAGAACAAAAAATATATTTAAAAAAATACCAACTAGCAAAGTGCTGAGAATGACACTCTGTCTTTGCCTAAGTGTATTATAAGAAATGGAAACGCTGGCCTCTGGGGGGCTGTCTGCGGAGCGCAGGAGTCCAGGAACCTTCCGTGATATATGTGCAATAACTTAGTTATACTGGAGAAAAGATCTAAAACAGACATAGTTTGGGGACATTTGTGATAAATGGTTCTTAACAAATTGAAGCTGATTATTTCTCTCCCTCGCATTCCCGAAGAGGTGGTCCTTGCTTTTAAACACCGTTGATTCCTGGAAACTCCATCTTAGAGGGAAATCCTACTTTAAATCGCATGGTTAAGGGCCGCTCTCTTCAAACACGTTGGGTCTCATGGGAGACCTGAATGGATGAAAGTGCTGGGGAGGAGGGAGAGGTACTTTTGGGCCATGTCTGACGAGAGCGGCAAACACAGAAGCTGCTTCAAATAATGTTCTATGAAGAGAATGCACTTGACTGGAAGGAACAATCGGTGCGGTTATTGAGTTACATAGACGGCCACTGAAATAAAAAGAAATGCTGATGGAGACACTGAGGAGCTGACGCACCCGAGGAGAATGGGAAGTGGGGCCCTCCCTGCTCGCCGTTTCTTTCTCCCTTCATCTTCTCCTACTACACACCTTGGTCCAGGGCAGGCAACAACCTTCCTCCCCGTTTCCTTACAGGAAGTGGCCTTGCAGTGGTCCAAGGGAGAGGATTAACAAGTGAGGAAAAGCCTGTGGTCTTCTGAGGAGGGAGAAATCACATCCGCCAAACGCAGAGCTTAGAGACCGGCCAAGAGATGAGCCCCCTGTCCGAGCCAGAAGGACCAGGAGCATCTGAGACCAGAAAACCAGAAACCAGCTCCTAAGAAGTAACCCTCGGGGTCAAGTCAGTCTCCATGTGCTCCACATTCCTTGTCTATCATTTTAAATATCGAATTGAAACAGGTGAGTACTTGCCCTTTGATCCGATGGATGGTTTTGGCTTCCAGCAGAATAAACATGGAGAAGCAGCAATGAACTCTCCCCAGGCTGGAGGGTACATCCAAATGCGGGCTGGAGGAGGAGCCTGCTGGGAAGGAGATGTTTGCTGGTCCCAGAACTAGCAGTGAGCTCTGTTGGGGGTATGTCTGGAGTTGGGCTTGGGCCCTTGTAAGTGAGCTGGCATGGTTCTCTTCAGGGAAAGTGCCCAGAGAGGCCTGGTCCAGAGGAAGCTGAAGGTTTCACTTGCTTGGCATCATCTTGGGTGAGAGTGATCTCGCAGATACCATCTCTCCCCACCAACTTGGCAGGAACCTGGTCCTGTGTGGGGAGGTGCAGAGTTCTCTTGGGTCAGGTGAGTACTCCCAGGTGAGCCAGCACACAGAGCTCCTTGTCTTCTCGTCAGAGGGAAACTAGTGTCCACAAGAGACAACTATAGCTACACACCCATTCGTGGCTTCTCTCAACACGCATGGACTGTGTGGCAGTCTAGTCACTGTTGACCCAATATATCCCTCTTCCCTTCTCCCCTTTTTCCTTCGTAGCAGACCCCAACTGTATTTGAACTAGCAATGAGACTATATTCCCAGCCATCCTTCAGCTGGAGTGGCCACTGAGATACAAGCAAAAGTCATTAGGTGGGTTTTCAAGGTGGTGACTTAGAAGGAAGGGACCATGTTTACTCTTGCCCTTCCCTGTCTTCCCTGGATTGCAGAGGTGATGCCTAGGACTTAACCCATGATCTTGGCTCTTGAGGCTCATAAGGAAGTTGTGCTCTAGAAATGGCTGAGGAAACATCTAGCAGGAGCTTTACTTCCCAGTGATTAGGGTCTACAGCTTATCTGCAGATGTTTTTAGATAAGCAAAAACAACACCACTTCAATAAACTCCCTGTGATTTGGACTCTGTCACTATTAGCCAAAAAAAATTCCTAACTGATTCAGGCTGACTCATAAAGTAGTGAGCTCTTCATCACTAGAGATGTGCAAGCATCAGCTGTGGGGTTAGTGGGGTGAGGGGGCTGGTGGGCGGGTGGGGTAAAAGCATGTGTTAAACCATAAGCCTTCAGTATTTTATATTCAGTGACTCAGGCTGTACTGTGTGTGTACCACCAGCATTCTGAGAGGGGTTCAACCCCAGCCTGTTGCGGCTATTAGTTCAAGAGTTTTAGTCTGAGCCTTAAAACAACAGGCTAAAAGGAGAGAGAAATTCCCCACAAATCAGGAGCCAATTTGAGTTGCCTGCTTTTTAAACCTGAAGCCTTAGGTGCGAGGATGCAGGTGGCTCCCTAGACAACTCCCACGTCAGCGTGACTACCCTTTGGGCCTATAGGGGGCACTAAGGAACTATGGGATCTCTGCCTCCTCTGTGGCAGGGTCAGGGCTCAGCTCTCCAGCCATCCCTGGCCAAGGAGAGAGGAAGGAATGAAGCTGGGGCTGGGTTATATAATGGGTGGGAACAAAGTCCTCTCCCTTTCCCGATTCTTCTTAAAGTTCTAAAAATGCAGAGCATCTGGTTTTAAAGTACAGAAGAAAATGCCCCCTGAAGTCCTGCATTGAGAGCCTGACATTTCTGTCCCTGAATCTGAGACTGGGAAGGGGCTTTGGAGACCAGCCAGTCCTCACCACTCATTTAGCAAATGAGGAAACTGGAGGCCCAAGCAGGGAAGTGCTGGGTGCAAAGCCACGCAGGGTGTTAGCAGAAGATGGCACGAGGTCGAGAAATTTCCAGCCTAGTGTTTTCTCCACCACACCCACCACCATCGCCACGTTTGTTTTCTTTTCCGGCCCTTGGGGGACTCTGGCAGGGCTGGGGGTCTGATGTGAACTGGAATCTGTTCAATTTCACCTCTCATTGCTCCTGCCAGCTCGCCAGCTCTGGCTGACGGAGGCAATTAGAACCAGACATCCCATAAGGGCATTCCAGGGAGATCTCTTAAAATTCCACAGCAGCTGGGGACTTGCCTTTTCCTGCAGGGTTCGTCTGGTGTGTAAAATACCCAGTTGTGTAAATGACAGAGTGGGAGGGGGGTGCTTACACATATACTATCTCCTTCTCAGTACACACTCACCCCCAGGCAGAAAAATAGAGGAATATTTAGTAGCAATCTCTTTCCTTCCTACCTCCCAAAGAGAGAAGTTAGGAATTTACAGGCCACCCTGGGAACATCTAATTACTTGCTTCTGAGGGATGAGCATTGTGTTTGCAGTGGGTGGAGGGTGGCAGAGGAGTGGGGGACATTCCTCCTTTTCTTCTACCCCCTGCAGATGGCTGCTCACCACTGGGACAGCCGAGGGGTGTTGGTGGTCAGCTTAGCTAATACACAATCACAAGTCCCTGGCTTAAAGGTGTTACCTCAGTTTATCTGTAAGAAGCTCAGCCTCTAAAAGACAAAACAACAGATCAAGGGACATCAACTCAAGGCCGCCGACTTTGACTTATCTGCCTGTGACGCCCAGGGACTACAGTGTCCCAAACTGAAGGGAAGACCCTGAGTCTGAGTTGATGGCAGCCCTCTCTGTTTCTCAGGCCTCCCATTCCACAGTCGACCCAGGAAACCTTGCTTTGACCAACAATGTGCCACTGTCAAATTGACTAGTGTTTGGGGCAGACCCAGAGGGCCTTTTGTTAGAAGTTAGTGGGAAATGGCTGAAGGCATTGGGAAGACAAGTGGGAAAACTTTATACCATCTTTAATCTGAGGATCACGTAGGAGCACCTGGTCTGTGATTTAGGGGAGGGAAGAAAGGAACAGAGAAACATGCCTAAGACAAGTCTACATGCCCCAATGGTTGCAGAGCTTAAGCTTGAACTTGTTTCCCAGCTTATGATACTTTTAACACCAATGAACCACCACTCCCAGCTCCTCCCTTTGAGGTGGGATATTTGCTTGAATGTCCTAGAAGAATAGGTGTAAAACAATTTAAGAATATTAAATTAGTTCATGGTTATTATGATTTTATTAGACATATCCAATACGTCTATTAAAAGTATGTCCTGGACTTTGTGGTTAATTGTTGATTAATTGCCAACCCATGTTTTATGTATTAGGTCAGTCCTAAAGGGGTGGAGCCATAGTGCTCTCAGCAAAACCACATTTTTGAGCAATTGAACTGTTGCGCTAATAGGGGCAGGAAGGCTACAGGCATTGTCATTGATAATAGAATTAATATTAAGAGGTCATTTGTACCAGGAGGTCCTTTGCCAGTCTATCCTATAAGAGAAACAGGAATGCTCTTAGTCAAACACCTGCACCATTAATTGCCGAGAGAAAGCATCTGTCTTTTACTGTTCACATTCTCTCTCCTAACCTCTTATCCAGGGGTTTAGGTGCCTTGGTTTCTTTGTTTCTTAAATGGACATAAGTTTGGGTGTAACACTGAACCAGTTCTAAAGGGACCTTCCCAGTTTAAAAGGGGGGGATGTACTGTCACTTGTGTCCCCAAATTGACAGGAGCGACTCAGGTGTAATGATGAAGGGATGTACTCATCTGTGTTCAGTTTCTAAGGACAGAGAAGCACAGGCGGGCCTGGGGCAGCAGCTGCTCATCAACCCTGGCAATGTTTCTCTGGGAGTTTGTGGTCCCAATGTGGAGAGATACTTCTTCTCAGGGCTAGAGTCAAGAGTCTGAGAATGGGCCCCTTGGATCACTTGGTTCAGGGGGACTCTGAGGAGCTGGGATTCCAGAGGTCACTTGGGAGAAAGCGAGCGAATACTCTGCTCCCGAGGCTGAGGAAGGGCTCAGGAAAAGACAGGGTAGCTTTGAGAAGGGGAGGGGAGAGAAGAAAGGGCATTCCCCAGAGCAATACATGTCAAAGCTGCTAGAACCACTACGGTAAATCCTTCCACTTAACTAATGGGGACCCCAACTGGGATGTGTCTTGCCCAACACCACCAGCTAATTGGTGACAAAGTTGACATTTGGGTAAGGGCTCTTTCCATCTGGGGCAGTGTGGGCCCTTTGCAGGAGAAAGGAGGTGTTAGGATGGAGGTGAGGAAGAGACCAGAGGACGGAGGGTAAGGTCTCGAAGGGGAGATGGTCGAGCCCCTCGCAGTCAAGAGGACTGATGCACACCTGGGTGATGGTGAGCGGGAGGCATTCTCTCTCTAAGCCCGAGGGCTTGTCTGCACAGCGAGGGAAGGACGAGATCACCAGCACCCTTCCATGCTAGAATGCTGTGTGGTCCCACCAAAACATTGCAAGGGCTTGCTGTGGATTTGGGGAAAATTGCTCAAGGTCAAAACTTCTGGGAGAACAGATATGCAGTCTCAGATACGAAGTGGGATATATGGGGGCAACAGGACAGGGTAAAAAACAAAGTGCTATAA